>NC_042623.1:176393901-176698067 GCF_901001135.1 Rhinatrema bivittatum
TGCCTGCCACCTCTGAAGATGAAAACAGATTGGACAGGTAACAGGTTTGCTACCAGGCTACAGTGGCTGCTGCTGCAGAGAATGATGAGGGGATGACGCTGTCTCTTCGGATTGCTTCTATGCCTCTGGCACAGGAGCCATAAACTATAGCAGCCAATAAAAGTAGCATTAAAATATGGCAAAAGAATGAAAGTCAGAACTAATAGGAAAGCCAAGGCTATATTTCCCTCCAGATGCTGTGCTTATAAGCAAATGTATTTCAGCTTCCACAAACCTTAGAAATTCTCAAGCAAAATAACCAGTCAAAATTTCCGATGCAAAGTCATTCTTATTCCTGCTAGCCATAATAATGGTAAATAAGATGGTAATCATGATATTTTATATAGCATCTGTCATATAATCTTTAAACATAGCTCTTCTGGACCTCTGAAAAGATAAAGACACCACATAGCAGTTTCAAAAATTGAGAGGGAGAAGAAATCAATGTGGCCCCTATGCCACAGAGAGGACTATGGTGTCAGTAGAGGTGCAGGTTAAGGAGAGGTTTCCTGTCACATGGAGGCCCCTGAGCTATAAATCTTTTGATCTCTAAAGCAAACATCTGCTGGAAATGCACAGGATGTGCAAGGAGGCAAGAGGTCCATCTTGATGAAGCATAGGAATCTTCCAGAGCCCTGGGTCATCTTTAGTGTCAGGGGGTGCTCGGTGCCATTGGCTGGCCCCTGTCACATGGTAAGAGCAATCGACGGCCGGCACCATCTTAAGAAAATGGTGCGGCGCCATCTTAAAAAAAATGGTGCGGGCCATCCATTGCTCCTACCATGTGACAGGGGCTGGCCATTGGCACCAATAGCCCCTGTCACATGGTAAGGGCAAAGGGCCATCGGTGCCATTTTGATTAGTGGCAGCCGATGACCCGAGAGGGGGACATCGCTCCCGGGACTCCCGCTGGACCACCAGGGACTTTAGGCAAGTTTTGGGGGGGGGTCGGGAGAGTGGGGGATTGTAAAATAATTAGATTTGAAGGGTTGGGGTGGGTTTGGGGTTTGTGTGCCCTTTCTCCCCTCCCAAAAGATAAGAAAACCGCACGAAAATTTTGTGGGGTTTTCCTATCATTTTCAGGGACCCCCTAATACATGATGGATTAGAAAATATCGTACTATATTTTCATCTGTCAAAAAAACGATGCACATCCCTACTAAGAGGCCAATTCTAAAGGTGGATGTTGTGTAAAGAGGAGTAAAGATTTCCTGGATTGTGTTTTCTTTTTTGAGTTGCATATCTGCCTGCCTTCATCAGACTGTCATTATGATTATCCCTGAAGAAACCGAGTTAAACTATATTTTCTTTGGAGCACACTTAGAGACTGGAGAGCATCTTATTTACCTGGAATGTTCCTAGGCCCAGCTCTGGCCCTGCAGGGAGATCTTTCCCCAGCCCTCGACCCCGGAGAACTATTATTTCCCCACCTTGGGGATTTGAGTACCAAACACCCCGAGACTGGGCCCCCAAGCAAGGGGAGATTACACCAAGCAAGGGGGGGATTACACCAATGTTAATGTTGACTAATTGCATGTGGTTAAATTGAGGTATCAGAAGATAACTTTTTCAATAAGGATCCAAGCAGAGATTCTTGCAGACCTAGGAGTAGAATATTAGGGATGTGCATTCGTTTAAATGAAATAGACAATGGCAACAAAATTGTCTATTTTGTCACATTTCGGGAGTGCCCCGAAACAAAAAACAATTGCCAAAATTCCATGGAATTTCGTGTTTCTTGGTAGTGCGCACTAACGGGACTTAGTGAGAACTAACAAAAAATGTTACCAATAAGTTAAAAAGTGTCAGTTAGGGGATAATTGGTTAGCTAGTGGTATGGTTCTGCATTCCCATTGGCTGTCTCCTTCTAAAGAGTCCCGTTAGTGCGCACTAAGCCTGTAAATTAGGAAACTAAAGTTAGCGCGCACTAACTACATGACTAGTTACCCAGCCACCATATCTAACTTTATTTATGTATTTATTTCCATCTTTTATATACCATGCACATGCCAATGCTGACCAGAATGGCACATATATTCTTGTTAGTACTCTCAAAATGCCTGGCTCACTTTTCATGTGAGCTTCAATATCTCTGTCTTATCTACATCACCTATCAAATTCTGGTCTGGCTACAACTTCAATCAGAATACACTTGCAGCCTATCATGTTTCTGTGGACAATAGACCTTTCTCAATGCATCCTTTAGTATCTAAGTTCATGACTGGTTTAATGAAAGTTAAACCACTGAGCCTTTGGATTTCAATGTCATCCTCACACATTTAATGAGACCACTCTTTAAACCATTGAACACAGCATTACTCAAACACATTACCTCATAGCTCACAGAGTTAGTGAACTATAAGCACTTACATAAGAACATAAGAACATGCCATACTGGGTCAGACCAAGGGTCCATCAAGCCCAGCATCCTGTTTCCAACTGTGGCCAATCCAGGCCATAAGAACTTGGCAAGTACCCAAAAACTAAGTCTATTCCATGTTACCGTTGCTAGTAATAGCAGTGGCTATTTTCTAAGTGAACTTAATTAATAGCAGGTAATGGACTTCTCCTCCAAGAACTTATCCAATCCTTTTTTAAACACTGCTATACTAACTGCACTAACCGCATCCTCTGGCAACAAATTCCAGAGTTTAATTGTGCGTTGAGTAAAAAAGAACTTTCTCCGATTAGTTTTAAATGTGCCCCATGCTAACTTCATGGAGTGCCCCCTAGTCTTTCTACTATCCGAAAGAGTAAATAACCGATTCACATCTACCCGTTCTAGACCTCTCATAATTTTAAACATCTCTATCATATCCCCCCTTAGCTGTCTCTTCTCCAAGCTGAAAAGTCCTAACCTCTTTAGTCTTTCCTCATAGGGGAGCTGTTCCATTCCCCTTATCATTTTGGTAGCCCTTCTCTGTACCTTCTCCATCGCAATTATATCTTTTTTGAGATGTGGCGACCAGAATTGTACACAGAATTCAAGGTGCGGTCTCACCATGGAGTGATACAGAAGCATTATGACATTTTCTGTTTTATTCACCATTCCCTTCCTAATAATTCCCAACATTCTGTTTGCTTTTTTGACTGCTGCAGCACACTGAGCCGACGATTTTAAAGTATTATCCACTATGATGCCTAGATATTGTAAACAGTATTTTCCTTAGATAGCAGAATGAATTAACCATGAAATGCCTGCTCTACTCCCTGGAAAGTTGACTACGCACCTACGGGCCGATACAGTACAGTGCGCTCCAATGGTGCGCACTGTTAACCCGCCATTAGACGCGCATTTTCCCTTACCCCTTATTCAATAAGAGGCCGAAAACGCGCGTCCAACCCGCCGAACCTAATAGCGCCCTCAACATGCAAATGCATGTTGATGGCCCTATTAGGTATTCCCTCACAATTCAGAAAACAAAATGTGAGCCAAGCCGCACATTTTACTTTCAGAAATTAGCGCCTACCCAAAGGTAGGCGCTAATTTCTTCAGGCACCGGGAAAGTGCACAGAAAAGCAGTAAAAACTGTTTTTCTCTGCACCCTCCCACTTAATATCATGGCGATATTAAGTCGGAGCTCTCGAAGGGTTAAAAAAGTAAAAAAAAAAGAAAAAAGAAAAAATTTGAAGTCGGCCCGCGGCTGTCTGGTCGAAAACCGGACGCTCAATTTTGCCAGCGTCCGGTTTCCGAGCCTGTGGCTGTCAGCGGACACGAGAACAGACACCGGCAAAATTGAGCGTCGGCTGTCAAACCCGCTGACAGCCGCCGCTTTGGGTCAAAAGGAGGCGCTAGGGACGTGCTAGTGTCCCTAGTGCCTCCTTTTGCCTGTTTCTACTGCCAGGCCTCATCTAAATTCAGAATCGCGCGCAAAGGCGAATGGCCTGTGCGCTCTCTCGCGGACTTTACTGAATCGGCCTGCTAGTTAGCTCTGAAAATAACTGAGGATGCTCTGACAAAATGACCACATGTAAACTCCTACATATGCTCAGTAGATCTCAAAGCTCTAGAGTCCCAACTTCCAGAGGTCCCACACCCCTTGCAGCCGAAGATGACAGGAAGCACCTCAAATTTCCTTATTATACTCTATCCATTTCCCTTGTTATACCTTATCTGTTTACTAGACCTTATCTGTTTTTATTTGGTTTTATATGTTTTGATTTTACATGGTAATTGTGTTTGGTAGGAGTAATTTGTTGCAAATTTTATACATAAGGAATCTAATTAAATATAAGTCAATAAGTTGAGTAACTAGGAAGATATGGGTAGATTAATTGTAGTGTTTTGAGGGTCATTGCCAGACATATATAAAATCCATAGAATAAAAGTACTTTAGATTACCTTTGCATCCCTGCTCCCTTAGACATTTTAAATCAATAACAAATCAACAAAATTATGATGCAGGAAGTAGTCCAGCAGCGAGAGGGAGGCTGTCCAGTCTTTTGTACTAAGTACCACATGTAAGTACCACATGTATGATAATCTCCCAGCTGACGAGAGGTCATATCTGTGCGCTAAGTGCAAAGAGCTCCAAGTCTTCAGAGAATGAGTCCAATCTCTGGAGGCTAGAGTGGCAGACCTGGGGGAGCTAAGGAAGACAGAGAGTTATATACAGGATATCTTCAGGGACACAGTAGGGATGTCCCACCTCCAATCTTGAAGCGACTGTGCTGCTTTGGGAGAGAAAGTTCACTTGGAAGGAGAGCATCAGCTTGATGAGACAGGAAGGAATTCTGTAGCTAGGACCTGTCCTCAAGATGTAGTGTTCTCTCACACCAAGGATAGGTCTCCAGGGGCACATGCCCAGGAGGGAAGGGTTAGGATGGCCGTTATAGTTGGTGATTCAGTTATTATGTTGATAGCTGGGAGGCTGGTGGACATGAGGATTGCTTGATAACTTTCCTGCTTGGTGCGAAGGTGGCAGAGCTCATGCATCACATAGATAGGATTTTAGATAGTACTGGGAAGGAGCCGGCTGTCATGGTACATATGGGTATCAATGACATAGGAAAGTGTATGAGGGAGATTCTGGAAGCCAAATTTAGGGTTTTAGATAGAAAGCTGAAATCCAGAAACTCCAGTATAGCATTATCAGAAATGCTCCCCATTCCACATGCAGGACCCCAGAAGCAGGCAGAGCTCCAAAGTCTCAATGTGTGGATGAGACGATGGTGCAAGGAAGAGGGTTTTAGATTTGTTAGGAACTGGGCATCATTTTGGGGAAGGGGGGAGGGGCTTTTCTGAAAGGATGGGTTTCACCTTACTCAGAATTGAACCAGGTAACAGGCACTAACCTTTAAAAAGGAGATGGTTCAGCTTTTAAACTAGATGATGGGAAAAGCTGATAGTCACTAGGAAGCATATGGTTTGGAATGATGTATCTTTGAAGGATACTAAGAGAACAGGGAAAATAGGACATCACAGTAGAGAAGTTGCAATACATGTCAGAGGGGTCCAGATGCATTTAAGTAAAATGCAGAAAGATTCCAAATTACTCCTGTTAACTAATGAGCAGGTTGTTATATAAACAAGAAATATACTTTGAAATGTCTGTATACAAATGCGAGTAATCTAAAAAAATAAGATGGGAGAGTTTGAGTATCTACCTCTGGATGAAGAGGTAGATATAATTGTGTTGAGAACGGTATTTTAGTGTGCCCATGGGCCTCAGCCTGACCCAGACCTTCTGAGCCGAGCCAAGGGTTGACGGTGGCTCCGCATGGCTGACGGTCTACCCTTGGCCAGGCCGGCAAGCTCCCATGGCCAACATCCGAGGATGTTGGAAGATGAATGGTCTTCCGACCATTCCGGGCCCTTTCGGACCTGCTGCGAGCAGCATGGAGCAGCAGGCCTGGCCTGAGGTTGAGGGCAGATGGGCCTTGACATGAAGACATGACTGTGGATTGATGCGACGGCATCCAGACGAAGACACATGGTGGATGCAACGGCATCCAGGGACGAAGACACATGACTGATGCAACGGCATCCATGATGTAGACACTTGGGATCGATGCGGACGGCATCCGGACGAGATTCTTGACATCCACAAAGGCAACACGAGGCATGGACATTGGCACTGTCTCTCAGGGCGCCCTACTCAGGCCACCCGCGGGACTGAGTCGCGGACCACCCTGTCCGTTACGCGCCCTACACAGCCCTTGCAGACTGGTCACGGACCACGACGGGAGCGGGACAGCACAGGAACACACATCAGGACTTGATGGCTCAGGAGCACAGGACAACCGTCCACCGGCAGGCAGTCCACCCAGGAGTACTGCATCTGAGGGACCCCCGGCCTACCGGTACCAGAAGGCTCGAGAGCAAAGACAAGGCATGGCGTAGGAAGGAACATCAAGGAAGGCAGGAACACCAGGATGTAGAGGATGAAGACACCTGGACGAGGACCTCAGGCATGAAGACATGACATGGAAGAACAAGACGACATCATGATGAGGAGCTCCATGAGAAGAAGACCTTACAACCCGCTCTGGCAGGCCGGAGCCTCCAGAGTGAAGACTCGACGACGATGCAAGGCCAAGAACAATGGATGGAGCAGCCCTTTATAGGGCTGAGCAGGAAACAGTCCCAAGGTGGGGTCCAGACACTTCCTGTGTCTGGCCCTTTAAATAGTAGAAGAAGACGTGGCCGCGCGCCTAGAGAGCAGGAAGCAGAGGCTGTGCAGGACCATGGCCAGCGGCCTGCACAGCGTCTGTGCGTCAGACGCCAGAAGAGGCAGGGCTGAGCCTGGGAGCAGGCTCCAACGTGAGCAGCGGCTCCAGCCGCTGCTGGAGGCCCCGGGGGCGGCTCCTGCCGCTAGTCCAGCCCAGGGCTGCAGCCTGTGCACCGCGAAGATGGCAATGACGTCGGGGCACTCCCAGCCCCGAGGGAAACTGTGGCTCCAGCTGCAATGAAGGAGAGAGATGCGGGCGGCCTCCGGGCCGCGTGGGCAGGGATGACCGCGGCTCCAGCCGCACATGAGGCCCGACGGCGGCGTCCTGCTGCGTCGGAAGAAGAAACATGGTGAGTCAGAGTGCCTGCTCGCGGGGGGACCCGCGGACAGAGCAATTCATAACAAATTGGCATCTCAGAGACCTGGTCGAAGGAGGATAACCGATGGGGCACTGGGATACCCGGGTATAAATTATATCAAAATGATAGGATGGATCAAATTGGTGGAGGGGTGGCACTATATGTTAAAGAAAGCATCGAGTCAAACAGGATAAAAGTTCTGCAGGAAACAAAATGCAATGTTCAATCTTTGTGGATGAAAATTCAATGTGAAATAGGGAATAAAATAGTAATGGGGGTGTATTACCGTCCACCTGGCCAGAATGAACTAACAGACAATGAAATGCCAAAGAAATTAGGGAAGCTAACAAAATCAGCAGCACAGTAATAATGGATGATTTTAATTACCCCAGTACTGACTGGGTGAATGTTACTTCAGGACATTCTAGAGAAGTAATGTTCCTAGATGAAATAAAAGACTACTTTATGGAGCAGCTGGTACAAGAACCAACTAGAGGGGAAACTAATTTAGGCCTAGTCCTCGGAGGAGCACAGGATTTGGTGCGAGAGGTAACAGTGTTGGAGCCACTTGGCAGTGGTGATCACAACATTATCATTTAACTTTGAAAAAGGTGACTATGAGAAAATGAGGAAAATGGTTAGGAAAAAACCTGAAAGGAACAATTGCAAAAGTAAAAAATTTAGCTCAGACATGGATGTTGTTTTAAAAATATCATCTTGGAAGCCCAGTACAGATGTAATCCATGCATTAGAAAAGGTGGAAAGAAGGCTAAATGACTACTGTCATGGTTGAAAGATGAGGTGAGAGAGGCTAAAATATCTAAAAGAACATCTTTCAAGAAATGGAAAAGGCATCTGAATGAAGAAAACAGGAAACAGCATAAGCACTGGCAAGTCAGATGCAAAGCATGGATAAGGAAGGCAAAGTGAGAATTTGAAAAGAAGCTTGCTATGGAAGCAAAAATGCATAATAAAACCTTTTTTAATGAACATTCAAGGTAAAAAGCCTGCAAAGGAGTCAGTTGGACCAAGGGGTAAGAGAAGCACTTAGGGATGACAAAACCATAGCAGAAAGACTAAATGAATTATTTTCTTCATTATTCACTGAGGAAGATGCAAGAGATATAACCATGCCAGAAATGACATTCAAAGGTGATGATTCAGAATAACTGAAACAAGTCTCAGTGAACCTGAAAGAGGTACTAGGACAAATTGAGAAACTAAAGAGTAGCAAATCACCTGGACCAGATGGTGTAAATCCCAGAATGCTGAAAACTGAGAAATGAAATTGTGGACCTGCTATTTGAAATTTGTAACCTATCAATATCATCATTTATGTTCCCTGAAGACTGGAGGGTTGCCGATGTAGCTCCAATTTTTAAAAAGGGATCAAGGGGTGATCCAGGAAATTACAGACCAGTGAGTCTGGCATCTGTGCCAGGCAAAATGGTAGAAATTATCATAAAGAATAAACATTGCTGAACATATAGATAAGGATAGTTTAATGGGTAAAAGCCAACATAGATTTAACTGAGGGAAATCTTGCCTCACAAATTTGCTCCATTTTTTGAGGTATAAATAAACAAGTGAATAAAGGTGAGCCAGTTGATATAGTGTATCTGGATTTCCAGAAAACATTTGGCAAAGTCCCTCATTAGAGACTTAGGGGCGGATTTTAAGAGCCCTGCTCGCCTAAATCCGGGCGGATTTAGGCGAGCAGGGCCCTGCGCGCCGGTGAGCCTATTTTACATAGGCCTACCGGCGCGTGCAGAGCCCCAGGACTCGCGTAAGTCCCGGGGTTCTCCGAGGGGGGCGTGTCGGGGGCATGTCGGGGGGCGGGCCCGGTCGTCGCGGCATTTAGGGGGCGTGTCGGCAGCATTTTGGGGGCGGGTACGGGGGCGTGGCTACGGCCCGGGGCGGTCCGGGGGCATGGCTGCACCCTCCGTACCCACCCCCAGGTCGCGTCCCGGCACGCAAGAGGCCCGCTGGCGCGCGGGGATTTACGCCTCCCGGAGGGAGGCGTAAATCCCCTGACAAAGGTAAGGGGGGGGCTTAGACAGGGCCGGGTGGGTGGGTTAGGTAGGGGAAGGGAGGGGAAGGTGAGGGGAGGGCAAAAGGAAGTTCCCTCCGAGGCCGCTCCGATTTTGGAGTGGCCTCGGAGGGAACGGGGGTAGGCTGCGCGGCTTGGCGCGCGCCGGCTATACAAAATCAATAGCCTTGCGCGCGCCGATCCAGGTTTTTAGCAGATACGTGCGGCTCCGCGCTTATCTACTAAAATCCAGCTTACTTTTGCTTGCGCCTGATGCGCCAGCAAAAGTAGGCCAATTCGCGCTATTTGAAAATCTACCCCTTAGGAAATTAGAAAATCATGGGATAGGTGGCAGTGTCCTATTGTAGATTGCCAACTGGTTAAAAGATAGAAAACAGAGTAGGGCTAAATGGTAAATTTTCTCAATGGGGAAAGATGAATAGTGGAGTGCCCCAGGAATCTGTTCTGGGACAGATGCTTTTTAATATAGGTATAAATGACGTGGAAATAGGAATAACAAGTGAGATGATCAAATTTTCTGATGACAGAAAATTATTCAAAGTTCTTAAATCACAAGAGGATTGTGAGAAATTGCAAGAGGATATTGCAAAACTGGAAGACTGGGCATGCAAATGGAAAATTAAATTTAATATAGACAAGTGCAAAGTGATGCACTTAGGGAACAGTAACCCAAATTAGAGCTTCAACATTTATTTTATTTATTTGTAGGGTTTTATATACCGTTATTCGGTAGAGCCATCATAACGGTTTACAAATCTGCAATTATCATCCAACATATGCAATTATCTTACAATCAAATGGAGTTAACATAGTAGTTGGGAACAGTAGGGTTTTGTGAACAATCAACATATTTTCTTAGTCGTTGAATAACAGAATATTGCGGAGAACATTTTCATAGAACTTAACGGATCAAGGGAGTGAGCAGGGAGGGGTAGAAAAGGAGGGTACATCAGGAGAGCATGAAGGAGGAGGATTATGCTTGCGAGTTCTGTTGAGTGCTGGGATGATCAGGTGTCAGGTTATCAAAATTCAAGGTTCCACATTAGGAATCACCACTCAAGAAAAGGATCTAGGTGTCATTGTTGAAAATACATTGAAATCTTCTGCTCAATGTGCAGCAGCAGCCAAAAATGCAAATAGAATGCTAGGGATTATTAGGAAAGGAGAATAAAACAGAGAATATCATAATACTTTGTATCACTCCATGGAGCGACCTCATCTTGAGTATTATGTTCGGTTCTGATTACCACATCTCAAGAAAGATATAGCAGAATTAGAAAAGGTACAGAGAAGGGTGACCAAGATGATAAAGGGGCTGGAACAATCCCCCTATGAAGAAAGGCTAAAGAGGTTAGGACTCTTCAGCTTGGAGAAGAGACAGCTGAGGGGAGAAATGATAGAGGTCTATAAAATAACGAGTGGAATGGAACGATTAAACATTAATCAGTTGTTTACTCTTTCGAAAAGTACAAAGACCAGGGGACACACAATGAAGTTATTGAATACATTTAAAACTAATAAGAGAAAATAATTTTTATTCAATGCATAATTAAGTTCTGGAATTCGTTGCCAGAGGATATGGTGAAAGCTATTAGTATAGCTGCATTAAAAAAAAAAAAGGTTTGGACAAGTTCCTGGAAGAAAAGTCCATTATTAATGTAGAGTTGCAGAAATCCACTGCTTATTCTTGGGATAAGCAGCTTAGAAGCTATCTCCCCCTTGGGATCCTGTCAGGTACTTGTGACCTGGCTTGGCCACTGTTGGAAACAGGATGATGGACTCTTGGTCTGACCCAGTATGGCAAATCTTATGTTCTTATTGTCTTAAGCTCTACTAGCTTGGAGAGACGAGTCGGTTCAGTGCCACCGGATGCAGTCACCCTCAGATCATGGCTAATTCATCCTGCTATCTATGGAAAATACCATTTACAGTAAGCAAACTTGCTGAATTGATGGCATGGTTTAAAATGTTTCTTTTTATTCATTTTTGCAGATTAAAAATGCTATGTCATTTTTTTGGAGAAGGTCCTCTATGATTATATTTGCCTGCATCTGACAGCTCTTTTCTTTTTGAATCATTTGGCATTAATTTCTGAAATTTATGGTTGGACGCCGTCAACCCCAAACTTTATTTTTTGATGGATTTCTTAGTAACACAATAAACAGCCGATAGGTTTGTTATACTGTACTATATTTTAAAGCAAAGTGAGAATGTAAGAGAAGTGACATTGTTAGGTTTTGTTTCATCAGTGCAAAATGTTTATTTTCATCATGGTGTCATTGACTGTTTCCATGGAACGATGTGGCTGCAACTTGGTAGGAGAGTCTTTTACTGAAGTTCTAACACTACTGCCATATTTCAGCCAATTTCATCCAGGGAGACGAGCTTCCGAGAGATGTGCCAGCACAGCGGGGCCATCATTGAATTCACAGGAGCGGGTGGGAGCCGGCACTTCAGACACAGGAAGATGACAGTCCGTCATCCTTTCATCAGCTTAAATAGTCTGAGATTCATTGATGACTGATTTTTTTTTTTTATCAGTAATGCATGATTACTGAATAGTAGAGGGGTGTGGAAATTGCAGTTCAAAATGGAATGAAGCAAATTTCAGCCTGGCTCGAGTTTGATAGAATTTTAATCCCCTGATTTAGTAGAGAAATTAATTGAAATTTTCCTAGAAAATCAAAGGAACATTTTAACAGATAGGGACAGTAACTTTTACACAGGCGCGTGGGCGCACATGTGCACGCGTTGGTCAGCCTGCACCCAGGGACAGGGTCATTTTATAACATACACCCATTTTATAACATACACGCATGTTATAAAAGAGGCTGGCCGCGCGCACATGTGTATGCTCATGCCTATGCACGCAAATGCTGCTTTTACCAGGTAAGTGGGGAGATTTTAAAAGACTCTCTGTAAAGTTCTCTGTAAAGCTCGTTTAGCTGCATTTTTTGTTTACTGTGAACTGATGAGATGTTCCCAATGTTCATCGGTATATAAGAGCTTCTAAGTAAATAAAATAAGACGCGTGCACAGACGCCATTACCAGTTTCCCCAGTTTGTTCACAGTTCACCCAGGTAAGGAGTAGGACTTCCAAACTCCCCCTAGTTTAATAGCCTTACATCTCCCCCGTTAGCTCCAACCCATATAACCCTGTCGATTTATTTATCTTTATTTTATTACTTACACGTCCTCCATAGCAGAGGATTTATCCGTGTCTGAGTGTGTAAGTATTTACATGTTAATTTGAAGTTGAAATCCAGGAACGCCCATGCCCTGCCCAAACCATGCCCACATCCCTTTTTGGAACTTCATTTGCACGCGCAGCGGGAGATATGCACGTACTTCGCTGTTTTTTAAAATCCGCTCAGTGTGCGCCTGCCCGACATATTTGCATATCTCATGGTTTTGGCACGCGTTGGGCTTTTAAAATTCACCCTATAATGGACATTTGACTCTGACTGAGTAACATGGAAACTGCTTTGAATTGCACTGCTGCAGACTCCGATGAATCAGGCAAAGCTGCTCAGTTCTGCTGATTTGAGGGGAGGGGCGTCACACTGGGTTTAAAAAAAGAAGCGCATCTGACAAGCCTGTGAGAGTTTTGGAGATTTGTTTCATTTGTTTGCTTACTTATTTTTTGTAAAGCTCACACGTATTTGCTGAATAGACAATAGCTCTTAAGGAAGAATAATTTTGACAGTAGCATTCCATGTGTTTCAATTCATTGAGCTGAAAATGCTTAAACAGAATACTGAGGCAGTGCAAGCCTTAAATTAATGAGCACATATCTTTGGTTATTATCATTTGCCATGCCGTGTTTGATCACATCATCTGGAAGCCCAGTGATTGCTTATGGGACTTTTAGGTGACATAATGTGCCATGACACAACAGCCTTTGCAATACCAGAGAGGACGCTGCTGTTATCAATCTCAGATTCACTATTTTACGCACGAAAGAGCAAAGCCGCAGAAGAAAGCAATGAAGCTGGGGCTTTTAAAAATTCCTTGAAATTTTAATTCATTGATCTTTTGAATTTGGATCTTAAAGGAGAACTATTATTCTTTTTTGGTCACTTTTCATTTGCAAAGAATGCAAATTACTGTTTGCGGATAAATGTATATAGACATATTATTCATATTTGCCATTCAGTACATAGTGATTTCAGGTCTCCAGTTGTTAGTTTTATTGGAGAACAACCTTATTTTTCTCCCTATATACAGTATTTCCGACTGCATATCCCTTTTCCAGTTGTAACATTTCAGAATCTTTTCCTCCTTTTCGTCTCTTTATTACACCTCTTCCTTAGGCTGCTCTTCTTTGTGTTGTTTTGTGCCTCCAGTCTCCTCCAAACTCTTCATGTTATATCTCACTGCCTGTTTCATCCTCCTTCTGTCCCCCTAGCCCTCTTCTCCCCTCCCCGTCTGAGTCATTCATCCACTCTGTCTTAATATTGCTCTCTCTCTCTCTCTCACTTTTACTATAACTTGCTTGGTGTTTATGGATTTAGATTATTACTATTTTTTTTCTTTATCCTGGATTCTATTTAATTTACCTGCATTTTAATGGTCTATTTATGGACTTTGTATTATGTTGTTAGCGTTGTTCAGTTCAGTTGGTTTGTGTTTTTATCTGGATTGCTTTATATTTGTTTGCAATCCATTCTGAGTGCTTGTTGAGCAACCCGTCTGCGTCCGCCCGCGCACAGGCCTGCTCACCTTTCTGGTTCCACGGCAGGTCCCAGGTTGGCCTCCCTAGCGGCAGCTGTGAGCTCTTCCAGGCCCCGGCGTCCCGCGGCGGCGGTGGCCAGGCCTTCCACTGTGCACCAGGCTTCACGTCGGCGTTCGGTGCCTTCCATGGAGTTGGCCATGCCCCTATGCACGTGCGCGCAAACCACCCGGCCTCTTGTAAGGCCAGGGGCAGGTCCTATCTCCGCAGCGCGCCCTGATTGATTCCCTGATATAAGGAAGTCCCTGCCTGCACTTCCTTGCCTTGGCCATCGGATTAGTATTGTGCTAGATTGTCACTGCGTTCTGAGCCTTGTTCCAGTCTCATTCCAGGATCCTTCTGTTCTAGCCTTGTTCCTGCATCCTTCTGTTCCAGTGTCCTCTTGTTCCTGTGTTCGTCTGTTGTCTCCCCAGGTAGTACCTCCAGGCTGTCTCACTGGTACTGACCTCGGCTTGCTCCTTGACTCCCCTGCCTGCTGCCTGTCTTCTGACCTCAGTTTGCTCCTTGACTACTCTGCCTGCTGCCTGCCTTCTGACCTTGGCCTGCCTTTAACCTCATCTGACCTCTGGAACCTGACCCCTGCATTGTTGACCACTCCTCGGACTCCTCTGATTCTGACCTCTGCCTGATTGACCACGTCTCCAGATTCTGGCTCTTGTTCCTTGCCTTGTCATCACCTACACTGTTCTGGTCCTCCTTGCTCCATCTGACCTCCAGTCTCGAACCCGATTGCGCTCCTCTCCTGTCTGTGGGCATGCCTGTCTATCATCTCTCCAGGAGACCCTGCGAGGCCCACCTAAGTCCAAGTGGCCCGGATCTCTATGGGCTCCACCCGGGGGGACCTCGGGCTTCCAGTGGTGAAGCTCATCCTAGCCTCTGTCTCCTCCAGTGCTCAGCCCCCCTGGGGGCAGGTGCTTCCTGGTCCCTACCAGGGAGCCGTTCTCCAGGACAACAGGTTGCCAAGGCCATGGACTCGGTGGAGTCTCCCGCCTCCAGGGCCCTACCAGGTTTGGCCACCACAGTCAAACAACATCACCAAGCTTTGGAATCGCTGGCTTCTTTGGTGGAAGAGCTTCATTCCCAGGTACAAGATACAGCTTTGGCCAATCCCTTGGGCCTATCGGCCTCCATGTTTCCCAAAGCATCATTGGCACCTCCTGTACCTCCTCGATACAATGGGGATCCACGCTCCTGTTGTGGCTTCCTTAATCAGTGCTTCATGAAATTTGCACTGCAATCCTCGTTGTTCCTGAAGGAAATCACCAAGGTGACCTTCATCCTATCTCGTCTGGAAGGGAAGGTTCTTGCATGGGTCTCTCCCTTATGGGAATGCTCTGATCCCATACTTTCCAAGTTATCTGAATTCATCGTTCTCTTCAAGCAGACCTTTGGGGACCCAGGCCGCCAGGCTGTAGCCAGCCATAACCTATTCCATCTTTGCCAAGGATCATGAACCCTCTCCGAGTAGTGGAATTTAGGACTCTGGCCACTGAGCTTGGGTGGCAAGAAGATTGTCTGCAAGCCATCTTCCTAGATGGACTCTCCTGCACTCTCAAAGATGAGCTCTCTGTCCATGAGACTCCCATGTCTCTAGAGGACCTGATTTCCCTTGCCAGGAAGATTGATCATCGCCTCCAGCAAAGGTGCCTAGAAGTAAAGGCTCCCTGCTCTCCTACACCACTTCCCATGCATGTTCCTAATCCTCCAGCTAAGTCTCCAGCACTGTCACCCACTTCCGTGGTGGAACCTATGGAGGTGAACCGTGAGTGATTGTCTCCGACTGAACATCTCCGTCAGCGGAAGGAGGGTCTTTGCCTTTACTGTGGCACTTCTGGACATTGTCTACCGTTCTGCCTGGTTCGTCTGGAAAACTGCAATGCCTGAGCCCAGCGGGGTTCCCGAGCTTAGGCGCTACTGTTACTGGCCCTCAACTCTTGCTTCCCGTTTCTCTGGGCATCAAGGCCCACACCTTTGCCACCACTGCTCTTGTCGATACCGGAGCAAATGGCAGCTTCATTATGAATGACATTGTCAAGCTTCTGAACATTTCTCTTCAGTCATTAGAGGTGAGCCTCCGCATCACCTCCATCCAAGGAGAACACCTTCCAGGGCTCATCACCCACCAAACAGTGGCTGTTCGTCTTACCGTGGGCACTCTCCACGAAGAGGAGATGTCCTTCTATGTATTAAAATGGTCGACACATCCAGTTATCCTGGGAGTGCCCTGGCTCCAGGCCCACAAACCCCAGTTCGATTGGCATTCCCTGATGTTGGTGCAGTGGGGCTATAAATGCCAGAAAACCTGTTTACGTTCTGTATCTCCAGTAGTCCCTGTTATGAAATCTGTTACTTTGCCTGGTTTGCCTCCATAGTACTCTGACTTCAAAGATGTCTTCTCGAAGCAGAAAGCAGATACCTTGCCTCTGTAACGCAAGTTCAATTGCCCTATAGAACTTCTGCTGGGCACAATGCCTCCCAAAGCAGAACTTACCCACTGTCTCAACCCGAGACCCAAGCTATGTCTGAGTATATTAAAGAGAACCTAGAAAAAGGGTTGATTCATCCTTCTGATTCCCCTGCTGGAGCGGGGTTCTTCTTTGTTAAGAAAAAGGACGGTGGTCTACGCCCTTATATTGACTACAGAGGGTTCAATGCCATAACCCGCAAAGAACGATATCCCCTGCCCCTTATCAGTGAGCTGCTCAACTGCCTTGAAGGGGGAAGGATCTTCACCAAGTTGGATCTGAGAGGTGCATACAATCTGGTACGCATCCAACCTGAAGATATCTGGAAAACCGCATTCAACACAAGGGATGGTCACTACGAATATACTGTGATGTTCTTTGGGCTATGCAATGCCCCAGCGGTCTTTCAATGCCTTATGAATGAAATTCTCCAAGACCTCTTGTACTCCTTCATAGTCGTATATCTTGACGACATCCTAATCTTTTCCAAAGACCTTGAATCTCATCAAGATCATGTTCGGATCGTCCTTCAATATCTGAGAGAGAACCATCTGTATGCCAAGTTGGAAAAATGCCTTTTTGAGCATAATCGCTTACCCTTCTTAGGGTATATCATATCCGATCGAGGTTTCTCCATGGATCCAGAGAAAGTCCAAGGGATCCGCGACTGGCCCCAGCCAGTAGGCCCTATAATGTTTCCTTGGCTTTACCAATTATTACCGGAGCTTCATTGCCAATTATTCTACCTTAGTTGCCCTGCTTATGGCCATGACCAGGAAAGGGGCTAACACTTGGATGTGGACCCCTAAAGCACAAGCCACCTTTTAGACGATTAAGGAGGCCTTCTGTTCTGGCCCTTGCCTTCAGCATCTGGACCCAAGACGTCCATTTGTCGTTGAAGTTGATGCCTCTGCAATTAGCACAAGAGCTGTCTTGAGCCAGTTTTCTCCCAAGGGTAAATTGATACCTTGTTCATTCTACTCATATAAGTTCTCTCCTACGGAACAACATTATACCGTTGGTGACCGAGAACTCCTCGCATCAAGTTGGCACTCCAAGAGTGGTGCCCCTTGTTGGAAGGGGCGCAACACAAGTTTACCATCTTCACTGACCATAAGAACCTTGAGCACCTTAAAGAAACTCAACTCCTGAATCCCCGACAAGCCCGATGGGTGCTCTTCTTTGAACGGTTCAACTTCATTCTATGTTTCCGTCCTGGTTCCAAGAACCTCTGTGCTGATGCACTGTCAAGATCATTTGAACCTGAAGATGTTCCTGAAGTCCCTAGCTACATCATAGATCCTGCCTGCATATCCCTTGCTGTGACCACTACAGTTCCTACTGGAAAACTGTCGTTCCACGTAGATTACGTGAACAAGTTCTGAAATGGGCTCATAATTCCAAGTTGGCAGGACACCCAGGTCATTTTATTTATTTATTTAATTTATTTAAAAGTCTTCTATACCGATGTTAGTCGAAACATCACCTCGGTTTACATGGAACAAAAGCAACGGAAATTACAAGTAACAGGGGAAGGGTAAGGGGTACAAAAAACCATAAGGAGAGCAGAGAAGCATAGGAACAAACAACAAGTGAACTATAATGTCATAAGAACAAGGTCATAGTCAAATTCAGGACCCTAGAGATGTTACGAAGACACTATTGGTGGCCCAACATGGTGCAAGACTCCCGACACTATGTGAACTCGTGTCCCATCTGCGCCCAACAGAAACTGCCTCCTGGAAAGCCTTGGGGCTTACCCCAACCACTTCCAGCACCTACCGAGCCATGGTCTAGCATCTCAACAGACTTTATTACAGACCTGCCTCCATCCCAGAACAATACCATAATTTGGGTCATCATCGACCGTTTTTCGAAGATGGGTCACTTTATTCCCTTGCCAGGCCTTCTGTCAGCTCCAGTATTAGCCAAGTTGTTTTTGAAAAACATTTTTCGCCTCCATGGACTCCCCAAGGAGATTATATCTGACCGGGGACCACAGTTTGCTGCCAAGTATTGGTGCTCCCTATGTAAGAAGTTTAATATTTCCCTAAGTTTCACATCGGCCTATCATCCACAGGCCAATGATCAAGCTGAAAGGACCAATCGGACCTTGAAGAAATTCTTCCGCTCCTATGTAAATGATCAACAGGATAACTGGTTGATCTTCTTCCCTGGGCTGAGCTGTCGCATAATACCCATGTCGCTGCGGCTACCGATGTATCTCCATTATCCGTGGTATTCGGACGGCAACCTCGGCTGCCTCTTCCAGTTCCTTTGACTGTTCCTTCTCCAGCGGCGCAATCCATGGCTCACACCATTCGTCAAGTGTGGAACCAAGTAAAAGAATGCCTTTCCCAGGCCGCTGAACGCTCCAAGCGTACTTTGGATGCTCATAGATGTCCTGCTCCACTCTTCCGCCCTGGCCAGAAGGTGTGGCTAAGCGCTCAACACATACAACTGAGACGTCCCTCTCACTGCCTGGCTCCTAAATACATTGGGCCATTTCCCATAATCCGAAGAGTAGGAGCTGTATCGTACTCCAGCTACTTTGTGCCATGGGTATCCATAACACGTTTCATGTGTCTCTATTGAAGCCATTGATCCTCTCCTGGCCCTCACATAGAGTCCTCTCTCCTCCACGGGTCTCTACAGAACCAGATTCATCCCTGCAGGTAAGAGAGGTCCTCGACTTCTGTCGGCATCGAGGGAAATGGGAGAACCTCCTAGCCTGGGAGGGTTATGGAGCCGAGGAGAATTCGAGGAGAATTCGTGGGAACCTTCCCACAACATCCTTGATAAGGAACTCTTGAAAAACTTTCATAGGACTCACCCTCACAAGCCACGGCCATGTAGGAGGAGGCCTAGAAGGGGGGGGGGGGGTAGTGTTGCACACCCTGTCCATGTCCGGCCCGCGCAAGGGCCTGTTCACCTCTCTGGTTCCACGGCAGGTCCCGGGTCGGCCTCCCTAGCAGCAGCTGCGAGCTGTTTCAGGCCCCAGCATCCTGCAGCAGCGGTCGCCGGGCCTTCTACTGTGCACCAGGCCTCACGTCGGAGTTCGGCGCCTTCCATGGCATTGGCCACGCCCCTAGGCGCGCGTGCGTGGACCGCCCGGCCTCTTGTAGGGCCAGGGGTGGGTCTTAGCTCCGCGACATGCCTTGATTGATTCTCTGATATAAGGAAGTCCCTGCCTGCACTTCCTTGCCTTGGCAATCGGGTTAGTATTGTTCCAGTCTTGTTCCAGTCTCGTTCTAGGATCCTTCTGTTCCAGCCTTGTTCCTGTATCCTTCCGTTCCAGTGCCCTCTTGTTCCAGTGTTCGTCTGTCGTCTCCCCAGGTAGTACCTCCGGACTGCCTCATTGGTACTGACCTCGGCTTGCTCCTTGACTCCCCTGCCTGCTGCTTGCCTTCTGACCTCAGCTTGCTCCTTGACTACTCTGCCTGCTGCCTGCCTTCTGATCTTGGCCTGCCTGTGACCTCGTCTGACCTCTGGAACCTGACCCCTGCATTGTTGACCACTCCTCGGACTGACCCTCTGATTCTGACCTCTGGCTGATTGACCACATCTCCAGATTCTGGCTCTGTTCCTTGTCTTGTCATCACCTACGCTATTCTGGTCCTCCTTGTTCCATCTGACCTCCAGTCTCGAACCCGATCCCGTTCCTCTCCTGTCTGTGGGCACCCTTGTCTATTATCTCTCCAGGAGACCCTGCGAGGCCCACCTACGTCCAAGCGGCCCGGGTCCCTTTGGGATCCACCTGGGGGGACCTCGGGCTTCCGTGGGGAAGCTCATCCTAGCCTCTGTCTCCTCCAGTGCTTCGCCCCCTGGGGGCAGGTGCTTCCTGGTCCCTACCAGGGAGCTGTTCTCCACTGCTCAGGGACAAGGGTCCACCCCCGAGCGCAACAGTGCTTTTGTCTGTAAAAGTGGTTTAGAAATAGTGCAAGCCTTAAATTTATGGTCACACAACATCTTCTGATATCATTTGCCAAATACAAATACATAAATAACTCTGGGAATGGTGTTCATGGGAGCCCATATTTTCAAATGCAACCATTAAAACAAATGCACAGGACCTGGTTTGTTCTCATTCTGTGCCTAAGGGAAATGTCTTGAATAAATCTAATCCCTTCTTATCTGGAGAGAGTTTGATGTTGTGAGGCAGACGCTTTAATATATAATCGTATCTTGAATATTTACTTTGTAAAAGCTCCTAACAGGAAGCAGTAGCTGATCGCTCATTTTATGGCTTGATTTTCAGCCTTGATTTGAAGTACACCATAAATGTTGCTGATTACAGACTGGATTTAGGAAGAGCTGATGCTAGGAAAGGTGATGAAGAGCAAAGCTTTCACTGGAGACAGAAAGGTTAATTAGGATCAAGATTTTACTTTTTTTAAAATAAAATTGTTAGCAGAAATATTTGCTATTTTAGTTATATAAGACTTAAATTCCAATGATCTCATTTATATGATTGCCCTGTATAATAGAGATGATCTCTTACCATTTGAGTGCATCTCACGCATTTTCAGGGCTTAAGGATTAAGGCTTTCACAGAATACAAAGCAAGGGCTTCAGTTCCCAGCAGTCAGGAAAGCTTTCTTATTCACCTCTTTGGAAAAACAAGTATTCCGGGATCTATAACTCTTCCACTCAGTCCAGGTAAACTCATGCATGAACATGATGCATGCAAGTTTACCCACACATCAGGCGGGCAATTTTGTTAAAGGTCATTTCTGTGCGTGATATCCTGCTCTACCTGCAGACGCCGCTTTTACCCCATTGCTATACAGGATAAATCACATAATTATTACAAAGTCCTGATCCCCAAAGAACAAAGAATCTGGCACATAAAGGCTGCAAGCCCCATCCTTTCCAGTTGCAATATCATAGATCCCACTGCAGCAGAGTTTACTATGGTAAACTCTAAGGGCCAAGTTTAAGATGGCACAAAAACAAGACCAAAGAGATATGAAAAGCCTACAAGGCAGTTTTCTTATCCCATGTTGAAATAGCATATCTTTTGCTCAATGATTTAATTTCCAGAATGGAAACATTTTCTATGGAGTATAAGGTAAGCAAGAGCCTGCAATCCTACCCCCTTTAACTATGGGATCTTGGCCCCCTGATAGTTACATAGGGAGGGTCATAGTTTGTCTGCTTTGCTTTGGGGGGGGGGGGGGGGGGGGGGGCACCAGCACCAGCACCAGCACCAGCACCCGCACCCAGAGCATTTTTGGTGGGGGGAGGGGTTAAGACCAAATCATGGGATAGGAGGTCCTTTTGTGGACTGCAAGTTGTTTAAAAGACAGGAAACAGAGAGTAGGATTAAATGGTAAACTGGAGTGCCTCAGGGATCTGCACTTGGACCGGTGTTTTTTAATATATCTTTAAATAATCTGGAAAGGGGTACGACAAGTGAGGTGATCAAATTTGCGGATGACACAAAATGATGCAGAGTAGTTAAATTTCAAGCAGATTGTGATGAATTGCAGGAGGACCTTGTGAGACTGGAAGATTGGGCATCCAAATGGCAGATGAAATTTAACGTGTACAAGTGCAAAGTGATGCACATAGGGAGAAATAACCCTTGATGTCTTTACATGATATTAGGTTGTATCTTAGGAGTTACACCCAGAAAAGAGATCTAGGTGTCATAGTGGACAATACATTGAAATCGTCCATTGTGAGACCCCACCTTGAATACTATGTGCAGTTCGGGTCACCACATCTCAAAAAGGATATAGCTGCACTGGAGAAAGTGCAGAGAAGGGCGTCCAAAATAAGGGGCATGGAATGGCTGCCCTATTAGGAAAGCCTAAGGAAGTTAGGGCTGTTCAGTTTGGAGAAGAGACAACAGGGGATATGATTGAAGTCTACAAAATCATGAAAGGACTTGTACAAGTTAATATAAATCAGTTATTACTCTCTCAGATAATAGAAGGACCAGGGGGCACTCCATGAAGTTAGCAAGTAGCTCATTTAAAACAAATTGAAGAAAATTCTTTTTCACTCAGCACATAGTTAAGCTCTGGAATTCATTGCCAGAGGATGTGGTTTCAGCAGTTAGTGTTACTGGGTTTAAAAAAGTTTGGATAAGATCCTAGAGGTTAAATCCATAAAGTGCTATTATGGTAATTAGTAAGTTTGTGATCTATCTAATGTTTGGGTACTTGCCAGGTACTTGTGACTTGGATTGGCCACTGTTGGAAACAGGATACTGGGCTTGATGGATCCTTGGTCTTACCCAGTATGGCATATATCTTATGTTCTTATGAGGGGAGAGCACTGCCCCCTCATTCCATTCCCAAACTAACGTCTATGATTATGCACATACTTTTGTATTTTTGAAAGTTTTTAGAAATTTTACATGCATAGATTTCTGTGTACAATTGATAAGGTGCAATTGTATGCAGGTAGATTTACTGGGATCATTTTCAAAATGGAAAGTGCTTTCCCTTTTGAAAATTAGTGGTATTGCATGCGTATATTTGCCATTTAATTAATGCAGGCTCTACTGAATTTCTTCATTAAGGCTCACGCTCCCTTAGTAAATTTTTCTCAACTTTTTTTTTTTTTTTTTTAGCTATTACATTTTTTTCTTTGCCAGATATGTCGAGAAATGAAAGCCTTGGGCAAAAAATAATTGCCATTTTAAAATCATATCCTTTTAGGTCACTTTAAATCTGGCCTGAAGAGAACACAAGAGACTTGTTTAATGTCACACGTTGGAGCCATGACTCAGATTGGGCTTTACTAATATTTCAAAGGTCTTATGCCAGCCCCCAACTTCGGGGACAAGTGCATTCAGCATGTGATAGGGACCCAAAGCCAAACGCATTTTATTTTAAAATCCTGTTTTTCAGTCAACTAGTACACAGAAAGAGAAAAATGATTTCTTTTTATCTTCTCACCAAGTTTCATGTTGTAACAGAGTAAAAGTGTTAAATCCTGTTCTTTCATCTTCTTAGAGTAACTGAAAAAAAAACCCCAAACCAAACCAAACCAAAACCTCGTAATGCAAATATAACCTGGGTTCAATGATGAGGGACTGGTCTTACACTCCTCTGGGCATAGCCCAGTGCTGCTTTTTTCTCCCAGGTAACTTGTGTGCACGCAATTATTATTCACTCAGACAACATTTAGTAGAGGAGTGGGGGAGGGGGTTAGAATTTCAAACCTCAGGGTTTGTCTGGGAATCTCCAAAGGTTGAATGTTGATCTCTTACAGTTTTCTTGCCTTCTCCTTACAGTCTTATTCCTGGGGATCGATTTTGCTTCTTCTCTGGTCCTAGTCTTACCCAATGTAATTGTTTGAGGTGAGAAACGCCTCCAGGGGAAAACATTTACCGTGAAGCAGAAATGACTCCGAACTCTTCTGTGGCTGCATGCAAGGATTCTTGACTTGAGAACGTAGAACAGAAAAACATTATATAAACAGTTACATGGTTCTGTACATAGGGATTGTGCTGGTACGACCGGACACAATAGGCAGGGAGGGCCTAGTCTGGAGGCTGGGTCGCAACACCAAGGCCTTGGCCCGGGGTCAGGCCCAGGCCTCCTCGAACATTTCTTTCTTCATTCTTCTTTCTTCAGTCTTCTTTCTTAATGCCATCTGCTGGCAACACGCTGGAATAAATTAACTCCGGTGCATCCTCCTCAGTGGAGAGCACCATTTTACTGTGCAGCAAAATGGCACCCTCTGGATGATGAGCTGGAGTTAATTTACTCCAATGCATCCCCAGTGGATAGCATCATTTCAAGAAGAAGACTGAAGAAAGAAAAACAAAGAAAGAAGACTCTGTGGAGGCTAGATCTCCAGCCTCCAGGCCTGGGCCAGGCCCCAGTGTCGGGCTTGGGTCTGGGCCAAGGCTCAGTCATTGGAACCCAGCCTACAGGCTGTACCCCAGCATCGGGCCTGGGCTCTTGCTAGGGTGAGGCCCAGGCACCAAGACCCGGCCTCAGGGCCAGGCCTGGGTCCAGGCTCAGGCGTTAAGATCTGGCCTCCAGGCCTGGGTCTGAGCTCTAGCCTAGGCCAAGGCTCAGGTGTCAGAACTCAGCCTCTGGACTGGGCCCCGGTGTTGGGCCTGGACCAGACCTCAGCATCAGATCTTCAACAGGTTAGGTAAGTGGGGCTGGGACCCGGTGTTAGGCCTAGGTCTGGGCTGAAGCACAGGCATTGGGACCTAGCCTCCAGTCTGGGCCTCGGAATTGAACCTGGACCTGGCTGTGGCATCAAATCTACAATGGATCAGGTAAGTTTCCTGGCCCTAACTTACCTGATCCATTAAAGATATGATGCCGTGAAAAGGCCAAGGCCCAACATCAGGACCTGACCCAGAGGCTGGGTCCTGATGCCTGAGCCTCAACCTAGGGAAGAGCTGGGGCCCAGCCTGGGTTGGGAGCCCAGGTATCGAGTTGGGGCCAGGCTCTGGCCTGGGCCAAGGCCCATGCATCAGGACTTGGCCTTTGGGCTGGGCCCCAGCATCAGGCCTGGGTCCGAGCTCTTCCCTAGGTTGAGGCTCAGGCATCAGGACCCAGCCTCTGGGTCAGGTCCTGATGTTGGGCCTTGGCCTTTTCACGGCATCATATCTTTAATGGATCAGGTAAGTTAGGGCCAGGAAACTTCCTGACCCTGGCAAAAATGTTTTGGGTGGCTGGGCCTTTGTTCAGTTCTTAGCCGAGACCGTGACATTGGGCCTGGGTCTAGGCCGAGACCATGGCTTTGTGCTCAGCTTATGACTAGACGAGGCCCCCACATAAAGCCTAGGCCTAAGTTGAGACATCTGCATCAGCTCAGGCAAAGACTGCAGCCTCTGATTTGAGCCATGTCCTATTCCCTAGGGACGGCCCCGATATCAGCCTGAGCCCAATGGGATTTTTTTTTTTTTTTTTTTTACAAACCAAACAAATAAATTTGTTTAATTTGGTAGGGCCCTCAATTCATTTTGTAGCCCCACGAAAGAAACAAATTGGCCCTATTCCTTTCATTTTTCACATTCAGGTAAAACGAATGCACATCCCTACTTCTTAAATATGGTCCAGTGATACTAAGATCCCTGGGTCTTTCCCTCATAAAGGCCTTTATCTCTTCAGCTGCAATGGGGAAAATTGCAGAATCTTCTTTTTTTCTTCAGTGTTTGTTACTCACAAATGGCAGGCTTAGAAGAAGTGCTCTTCTTTGATCTATGGATTTGAATCCTCTTTTTCCACCTTATAGGAGGGACAGACTCTCCTGCGTATCCAAAGACAAATATCTCCGAGCCGAGCCTACCCCCTTTGCTGCTCTCCCTGATTCTCTTCCACGTATAATTCTCATCATCTCTGTAGTGACTAGCCCTTGTGCTCATGTTTGTTGCCTTTCTTTGTAGGCTTTTTAACAGGACTCAGAATAAACCCTATATTATTCATTTTAATTCAGGATTCACATTTATTATATATTTCCAAAAACAATGTAAATCTTAATCCAGGGGTGGCCAACTGAAGTCCTCAAAAGCCACAAACAGATCTGGTATTCAGGATATCCACAATGAATATTCATGAGATAAATTTGCATGCAATGCTTCCATTCTAATCAAATATATTTCATGCATATTCATTATGGATATCCTGAAAAAAAAAGAAAGACATTTTTGGTGTTCTTGAGGATCACCCATGTCTTAATCACTTCCAGGCACATCAGGAGCTATTTCACATTGACTGAGGCTAACATTAACAATTCATATTAGCAGATATAAACCTTTCTGCTTTAAAATAAAATTTCTCCAACACTATGTGGAATGGACACATTTATACAAAAGTGTGTTTTTTTATGCATTGGGGTTACTGTTACAAGAGATACATATACAGATTCACTTTAAATAGAGACATACAGGGTCATTCATCAAAGTGTGTTATGGCGTTAACGCACATGATAATGCCATAACGCACACGATAGTTATCGCAGCACGTGGCACAAATGTACATTTGGCAGATTTATTCAAAGGGGAGGGATTGGGAAGGGGTTTGGATGGAATTAATGAAAATGAGTGGTATTATCACACCATGTGAAAGTATAACGCACACTGTCACATGCCAGATATAACTACACCTTTTTTGCAGGCATTAAGCTGTGAGATATGCCTAAAACGGCCATAACGCGATTTGCCATAAATATTGCAAATTTCATTTTGGGCATTTTTTTGGGGGAGGGAGGAAGGGAAAGGGGGGGGGGGGGAGAGAGAGAGAGCCTCTGGGGTGGCACACACAGTAGTCAACTATTTATACTACTATAGGAGGGCAGCTAGTAACTCGAGGTGAGGTTTTGGTGGTGGTGTAGGGTTTAGGGGCCAGTTTTACATGCAGAGTGAGATGTACGAACAGCACAGGACACCTCAGTGATGATTTGATGTCATTAGGAGTGAGGAAAGTCACACAAACATGAGATTTCTACAGCGTTCTCTTGCCCTAGCTTGATGGACTCTCTACCAGGGTACTATCAAGCTAGGGCGAGAGAACATTGAAGTAATTTCATTAATCTGTCTTTCCTCACTCCAAATGACATCAAATCTTCACTGAGGTCTACTGCTGTTCGTACATTTCACTCCGCAGGTTAAACTGGCCCCAAAACCCTACTCTACCACCAAAGTGATATAAATAGGTAACTACTATGAAGGCCTTATAAAGAATCTCTCTCTCTCTCTCTCTATATATATATATATTCCCCCATGAAGTAATGCATGGTGTGGTAAACTTCATGCAAAAATTATAGCATTTTGATAAATCAAGGGTTAGTCTGCAAAACTAACTGGTAGATTTAAAACAAACTGGAGAAAGTGTTTTTTTCAGTCAGTGCACAATTACACTGTGGAATGTTTTGCTGGAAGATTTAGGCAAGCTTGTTTTATAGCTGTGCTTAAAAAAAAAGGTTTGGCCAAGCTTCTGGAGGACAAGCCCATTAACCACGATTACCAGGCAGGCATAGGGATTGCCAAGTCCTAGGTGTGAAAATGAGCAACAGGGGGTCTGCTGGGTACTTCCACGTGATCCAGGCTGGGCGCCATCAGAGACAGGATGCTGGATTTGATGGATCACTGGGCTGACCCAGAATGGCACTATTTTTGTCCTTAAAGGAGCTGAAATATTATGATTCATTGGGTAAGGTAGAGATTGATACTCTTATCCTATTAAATAAAGCTAGCAGCTTAATGCTATTAAAGCTTGAATTGTTTTCTCTTGATGGAAATTATCTTTACGCTGGACCTGAAAAACTGTGGCCTGTGTAGTTGCACAATTGATCTTCTACATAGTACAGAAAGCACAACAAAATCTGGCCAACTACATAGGCCACAGCTTTTCAGGTCCAGCTTAAAGATAATTTCCATCAAGAGAAAACAATTCAAGCTTTAATAGCATTAAGCTCCTAGCTTTATTTAATAGGATCAGATGTTTGGCAAGCCAGGGAGGGAGGGATGGTTTTGAACAGTTTGAGGGGCAGGTTTTGCTTTGGGAAAGGCGGCGGGCAAGCAGGAAATGGCAGGAAACCAAATGCCAAACAAACAAATAGTTTTCTTTCATTGCATTTCTGAAATGAAATGAAAGAGGAAATGGCATTGATGGCTCCTATTTCATTTAAGGAAAACACATCCCTATATAATAGACTGATTTTATAAAGGGTGCGTGTGAGAGGCAGAAAAGGTGCTGCACGTGGGTTTGGAGGGGAAGGAGTTCTTTTTGTGATTAACTGGAAGGAAGGGGAAGGAGTTCCGGCATCCCTTTCATCTGAAAATAGAGTATCCTAGTGAGCGGAGCAAAACTGGTAAGAAATGGCTAGGAACTGTGTGCAGGCACCAGTGAGAGAGAGAGAGAGCGAGTACAGCCTGCCCTTAGAATTAAAGAGATCTGCCATGTAATGAATGCTTAAACTGAGAGAGGAGGAAATGGGAGGCCAGTCAGGAGAAGACGAAAATCAAAGCCAGAACACGCACTGCCTCTCATCTTCCTTGTTATAAATGGGGTCTAGTTTGTCTTTTATATTCCTGGCACCTCCATCTTGTTTTTTCATGCTTTCGGTTTAATAAGAACCTTGTGCCAGTTGGGACTGCAGCGGCATAAACATTTGTAGCTACTTGGTAGTTTTTCTCATTTGTATTCTTCCCTGCCCACCACCACTACCACCGAAGGGTCCACCCGCCTAGCCCTTTAAGGTTTCTCCTGTCACTTCATATATTTCACCTTAGATCGTGAGACATATATGTGAGTAAATAGATGACTGCATTGTGGAGTTGTCCTATCTGTGTCTGCTTGATTGCTCTTATGATGTGATGTTTTCCTTTAAGATATTTCATATTTGCTGTTGGTTATAATATGTTTTGATGATTCATGTTGTTATTGATTTTATGTTCTTGCATTGTACCTACCATGAAAAGCAAGTTAAAAACAAAATTTGATTGATTGAATTGCTAGACTGTGCTTGCAGGTTGATGTCTATAACTTAGGTATGTTACTGTGAGTTGCCTGATAAGGGGTTTCCTTACTTTTGTTTTTCAGCCTTATGCTGGGGAGTCGAGGGTCCAGGAGATCAATCAGGACAGCTGGGATGGTAACACACCTCGATGGCTACAGCAGGCTGGCAGCAATAACACATCACGATCTCCAGGGTGAGAAGTAGAGATGTGCAAACTTCTTCAAATAGGTTATCAAACAGTTTGACAAACTTTAAAGTTCTGGTGGATTGGGCTTTATTGAATTTAGAATGTTTATATTCCAAATCAGATTACATTTAAGGTACTTCCCTGTCTTCAGGGGGGCTTATAATTTAAGTTTGTACCTCAGGCAACAGAGTGATTTGAAAGCTGGTCTCCCCGGGTCATAGCCCACTGCTCTAACCACCGGGCTACTACTCCACTTCCTGGCTGGTTAATCTTTTTGAAGAGGTGCAAAGAAAACTGTTCAAATCTGTTTTGGTGACTTGAAATATCCAAAGCAGAATTAGCCAAGATGTCCGTTATACTTTGGATTTATCAAATCTTTTCAGAATTTTTTTTTTAATTTCCTTCCCCAAGTTAGCTGGTAAAAATGCAATGGATTCTCCTTGTGGACCTGGAGAAAATCTGAAAATTGTTGAATTTGCATCATCCTAAATTTAGATCCCTAAGACTTGGGTGGCTAAAAAAGGTGGAGTTAAGGCCAGGGAAAGCAGAGACTTAGCACTGATTTTCAGCATTAGCCAACAAACTTAGGGGAGTCATTCTCTAACGCTATCGTATGTGAAAAGGGACATTTTGCACGTGATAGCTAGCTCGGGGCGGAGTCGGCCCTGGAAGAGGAGGAGTAGGGGCGGCACCGGGGCCGACGCTGCGGACACATCGCTGGCGGCGAAAGGTAAGATTCCTTATCGCCGCCAGTTTCCTGGTGTAGTTATTCGGTGCGAAAGCCGGCAGCGATCGCACCACGGAGGTGCGATCGCTGCTGGCTATCGCAGGCCCGCCCCCCCCCCCCCCCTCCACTTCACCCCCCGCCCCCCATTACCGCTGGATTCTCTTAAGGTCTGCGACCTTAGAGAATCCAGGCCTTAGGTACCTAAAACTAGGTAATGAATTGCAATCCTAAATTTAGGACCCTAAGATGGTAACTTTTAAACAGGTGCTCGGGCGCACATGCGCGCATATTCATTGGCCTGTGCCCAGGGACATGGCCATTTTATAACATACGCACGTATATGCATGCATGTTATAAAACACTACAGCATGCACGCATGGACATGGGCACGCAATTTAAAGTAGCACAAAGGCCACGTCTACTATGTAAGTGGGGGGATTTTAATAGACCTCGTCGATGCCATTACCACTTTTCTCAGTTTGCTCCCAGCTCACTCAGGTAAGGGACAGGACTTCCAAAGCCCCCTAGTTTCATAGCCTCTCTTCTCCCCGGTTAGCCCCGACCCTTAAAATACTGATCTATTTATCTTTATTTTATTACTTACACGTCCTCCATAGCAGAAGTAAAGTTACGCAGCAGGGGACCCCAGTGAGCGCCAGTGCACATACGTGTGTATGCGCAAATTTCAAGTGTGAATCCTGGAACATCCATGCCCTGCCCATTTTTTGGTACTTTTCATTTGTGCACACAGCAGTAGATAACGTGCGTACACGGGCAGCTTTTAAAATCCGCTAGACGTGTACTGGCCCGATCTGTATGCATATTTCCCAGTTCTGATGCACGCTGGACTTTTAAAAGTCACCTTTAAGTTTAAGGTCCTTATATTTAGCTGAATGTTTAGCTGGAAACCTAGGTCCCTAAATCTGGCTGAAAATCACTGTAAATTTCGGTTCCTAAAATTTAGGGACTGAGCATTTTTTTGAAAATTGACCTCTATATCTAATGCTAATGTAGGACATTCACAACATGTTGAGCATTTACTAGACTTCGTAGATCTGTATTTTAATCTGCTACTTTCAAGTACCAACTTACTTATAAATAAGTTCTAAGTTATCTGTAAACCGATACGATGTGCAAACGGCTGTCGGTATATAAAATCTTTAAATAAATAAATAAATAAATAAATAAATAAATAAATATCTGTACATAAAATTCCATAAGTAAGCTTGGTTTCCTTTGGCAGTCATATTGGGCCTGGACCAAAAAAGATTCTTTGTAGGCTATGCTACATAAGAATTATCCAAAGAAGATGATACAAGCTTTCAGGATGACTTGTACCACTTGGTATGTGAAGAAAGGACCTAGAAAACACACGTGCAGCGTCATCTTGGATAAATCTTAGGTTGCTTCAATATAAGAATACTGCAAAAAACCCACCAACCCAAAAACTGTTTCTTTCTCAATATAATTGTCTTTATTTTTCCCTGTCCTACCATTTGCTCCTTGAATTAACCGCATGCTCCTCCTACACTTCTCTTCTGCTAGTGGATAAGAGACTCCATGAATTGGCAAATTTGGGTTCAGTATGACTTTGCTAATCCCTACTCTCCATCCTTTCTTGAATCCATGGAAAGGTCACCTTACACCAATTAATGCAAAACATTCCCAACAAACACACACTTTATCTCAGTACAATGTTTATTAATGCTTCCATATGGAACAGACATTGGGAACAATTTCTTAAGAATGTCCTATGTAGAAATAGGGATCAACAAACAAGTTGGAGGGAATACCTTTTTATTGGCCTAGCTAGCCTTTCTTCATCAGTTCACGAGGCCCTAAGAAACAGTTCAGTCAACAGTTCCTAGAAGATGTAAGCCAGTAACATAGGAGACGATACACCATCACATTTTTCATGTTATCCTTGCATGTGCCCAAGCATTCTGTGTGGTTTTACAGAAGTACATTCCACTGGGCATGACCATAATATGTAAAACACTTTCAGGTGAATTTTAAATGGGCCAAGCGCGCTGTGCGCATTTTCAAAGGGGACCAGCCATGGGCACAACCCCCGTAACGCGCGGACTTGCTGGGTCCAGAGAGAAGGGTGGTCCGGGGGCGGTCCGGGCGGGGCTGGAGGCGGACGGTACTGCGGCCAATAGGATAGGGATAGGGGGAGGTGAGGGGAAGAGGAAGGAGCTTAGGTAGGTAGGTTGGAAAGTTCCCTCCCAGTCTGGAGCAGATTGGGAGGGAACTGGGAGAAGCCCAATCTCGTCGCCACACGTACTTTAAAAAAATTACGCCCCCTCCCCCCGTGCGTGCCTCCTGCACGTGCACGCTGCCCATCGATTTTATAACATGCACGCGCTGGTGTGCGCATGTTATAAAATCGGCGCATCCATGGGCGCACGCATGCACCTTTTTAAAATCTACCCCTTTATATTTTGTATTTCTTTGCGGAGCTGGTTCTGGTTCTTAGGTATACTTTGCTGTTCTTTTCCGGTTTCAGCAAGATAATATAACATTTAGGAGCAAAAATGCATGTAAGGAGAGCAAAACTGGAGGCTAAAATGGCAAACATTTCAACAGCCACGGTGTATTTGCCTGGAGCACTTACATATGTAGGTACAAAAGTTATCCAGACTGTGGCTGATGTCAGCAGGCTGAAAGTGATGAACTTAGCCTCATTGAATTGATTCGGCAAATTACGGGCAAAAAATGCAAGTCCAAAGCACACGGATAAAAGGAAGCCAATGTACCCCAACACGAAACAGAAGGCTATCACTGATCCTACTCCACACTCCAAAATAATTGTTGAGCTTTCATTTGTTGATGTTTTCAGAGGCCAGGGTGGTGAAATGACAAGCCATGTTAAACAAATTATGACCTGAATGGATGTGCACAGGAATATTAGCATCTTTTGCTGCCGAGGGCCGAACCACTTACATATGAAGCTGTTAGGATGCTGTATTTTAAATGCTATCAGAACCACACAGGTTTTACCTAAAATACATGACAAGCAGAGGGCAAATGAAACTCCAAAGGCAGTGTGTCGCAGCATACAGGACCATGCCGTTGGCTGTCCAATGAACGTGATGGAACACAGGAAACACAGTGCGAGTGAGAATAAAATCAGAAAGCTCAGGCTGGAATTGTTGGCCTTCACAATAGGACTGTTTCTGTGAAGCACAAAAAGGCTCAGAACAGCAACTGTAAGAAAAGTCCCAAGCAAAGCCATTGTCAGTAGTGTGGTACCCATGGCCTCCTTGAAAGATATGAATTCCAGTTCCTTTGGGACGCAGTGATCTCTTGCCTTGTTTGACCAGAAGTCAGGAGGACATTTTATGCATTCTATGGAATCTGTATTGAAATATTATAATTCAGGTACATCGATAGTTTGTTAGGTTGAAAAGCTCCCAGTCATAAACAGGAGACAATTCAAAACTCTCTGCTTTCTTTTCAGATGTGTACACAACATGGCCCCTGAGTATCTCCCCCAGTTCCTGCTCTCCTGTACTCGCACAAACGAATTTCGTTCCTCCCAAATGGCCCTCCTTTCCCCTCCTCCCTCTGATTTCTGATTGGTTAACATGCACCAGGCTTCAGGCATTCAGATGCTATACCCCCAAAAGTATGGAAGAAGATACCATTGTCCCTATATCCCTTACATTCAAGAAAAGAGTTGAGGCTTGGCTATTCAGCCAAGCTATTTCTGAAATTCCACATAAAAAACTGTGACAAAGACAGCTAAGTGACTCCCTTCTATCACTTGCTTAATCTTATATGTCCCTCCTTAATATGCCTCTCTTTTGTGCTTCCTTATGCTCATTGTAAATTGAGTCACAAATGAAGGAGGAATTTAACTCTAAATTTGATTGTAATCTACATAAGAACACAAGAATTGCCATACTGGGTCAGACCAAGGGTCCATCAAGCCCAGTATCCTATTTCCAATAGTGGCCAATCCAAGTAACATGTGCCTGGCAAGTACCCAAACATTAAATAAATCTCAAGCTACTATTGCTTATTAATTAATAGCAGTTTATGGATTTTTCCTCTATGAACTTATCCAAACCTTTTTTAAACCCAGTTACACTAACTGCTGTAACCACATCCTCTGGCAATGAATTCCTGAGCTTAACTATGCGCTGAGTGAAAAAAATACACATTCCTTTGATTTGTTTTAAATGAGCTACTTGCTAACTTCACGGAGTGCCCCCTAGTCCTTCTATTATCTGAGAGTAAATAACTGATTTACATTAACTTTTTCAAGTCCTTTTATGATTTTGTAGACCTCTGTCATATCCCCCCTCACTTGTCTCTTCTCCAGACTGATCAGCCATAACTTCCTTAGCCTTATTACCTTGATACCAGCTTGGTAAAGGAATAATATCAAATGTTAATAATGTATTTATTTATTTAGCTGACATGCCTTTGAAAGTACAAACCTACATACTTGGTTAAAGAAAATAGCATGTAGAATTATTTGATTTTGTTTAGTGCATTTAAATGGGAATTTCTAATACTGCTCCTATTCTCTTACATGTGAACTATTGCATGTGTATTTTTTTTTTTTTAATATTGTCCTGCTCCCTGAAGTTATTTGTAGGTTATCAGATTAATGTGAAGCTATTGTACAACAGGATATTATAGTGCTGATTCAAAAATATATATTTCAAAATTAAATTATCCTATGTTACTTGATTTTCACTTGTTGCAATAAGCAAACCTTTATCAGATCTGCTGTGATTTACCTGAGGCAACTTGATTAATAAGCTGCTTATATTAAAAATACTTTCAGGCCGGCTCATGGCTTAATGGCAGTCATGAGTACTATCATGTGAAAGATTTAGATTTGATTCCTGGACTGGTCTGGGGATGCACAGTGGGTCTGGAGCATTCACAGCTCGTGGGGAAAGTGAGTCTCCGTCATTACTCAATGGCAACACCTAGTGGCCAGATTTAGGGTATCTATGAGCCTGGTTTCAAGGAAGCCTGAGTGTGTGGTCCCTCTGTCCCCCTCAGCCTGCTGGGCTGGGAAGGGATCTAAAACAAGACCAAACCCTCGGGAGGTTGCAAATGAAGGCTCATAGCTCTGTAGCAAAACAGAGGTCAGCTCTGAATGAAATGGCAGCCAGGAGATGCAAGAGCAAACTGTTATGCAAAAAAAAAAAAAGAAAAATAAATACTTGCAATAACCCCAATAGCCACATTTGCACTAATAACGACGTGAAGAAATGTAGCAAGGCTCAAGAGCGCTCACCTGACTGATTACTAATCTCGCCAGCGTTACATGGTATGCAGTCAAAGCAGCAAAGATGCCGACCTGGCTGGACTGCCTTTCTGGTGCCTGGAAGGCAGCTCTCACTGCACACCGAGCTGGGAATCTGCCAGAGGAAAACATTGAGATCTGCTTCAGTTGGCAGACGGGCTAGTTTAAAACTGTGAATCGGTAGAATGATTTATAATGTATACAGTCTTGACCTAACCACATTTAATTTCCATAATTTATAAATCGTAATTTAATAGCGGTTCATGGGTGTGTGTGTGTATGTGTGTTTCTGGGGGTAGCAGGAGGGGAGATAGTCAGATGTTCAAGTGCTCTATCACTGCTTTTCCTTACAGCACAAGTTTTCATTCTATGCTTGCTGGCGGCGCTGATCTATGAATCAGTTAATATGGCCTAGGCTAGGTGGTAAAAAAAACCCTGTAGATTTCCACAGAGAAGATTGCCACAGACTGCCATGGAAAGTCACAAAGTGCTGCCCCCTTTAGTGCTGTTTACTGCCAGAGGGTTGCACCTTGCAATCCATTCACTCGGGGGGGAACAAACAATAGAATCTAACATTTATATTATGAATCAGTTCTTCCACCTCATAAGTCCCATATCAGAACCTGGATAGATATCTTGTGTATGGTAGTGAGGAATTTTTGATTCTGATTTAATTTCCTGTTTATTTGTTTAAAGCACTGAAATACTGAATCAGCTTATAACGGTAACGAGACTGAACAATAGGATGCACTGATATCATATGATGAGTCAGAAATTTTAAAAGTCTAATTCGTAACACAGAAAAGTATTATTTATTCTTGTAATCAACAGAGTCAAAAAGCATTCATTATGCTTGGGATTTTGGATCAATATACATAGTTTTTTCACCAATAATACCCAGAACATAATCTTTTTTTTAAATTCTTTAACGGACCAATTTTAAATGCCCTACACGTAAAAGTCAGGGATTATATGCGAGGCCGGGCCCTGCGCGTGCTGCGAGCATTTTCTAAAGGGCTCGGCCACGTGCATATTCCCCGATACACGCAGAGGTGCCGGGGCCTAAAGAAAGGGGTGGGGTGGGGTCGGGCCGGCACAGTGCCATGAGACACAGTAAGTATTACAATAAAAAATTTGGAATAGTTAGGATAGGTTTAGGGCTTGGGGAGGAGAGGGGAAGAGGGAGGAAGGATAGGGTTAGGGTTAGGGAAGTTCCCTCCCAGTTCCTTCCTTTATTGGAGTGAACTGAGAGGGAACTGGGAAAAAACAAAATCACGTCCCTGCATGTAAAAAAAAACAAAAAAAACAACCACCCCTTCCCACACCCGGAAGAGGCCACCCCACACATGTGCGCAGTTATTAAAATCCGGCATGCATGTGCGCATGGGAATCCTATTTTATAACGTGCGCATGGGAATCCTATTTTATAACGTGCGCGGATACTAAAATCCGGCACACATGTGCGCATGGGAATCCTATTTTATATCATGTGCGCGGATACTAAAATCCGGCACACATGTGCGCATGGGAATCCTATTTTATAACGTGCGCGGATATTAAAATCCGGCACGCATGTGCGCATGGGAATCCTATTTTATATCATGTGCGCGGATACTAAAATCCGGCACACATGTGCGCATGGGAATCCTATTTTATAACGTTTGCGGATATTGAAATCCGGCACGCATGTGCGCATGGGAATCCTATTTTATATCATGTGCGCGGTTATTAAAATCCGGCATGCATGTTCGCATGAGAATCCTATTTTATAACGTGCACATGGGAATCCTATTTTATATCATGTGCGCGGATATTAAAATCCGGCACGCATGTGCGCATGGGAATCCTATTTTATAACGTGTGCGGATACTAAAATCCGGCACACATGTGCGCATGGGAATCCTATTTTATAACGTGTGTGGATACTAAAATCCGGCATGCATGTGCGCATGGGAATCCTATTTTATAACGTGCACGGATATTAATATCCGGCACGCATGTGCGCATGGGAATCCTATTTTATAACGTGCGCGGATACTAAAATCCGACACGCATGTGCACATGGGAATCCTATTTTATAACATGCGCGTGCCAATGTGCGCATATTATAAAAAAAAGCCACGTCCATGTGCGTGCGCCGTGAATTGCGCACACGTGGACATGCGCATGTTTTTAAAAAAATCTACCCCTAGGTGTTTAATGATAAGAAAAAACACTAGGGTCTAGTTTACTATAGGTTTCCCCCCCCCCCCCCTTATTCTCTATGGGAAAAGAAATGCTTAGTAAATCAGGCACATACGAGTAGATTTTAAAAGGGCTGTGCCTGAGCCCATTTAGCTGTGCGCAGATATCTGCTATTTTATAAAGTACACACGTAGGTTTAAAATACTCTTCACGCATGTACGACTGCAGGTTTACACACGTATGAATGTGAGAGAGAGAGAAAGGGGGGGGGGGGAGGGGTTAGTTTTCCCGAGGTGGGCTGGGGTTTGGTGGCTGGTGTTACAAAAACATTCAGAGTTGTTCCTTGTAAAATTGACATCATTAAAGAATGTTAGACCTTAAAATTCTCTCTCTCTCTCTCCCTCTCTCTCCAGACACCTACCAAGGAGCTGTGGCAAAGCTCCATGTGCTGGCTGAAGAAAATTAAGGGTTACATGTGTCAGTGCTAGCCCTGCTACTTTTTCTGGAAACACACACATTAACCTACGCAAGCCTTTCCCGGTTGTTTACAATTCATGTAGCTCCCGCGCAGCCCACCTATGCACGGAGGTGGCTATTTTTGCGCACGCAAGGCTTTTGAAATCTACCTCTTAAACCCGGATTTTAAAAAGCCTGGCGCGCATAAATTTCAGTGTTTATTGCTCCGCCAGGCCTGGCAAGCGCCGCGTGCATTTTCTAAAGGGCTCAGCCTCATTCGTAAACCCTGATACGTGCACAAGTGCTGGGCCCTGAAAAAGGGGTGGGCAGGGGACGTGGTCTGGGCTGGGAGGGGCAGGACGGAGGCTGGCCGGGACAGCAGCCATTAACCGCTATCCCGGGGAAGCACACGCTGGCAGTCAGCCAGCGCGCATAACTTACTTCTGCTCCAAAGGAGCAGGTAAGTTACGAAACAAAAAAACCCCAACCCTACTAATAGTTAGTATAGGGGTCGAAGAGGAGGGGGAAGGGGAAGGAAGCTTAGGCAGAGGATTAGGGAATTTCCTCCCAGTACGCTCCTTAATTGGAGCGGACTGGGAGGGACCTGGGGAAGGCCTGATTGCGTTGCGCATCATTTGCGAAAATTCTCCCCCCAGCTCATGCTGTCCGCACATGCACACACGGATTTTAAAATCCGGTGCATGTGACCACCAGATTTTCTAACATGCGTTTGCCAGCACGCACATGTTATAAAATTGGTTGGGAACCATGCGCACATGGATGTGCGCGCATCTTTAAAAATCTACCCCTTAATGTCAACATTTGAATTCATATGCTCTATCATTTGGGTCTCTCCGTGTAGTAATTGTCTGTTATAATTCTTTACCTGCAGCCAATGCAATTGGAAGAGTTTCCTGTTGGAAAAAGTGATGAAAAATAAAATTGCCTAGAAAAAGGCCCTTCTGTTGCGCACCCCGTCTGCGCTCGGTCCGCGCACGGGCCTGCTCACCTCACTAGCTCCTCTGCAAATCACGGGTTGGCCACCTCAGTGGCCAACCCGTGACTTGTCCCGCGGCTGCAGTTGCCGAGCCTTCCACTGCGCACCAGGCCTCACGCAGGAGTTTGGTGTCCTCTGTGGCGACAGCCACGCCCCTACGCACATGCACGCGGACTGCTCGATCTCTTGTAGGGCCAGGGGCGGGTCCTAGCTCTGCAGCATGCCCTGATTGAATGTACTACTTAAGGAAGCTCCTGCCTGCACTTCCTTGCCTTACAGAGTTAAAATAACCTTAGAGCCAGCAGGCAAGATTTTATGTAATGACTTTCAGGTCATAGATAAAATAAACCTGGGGAGACAGGGACAGACAGACGCTGGAACAGAAGATGCTGGAACGGAAGGACGCTGGAACAAGGCTGGAACAGAAATCTTGCCTGCTGGCTCTAAGGTTATTTTAACTCTGTAAGGTCATTAGACTGCTAGATCTTAAGAGAGAGGAAAATATCTATAGTGGTACCACCAACATTCAAGAGCAGCTTAATGGTTAGAGCAATGGCCTGAGAACCAGTGAAACCTGGGTTCATATCCTACTTTTTCCTTGTGGGCTTGGGCACGCCATTTCACCTTAGGTACAAGCTTATGTTGTAATTTCTCTAGGGTAGGGAAATACCTACTGTACATGAATTATATCTCACCTGCCAGTTTGTTTGGGAAGACGAGTAATTACATCCAAATCCAAAATGCCTCAAAAACATAAACTGGGCATAAGAAGCAAACAATTTCAGAAGAAAGACTACTCTGGAATAAGAAGTCACGATATGAGGCTCTGGGGCAGGGTTAGACTCAGAAGCAACTTCAGAAAATATTTCTTCATGGAAAGGGCGGAAGGTGCATGGAAAGACCTCTCAGTGGAGGAGGTGGAGAGAAGGAGAGTAACAGAATTCAAGAATGCCTGGAATGAATACAGAGGATCCTTGGTTGTGAAGAAGGGAAGGAAAGATCAGTTGTGGTCCATGGAATTGCACCAGGAAGGAAACTGGGCAGATTAGAACAGTCTTATGGACCTATCTGCTGTCATATTTTATGTTTCTCTCTGGTTTTGCAGTACGTGCTAGGATCTTCCTGTAGCTGCATATCTGAGAGCAGCACTGGATAGGCCCCGCTGCACAGCTGTGGTGCCATTTCTAGAATTCGTGCTGTCATCCGTTCAGGTGCTGTTTCCGGAAGTACAAATGAACCAATCAATAAGAATCTCGCTCTTTTGCTTTAAGTTCAACGAAACATTTCCAGGAAACAGCTATTAGCTAAATCTACATGACTAGGTTTGAATTATGTCTTAGCAGTATATACATTTTTTAAATAAATGCAATAAATAAATACATTCTCTAATTTAGGCTGTAATTTACAGCCTTGTTTTGAAGGAAATGGTCACCTTGTATCTGACAATTAATGTCCAAACATTCAGCCATCATGTGCTCTTATGTATGATTAAGTGGAGAAACAGAATCAGTGATAGAGAGTTTACCTTTTTCTGAGCACCACACCACACTATGCGATCTTTGTCTATTTGAAGTTTGGACTCCCCCTCTTCAGCATCATTGTATTGGCCAATGTTGACAAATAGAATGGACCCATTTGACCCTTGCTGCCAGTTTATTAGATCATAAGATGGGTAGGGGTCTCCATTCTTATCAAAGCTTACTTTCTCACCTGACCCAGCAGCAAAGTTTACATTTTTCAGGTACTGTAGAAGCTGTAGTTTTTCAGGAATAAAATGAGATGTGCATTAATTATGAGACACTCCAGCATGAATCACTAGCAGGTTTACCTTTATCAGATATCTCAGTTTCTATCTTACAAGTGGTCCGTGCAGCAGAAGATGGGCTTCCATGGACCAGATGAATGTGAAATTAGAGCAACAACTTGTGCACATGCAGTATTTATTTATGTAAAACATTTCTATTACACATTTTTCCAATAACCTTTGTTCAAGGTAAATTACAATATTAAAAATACGAACCATCGGAGCAATAAAACTTGCTTTTTAATTAAAGAGAGGTAAAGTAAAATTTTATGTGGCAGTGAAGACAGTGGAAAATGTTTACAACCTACCCAGATTCACAAAACCTCAGTGAAAAGTAATTGGAAATGAATTGTGACTTGTCATGCTTGGTGGTGGCCAGGTGCCATCTGGAGAGTCTATGGGGTCCTTGGAGGCGGGACGTTTGGGCAGCCATCATGTAAGAACTGCAAGATTTAGATTGTTACTTAGCTTTGTGGTTAGATTATGGATGCTGGGTGTGAAATGAAGAAGGGATACTGCAGAGTATAAAGGGGGCAGAAATAACTGGGCAGACTGGATGAGTCTTTGTTCACCATCATCCGTTCTGTCACAGTGTTTTCAATAGCTCATTTTTCTGCTCCAATGCCAGATAGCTAGCAGTAAGTCATTTCTTTCAAAAACGTATAGACTCGAAGAAGCCTGGGTGGATGAGTAATTATTTTGCTGGGAACCAGAAAGGCCAGGGTTGAAATCCTGCTTCTTCTTCTTCTGGCTCTTGAAGTGTGTGTCTTGGACAAGTCACTGTGAATCTGATTTACTTAGCTTAATTCACATGGAAAAAAAAAAAAAAAGTGAAAAAAGCCTTAGCAAGTCAGGCTGTTTGTATCTAATTACCTCAGGAACCCTATCCATATTGCAATTTTTTGGGTAGTGTTCTATTTCTTTTCATTTCAGCACTATGTCAGTGCTTAAATTAAAAGAATAACTCTTTGAGAGTAGAAAAAGAACTATCTCTGAGAAACTAAGGTCATTTCTCATTCAACTTTCACTCGAGGTCAAGATGCTTTCCATTTGCCTTCCAAACACGTTTGAATATATTTGTTAAAAATCTCATTTTGAATGTAGAGCATGGGTGCAGAATTATATTTCTATTCCAGTCAATTTGAGGAATTGGATTACAGAATTTAATCATTGCAAAGAGCTGTTTTCTTATGAGCCTGTATAAATGAAGATGCATAGGAGACTGACAGAGGTAAAGAACCCTTGTTGATCTCCAATACAATATAAAAAAATATATAAAAATAGAGTTAAAAAAAGACCACCCCAATGCGATGCTATCCTTTGCACAATCCTTTTTTCACATCTTAAAAAAAAACAAACAACACCACAATTTTAAAAAAATATCAGAAATGAAAAAACCAGTTCATTCCAAAAATGTGTTCAAACTGCAAGTGGCAGTTCTATTCATATGTAATCACCACTGGCTGCAAAAAAGAAAATGAACAAAACTACTTTCTCTTAAACCAAAGCCACAAAACTCATTATCCACAATACCCTCAAGACTTGCACATATTTGTCCAACAGAATCCCAAATGAAAGATCTTTATTTCATCCACTAGGGGCTTCCTCACCTATGGTAGGATATTTATTCATAGCCTTATAGTTTCATATCAGTTTGATCTCCTATACAAGACAGTTGGGGTGTTATTATTACTATTTAGTGGTTAAAAATATTATTGCTCTTTTATTTGGTCTTCTTTGGGGGAATTTAAGGCCAAATTTAAGGTTATGTACAGTAGGGCCAAAAAAGCCTGCAATTCTATTTACCTACACGATTTTAAAATTTGCAGCTTCTGGAAGGATTAAAAAAAAAAGAAAATCACATGAAAAAGTCACGTAAACAAAAGTGTCTGTAAAATGTGCTTTAGGGATTTTTCTCAAACGTCCTAAATTTCAGAGCTGGGGAGAGGTTTCATCATGCTTTTTCTTTTGCACAAAGTTTTGATTGCATGGTTTATTTTCCTGTGGTAGTCTTCCTGCCTAGGGCCTGCAGAAAATAAAATCCTTGAGTGCAAAATGTGCTATTTCAAAACTATGCAGGCAAACTGTACAGGACGTGTGCTACCTAGCATATTCATAAAGATCTGGAGAAAAGAGAACATCGAGTGAGGTAACCAAATTTGCAGATGACTCAAAATAGTTTCGCATCATTAAAACAGCAGTGGATTGTGAAGGACTGCAGAAGTTCCTTGTGAGGGTAGGAGACCGGGCTTCTAAATGGCAGATTAAATTTAATGTGGACAAGTGCAAAGTAATTCACATTGGGAAAACGAATCCCAACTACTGGAACACGATGCTGGTTTCCATGTTGGGAGTCACCACCCAGGAAAAAGACCTGGAGGTCTTTGTGGACAGTCCCTTGAAATTGTTGGCGGTGGTCAAAAAGGCCAATAAAATGTTAGAAATTATTTGGAAAGGAATAAAGAGCGAAACTGAAAAAATCAAAATGCCTTTGCACAGACCCATAGTGCGACTGCACCTTGAGTAGTGTGTGTGCAGTTCTGGTTGCCCCATCTCAAAAAAAGGCATAGCGGACATAGGAAAGGCACAGAAAAGGACCACAAAAATGCTAACGGGGATGGATAAGCTCCCTTATGGAGCAAGGCTAAACAGATTAGGGCTCCTTAACTTGGAGAAAAAACAACAGAAAGGGGATATGATTGAGATTGATAAAATCATGAGTAAGGAGGAACAGGTAAATAGGAAACATTTCTTTACTCTTTAAAACAATACTAGGACTAGGGGATTTTCCATGACATTAGCAGATTTAAGACAAAGAAATCATAGGAAGTATTTTTTTCAGTCCCTGCACAATCAAGCTATTGAATCTGTTGCCAGAAGATGTGGTCAAGGCAACTAATACAGTGGGGGTTCAAAGGAGAATTGGGCAAGTTCCTGAAGGAAAAGTCCATAAACAGTTATTAGCTAGGGAGACTTGGAAAAGCCAGCACTTAGCCCTGAGAGTGAAATAGATCAGCTATTTGATATCTGCCAGCAACTTGTGACCCGGACTGGCTACTGTCTGAGACAAGATGCTGGGCTTGAAGAACCTCGGTCTGACCCTGCATGGCACTTCTTATATTCTTTTTGCAGGCTTTTTGCACGTTTTGGCCCAATATGAAAATCTGGAGCTTATACAATTATCAGACATTTTCTTTATGGAGGCTCCATAGCACTTCCCAGCCAAGAGATAGTAAAAGATTTCTAAAACAAAAAAAATATATCTGCTTTGTAGTATGAGACAAAAAAAAAAAGAATAGCAGTGCCAAGTGAAAGTAATCATTATTTAATTTGGGCTTTAATTATTTAAATCCACAGATGTTAGTGCACCTACCTGCCAAGGCTCCACATTTGAGAGGTTTGAGTACGATCCAAATCTATTTTCATAGGTCTGCATATTGTGTAGTGCATGAGCAACTGCGTAGACAGCCTTGTATACATTATAAGAAATTCTCAGTTGTTTCACATCAAAATATATATTGTCACTGACAGCTAGAGTTTCATGTCCAGTGCAAGCTGGTTTTTTGACCGCCATCAAATTGGAGGCATTTTCAAAAGAGCATTGGAACAATTCTTCCCAAAATTCGGTAATGAAAGGGTTGCTCTTTTCTTGCATTGAATGAATATCACAAAGAAATTGTTCCAGTCCGCTGATGTCTGCTTTGTGAATTGCAAATCCTATTGTTCCTCCAAAGAATTCAAAGCCTTCTGGAATGGAAAAACTAGTGGATGTAGCCCAAGCTTCGCTGGCTATCCATTGTATTCTGCTCAGATTTTGGAATATTACTTCCTTCATCAAAATATTTACATATTGTTCCACAGCAAACACCAGAACTACTTGCACTTTATATTTCCTTATTGTTTCTACTATCTGGGCAACCTTCCTTTGAGCTTGAACATTGGGAATGGTTTCACGGAAAGCTACACAAATGCCCAGTCTGGAAATTTCATCATGAAATACACTGATTCCGTTTTGACCATAAGCATCGTCTCCAGCAATGGTTCCAATCCATGACCACTGAAAATATTTTACCAGCTGAGCTAAGGCTCGAGCTTGAAATAAATCACTTGGGACAGTGCGAAGAAAGGTCGGATACTCATGCTTACTACTCAAGCATGCACAGGAGGAAAAATAGCTCACCTGTAGGTATAAATTACACAATGATAACACTGGGGAACAATTTTTAACATAATTCCTAGACTTAAATAGGCATGCTGATTTCAAAACTGCAGTTAGTTTTCTTCTATCACGTCACGTTTTTTCTCTACAGCCTATCTTGGGCCTGGATTTATCAAAATGCACTAAATATCACATGTGATAGGAAAAGGGGTGTGTTTTAAGGTAATAGGAGAGAGAGAGAGCGAGAAAGAGAGATTAACTGACTGACTGACTAGCTATAAGGCCCTCATACTAGGTAGGTATTTATACCTCTATAGGAGGCCCCATAGTTACTCGAGGTGAGGTTTAGGGATTAGTGTAGGGGTTAGGGACCACTTTGACATTCAGAGTGTGACGTACGAACAGAACAGTGCACTCTTGTGAAGATTTGATGACCTTCGGAGTGATTTGGGTGATTGCACAAATCTCACCCAAAGATGAGATTTGTGCAATGTTCTCTCAACCTAGCTTGATGTTACCCAGGTAGAGAGTCCATCAAGCTAGGTTGTATGTTTGGTAGCAGAACTTTACTACTTGTACACAATTTGACTTACAGTAACAATATATAGCCTTTGAATAAAATAACTAAATAAACAGTATAGTCAGGTAATTTTTCTTTTATTTCCTTTGTATGTACATTTTGTATGATGTTTGGGACAAAGGGAGGGTATCCTGTACCTTAAAAAGTTGATGTGATAGAGAAGGGGTCACTTTTGGATTCAGATGTCAAACATTAGTAAAAAATAAGTGTCAGATGTAACTCAACGAAAATTGTGTTCCCCAGGTGCATTTTGAAAGAGATGCACGTACATAAAATGGCACATGCATGTGCAAGTAGCATTTATTCGCAATGGGGTTGTTTTATAAACCTCAAACGTGTGCACAAGTACTGATGCATGAATATCTTTGATGGCATAAAAAATAAGGGGTGGATTTGGGGGCAGATCAGGGACATTCCGGGGCAAGGCATAAGTTGTGATTTTATATCCTACGAACACAGTTTGCATGGGGCTCTCACCTGTGCATATTTATTTTTGATATTTATCAGGTATAAGTCTGAATAAAACTATAGCCAAATATGGACTGGGCGAGAGGTCTGTATAAACTGGGGGAAGTGCAGGCTAATGAACCAGAGGGGGGGAGGGGGGTGTTTTGATGACCTAGAGATAAACTGGGCAAACTGGTGGGCTAATTGATAAAACTAGTCATTTCCGTCAGGTGTGCATGTTATAAAATGAGCTCACTTGCGCATGTAAAAGTTGATAATTCTTAACGAAAATGTGTGAATAGCAGTTGCTCGTGTAAATGCTTAAAATTAGAAGCACATGGATAAGCACACGGCATATTTTATGTAATACGCGTCCAATTGCGCAGATGATATAAGATCCTTGCATATGTGGCCACACACCCACATAGGTGCACATACGGGTACCTGCTCACTCATTTAAAAGTACTGTTATAGGCTTTTAAGGAATGGGTTAAAACATATACTGAATGTGTTTGTAAAAATACTTACAATGTCGCATAAGCAAATAAAGTATTTATTTAAAAACTTTTTCTATACCGTCATTAAGTGATATACCATCACAATGGTTTACAGAAAGGCACATATAGAAATTTGGGAATTGTATATGTTAATACTATCTATAAGAAGTGCCAATAAAGTCCGGTAACATAGTTTCATAATAAGGACTATGAATGTTATAAATCTTGTCCTTTTCCTGCATGTATCAGTATTAATTACATGTATAACTCTATTGGATTGTATATTTTTATGTTAAAGGTGAAATAAAATAATAAAATCGCACATCTTGAGCTAAGTGCTGTGTGCTGATGCTCTGCTGCCTGCTTTCATTATTCCACTGTTCTCCGTTCTCTTTGTCGAATGCTTGTTTAAAAAGCCAGGTTTTTAAACTCTTTTTGAAAAGTTTGAAATCTCTCTGTGTCTAATTTTCTAGGGGCATGGTGTTCCATAGTATCGGTCCGGCTAAGGACAATGCCCATTCTCTGACTTGGGTCAGTCTTGCTGTTTTGACAGAAGGGATGGTTAGGAGGGCTTTGTTAGCGGATCTCAGGTTTCTATGTGGGACATAGACACGGAAAGCTACACAAAGAAAATGTATATTCTTCATAGAATGATAAGAAGGTGCTATTTTTTAAAAAAAGCAGGGGGGAATAAGAATAACCATGGAAGGAAAGAGGAGGAAGGATCTCCCACCCTGGTTGTGTCTTTACTAGGGCATTCCTCCCCCCCCCCCCCCCCCCATTTTGTGCCTATGGAAGAAAAGCTTAGTAAACGAGACCCTAAATCAGTAAGAAATCCTTAAACTCTGTTACTTCACAATCCTTCATGTGAATTCTAAGACCTATAACTCAACTTTGTTAGAAGCCTCATAATTCACTCACTAGAACAATGTTACCCTGGATATTGATTATCTGCTCCATTTTAAGCCATCTATATTGATTTTATGTCAAAATGGTCCATAAGATGGGAAATATGAAATCATCATTCATAGGAATCCTTGTCAAATTAGTGTCTCATAATGGCTAAACAGAATGGAAGAAGATTGCTTTCATATGGGAAGAGAATGCAAAGACCTGGGTTCGTTCAATGGAAAAAATGATGTTAAGGTGATATATGTCTACATTACGTATTTGTTTCAATATTTAACCTGTCATTTGAAGATCGCTCATTGTGTCTAAAGTAATTAATAAAACTCTATATAGATTTTTGCAAGAGACTGGTCATGAAAACTGTAGTACCAAAGGAAAAAGATGACCTTGGTTAAGGATTAAATTTACTTTAAAATCTAAAGAAATTGCTTTTATAATATTGGTGATACATGGTATCCTATTGCACTTAATTGAAATATTTTCCGTAGTTTTTTTTTTTAAGCAAGGGATAAACACATTCTGATCTGTAAAATATCCTTGCATACAGGGACATATTATAAGACGAAACAAGTGTCTATGATAGGTGTCAGTGACTCCTGGCATGAGGGTCAAGCCCTCTGTCAGCATTCTACTTCTCTCTGTCAGCATGCCACTCCCCCCAAACGCGGCCATGGTGAGCAATTTAGAACCTGACAGACTGGATGTGCTCATCTTGTGATGCACAAGACTACCACGATCAGCCCTTGAGTTTTGAAACTGCTTGGAATACCAAAGTTTTGGGAGGTGGCACCATGCTGGGAGGGAAGCAGGTATGTGGGCAGGTGGGTACAGCTGGCTCTTGTGTGTGAGGAGGGTCTACCTGTCCAAATCAGTGGCTGACCCATAGTCTTGGACATCTAGAAGACTGAATTTAATGGAGAAACATGTTTATTTAGTCTATAAAATAATGGGCAAGGTGTGTGAAAAAGATACATCAAATGCAAACATGATCCTACCATTGGAATTGTGAAAATCCCCATTAGTCTTGCTACAACAATGGATTGAGTTGACCCGGAGTCTCCAATCAGCACCGGAACCAAAGGAAGGCAATTACAGTTAGAAGCCCCAGCCCCTGCTCCCCAGATGAGTGATAGTGCAGCCTTTAGTGACTGGAAATGGGTACCACAGGAATCATATATTTTATAACCCAGTGACACATTTGGAAGAAGTTCCTTGTCTCTGTTGATTTCCTGAATGGCAAAAATCATTGTCTGCACCCATCTAAATATTCGAAAGCTAAAACTGAAAGAAAAAATAAGAAAGATGTTTATTGTGCAGCCATTATCTTTTATGTAGTCAACGCAACCTTTTTTCCAAATGTACAAAAATGGCTGATATACTAGGGTGCACTGAATTTCATACGCTACTTGCAATTATTTGCATGGTTTTTTTTTTTTTTTTTTTTTACAAGGATCAACATGCCAACGAGCCTGATACAAAAATATCTTGCATACTTTTTCTACAGCAATCCTTGCAAAACAAATAACTACACCTCATAGAGGTGAAATTATTTTCAATGAGGTGTAGCTATTTTTTTTTACACAATCAAATTTGCAAAGTCAATAACAAGTGTACTTTTTCTCTGCATTAATAGGGAATGAGCTGCTTTGCATAATTTTGCATTGCAGCACCGCATTAACTATAAATTTAAATACAATTCTACAAGCATAAAAGTGAGCATGAAATTTTACTTTTTGGGAAGGCAAAAAAACTTAGGAAAGTCTGCTTGGCACGCTAAAAGGGGAAATAGTGCATGCAATAGCAAATTTTATTTAATTTATAAATTTATAACTTGCTTGATCAACAAATTTCAAGGTGCTTTACAGATTCAACATATATAACAAAAAACATACCAAAAAACAAATGAATGCACACTATTTTTCATTTCTCTGAGTGAAGCAGACTTTGCAAAATTCATCTCCCTTTAGTACATTGGCATTCTAGACAGCTAACATAGGGGATCATTTATCAAAGTGCTATATGGCATTTTTGCATGCGTTAAGGCATGCAAAAAATGCCATTAATGCATGCGAAAGCACCATAAGGTTTGGCGCGATGCAAATGAGAAAAAGGGGAGGGAATTGCAAATTGTAACTACATCTGCATAAAGTCATGTGATAGTTTTTCACCTCTCTCTCTCTCTCTCCTAAACATAGTTACAAAATTCCTTATGGATGATGAAGTTAATAACTGCAAATGAGAGAAAAGTGTGAATAATGCAAAATTATTCAGAAAATACAAGACGGCTTTTATGTTCTTTAAATGCTCTACCTGGACTAGACAAGTATCCAGTGAATGCAGAAGAAAATCTACAGACCCCACACCCTTTTCTGGAAGAGCAACCAAAATGATGCGGGGTCTGTATTGAAGGACATGAGGAGAGGCTGAAGGATCTGAATATCAACACCCTGGAAGAGAGGAGGTGCAGGAGAGATATAATACAGACCTTCAGATACTTGAAAGGTTTCAATGATGCATGAACCTTTTCTGTTGGAAAGGAAACAATAGAACTAGGGCTCACAAAAAGAACTCCAGGGGGGATGACTCAGATCCAATGTCAGGAAATATTTCTTCATGGAGAAGGGTGGTGGATGTCTGGAATTCACTTCCAGAGAAGGTGATGAGGATGCAAATTCAAGAGGGCATGGGATAAACACTGTACATGGAGCGGCAGTTACTACCCTTAATCAGAAGACATGGGAATTACTACCATTAACTGATTAGCCTTGATGCTTTTGGTGCATTTGTGATATCACTCTCTGCTTAGATGGTTGGGGGGGTCATTGGATTCAGACGACAGCCAACATTGGGGCCCAACTTTTACGGTCCGGGATACTGATACGCAGACATCAAGGGAAAAAGCACGGGACTGCTTCTACAGCCAAGACCAAAAGCAAAAAATGTTCAGGCAAATTATCTGATTGTAAACATTACTAGCCTTAACATCAGGGTTGGGGGTAACCAGCACAGAGTGGCAGTTACTACCAGATGAAACTTGCTGGGCAGACTGGATAGACCATTTGGTCTTTTTTTGCCATTGTTACTATGTTATAAATATTGGAGCTATACAAGCTGAGAAGGATAATGTGCAGAACTGCCAGCCTAAAGGAGTCATTTAAATAAATCTATTATATAGAGATTCAAAATTTCTCTGTTAGCAAAAGCTTCCATGGAAAGGTTCACTTGTATTTTTCTTACTTGAACTTTGCATTAAACTGTTCACAAAAACATTATCAAATACAGTGAATTCCTTTCAGAACGACTTTCTTCAATCCAGATTACAGTGTTCTAGTGAACAGAATGTTTTAAAAACAAGTTTTCCTGGGGAACTTTAATTTTCAAAGAATGGGCTTCAGAAAATATAATGAAATAAAAACAATGCATTATACTGTTAGCTTTTAGTTAATTATTTGGTCCCTAGTATTTCCAGAGTTTCAGCAGTGGTATTTTCCTTCTTATAAAAAATCTACCACTATTTTATTTATTTAAAATTGTTTATATTCTGCCATGCTAGGCGGATTACGATTAAAACATAAAATACAATAATAAGGCACAACATAAAATCATATACCAATAAAAAAAACCCTGTGAATCATACAATAAAATCTGCATTGTCTTGTGTAGAGCTGTCTGAAAAGCTTCTTGAAAAAGCATTTCCTTAAGCCGTTTCCAAAACATTTTTAAATCCTGCAAAGATCTTAACTCATCTGGTGATAAAGAGATAATCAGGGACCACATTAGAATATATTTTTTCTGCATTCTAGGTTGAAATCAGGGAAAAGTATACTGTTTATAAAATGATATATATTTAAATAAAATGAATCTTATTGCCAGTGATGATATTATGCCTATGGAAAAAAGGAAAAAAAACCCTGTGCCTTACCCTTTACATTTTGTTGCTTCGGGTGGTCTTATAAAAGACAAATTGGGTTCTGACACCCAAAAATGGATTGAGAACAGACCTCCAATGTTCACATCTCCTTCTTTTGCAATAACAGGCAGATTGAAGTGTCCTAGTGTACAAGGTGGGTAAATGTTTCCTGGAACTACAGCCACAGACAAAAATTGCACCCACCAGCAAAGAAGAATGTATCTTAAATACATTGCTGTGGGTGAATGGAATTATCCTGAGAAAACCAACGAGCTAGTGTTTACTTTTGTAACATAATTTTGCATGAATGTTTTCTCTTGTTGATTTTTTGACATTCAGACTTGTCTCCAACAGAATTCCTTATTTTGCTTGAACATCGAAAATGTCCAAGATTCAACTAAAAACTAAAATAAGACCCTACAGTAGCAAATTCAATTTGTATTTTTAAGATTAATTTTGTTCACAATTTGCATATTTTGTAAATATTCTAAAATGTAATCTCGTAAACAAGGACTTTTTTTGCTGCATAGCATTCATTAGGAAGAATTTAAAGCAACCATACTGCCTCAGATCTAGCTTGTCAGCCAGGAACAACAAAGGCTATAACCAGCAATGATTCAGTCCCTGGCTTTCTGGCAGCCTTTTCCACTTGGCATCTCTGTCTGGTTTATATCGAATTTAGGATGTGAACTCTACTGGCATTTACAAATCTTTCACTTCTGTGGGATAGCGCCTGACTCTCACTGTTTTTTGTCTCCAAGCTGAAGTGGTAACAGTAAGAACTTTCCTCCCAGCTTCTGGTTCTACCTTGATATCTTTAGCATCTCGCTTTTAAAACAATTGATTTTGGACCATCTGTCCAATTAGTGTTCCCAAATCAGTCCCAGTTGCATGAGAGAAAAAGCAGCAAGCATAAAGGTGGAGACCATGCCCCTGCCTGTCTCTTCTTGTTAAACAATCTGCAATATTAGAAAGCCTATGGGGATTAAATTCATTCTATACTGATCCGAACATGTGCTATTTCAATTCCGGGTATACTAACCCTCTCATATGCTTTTCCTTTAGATTATGGGAGAAGATGCAATTTTCTCTCCTTGAAACAAGGAGTATCATCTGAGTTCTCTCCAGAGTAGGAGAAAAAACATGTGGGATTAGGTTCACTTATTCTTCTATGTTTTGTTCTCTTGCCTGCCACCTGGAACCGACCACTGCCTGCCTGACCATTCTCTTGCCTGCCACCTGGAACTGACCATCGCCTGCCTGACTATTCTCTGCCTGCCGCCTGGAACTGACCACTGCCTGCCTGACCATTCTCTTGTCTGCCGCCTGGAACCAACCCTCATTTGCCTTGACTATGCACGGACTGATTCTGGTATTGACCCCTGCTTTGGCTGACCTCTCCTGGACTAATACTCTGGCTCTGACCCTTGCGCTTCACTCGGACACTCTCTTCTGGCCTTCTTTGACCATTGGGCCAATCTACTTGGAAACCAACCGCGGCTTCTACTTGGCTAGACCTACAGGTGCTGCCTGTGTTGCCCGGAGGACCTCCTTGAACTGTTGCCTTCCTGAGGTCCCCGAAGCTTCTGGTGCAGGTCTAGCTCATCCACTCTGCTTCAGCAGTGAACCCTTGCTCATGGTGGGCACACCTCTCTGCTACCTCTCTAGGAGACCACCAGAGGCCCACCTAAGTCCAGGCGGTCCGGGTATCCAAGGGCTCAACCTGCGGAAACCCCAGACTGTTATTGGTGAAGCTCCAGCTAGCCTCTGTCTCCTTGTGTGCTCCATCTCCTGGTGGCAGGTGTTCTCTGGGTCCGACCAGAGGACCGTACCAATCCTGCACCAGGCCAAGAGTCCACCTCCAGTGTAACAGTATGAGATTGTAAATTTGGGTCTTCGGATTCCTAGGGATATTTCAAAGGTTTATCAATTGAACATCAATCCATTGGTGGAAAGTACAAAACATTTGCTGGATAGGTAGCAGTTTCTTGCAATACCTTGGTATAGCAGGATCCAATTGGTTAAAATGACCATTCTGCTAAAGTGACTATATGAGTTGCAAACTTTGCTGATATGGATCTTGAAAAAAGATGTGCTACTATGGAATGAGTTGATTTCTCAATTTATTTGGAATGGATAAACGCTTATGAAATTGTTGGGCTTGCAGTTTGATGTTCGTGATGGTGGCCTAAAACTGCCGAATGTGTGGGTTTTCAATGTGGCTTGTTTCTTACGCATAATAAGGGATTGGTTGGGGGAACAAAGTAGTGTCATATATTCAGTTAGATAGTGGCCTAGTGAAACCTCTAGGGCTATCATATTCTACATGCAGGAAAAGTGATACTCCCGTGGGGGTTAAAGACTGATCCATTATTTACATCTGTTCTTCAGGCCTGGAAATGGGTGAGGGTGAAATACGAGTAATCTCCAAAAGTCTCAATATTTTTGCCACTTAGAGGGAATGGGGCTTTTCCACTGGGAATAGATCATGTTGTTTTTCACAAATGGGAGAACGTTGGTCTTAGGCTGATTGGTCAATTGTTGTTAGATTCTCAACAGGGATACTTACATTTCAAACAATGAAAGACAAATATCACTTAGACCACAAGTACTTTTATGCCTATTTGCAAATATGTCATTGTATTATTGAATCTGTATTACATGGTAATAAGGAGATTTTTAAAGCAGGGAAATTTGAAGGGATAGTTATTAAATTTGTGCCTTAGTCTGGGCAACTTTCTAAATTATACAGGGGTATAATGGGATATTGGACAGTAGATCCATTCTCTTCTATAACAGTGAAATGGATGAAAGATCTGGGAATTGATCTGGAAGAAGATGATATTAGGTTTTCCTTATCTGGGCTGGGAAAATTAAAAGAAAGTGCTAATCTGTGAGAAACACAGTTTAAGGTGGTGCAAAGGCTTTACTTTTCATCATTGCGGGCATTTAAGGCTGGTATTACCTGGGACAGTGCTTGTCTGAAATGCAGGATGTTAGAAAGCACTTTTAGCCATTGTTTCTGGGCATGTGCGAGCATTCAAACCTTATGGAAATCAGTTTTTCAACATACCTGTACTTGGGCTGTGTATCTGTGCCTGATTATTGGTCTAGTTCCGTCTTGGTTTCTATTGTGTTTTTCTTCTGAAATCAATAAACATAAAAATAATTGTGAAACTGGGGGAAATGAAGATAATGGAGTCTCAGAATTTATTTCAGGCAATTAAAAATTACTCATCTAATGACAACTGTAGCTGAGACCTTCTTCTCAATCCTTGTTTCATGCAAATACATTTTTAAACCTTTTCATGGGAATGCTGCTTAAGGATATTGAGAAGTGCCAGCATTCCACATGAGAATCGATATTTGTTATAGCTTTGAGCTACTGTAAAAGGTTCAGGTATGAAATGATTTCAATGGAAGGGCAATATATGTATCTCATCTGAACAGGCTTCTTGGCATTTAATGGTAACTGATCAAAACTGTAAAATATTTTCTCCAAAGGCCGTCAAAAGCATTATTATTTCGTTAGAGGGGGAACAATTAGGTTCCAAAATGGAATGACCTCAAACTACTGAATATTCAAAATGGTTATCTCATGTTACTGTAGTGCTAGGCATCTTTCCAAAGAATCATCACAGTCCCTAAGGGCATGATAAGGATGCTGGTATGGGAATCCCTTATTCTGTCTGCCTCACAAAGGTAAAAAATGCAGTGCCTGATTTATCACAGATTTTCTGCTATTCTTTGCCTATTGGAAAATGTTTTGATAAATCAGACTTATGTTGCTATGGCTTTTTTTTTAATGATTCAGTTACTCTGTGTAGTAAAATAATAACCTCCAATTTGGACATCTTTCATTTACAAATGCCCTGTCAAAAGTCAAGTTTAGGGCACTATATATTACCTTGAGCTTTCAGCCATCTGGCAGGGCATGGAGAACCACAAAATACCTGACTTGGGGGGTTAGAGAACCACAAAATACCTGACTTGGGGGGTTATTGCTAATTAATGATCAGTTCTGATAAAATATTGTATGGGGCTAAAGATAATTAAATGAAATGTGTTTTGAGCAGTGAATATAGTATAAATAGAGTTTTGGTTTCCCAGACTGCACCTGAAGCATACTGCTATGTTTGACCTGAGGAAATCTGTAAGCTATAAGCATCCTGATCTCACCTTGTAATCATCCCTTAAATTTCTCATTGAACTAGTTTATCACCATGAGCACCACTATGAAAAGGTCTTTAACAAATCGCTTATTACTGTGATTTTAGACTGCTGTATGTTATGGTCATTGTAGAATAAAGTGAGATTCGGTCCTGGTGAGAAAGTGAACAATTTGCTTTATAGGAGGAACTACTTACTACCCGTGCATGAGCAATAGCAATAGCAAACAGTTCATTTTTGGAAGACCTTGCTTATCTGACTCTTTGCTAGCAGGAGAACTGGAATCACTCAGATGATTATCCTACTCAGGTAGAAGGATAAACTACAATTCTAACAATTCATTATTCATAAGAACATAAGAACATGCCATACTGGGTCAGACCAAGGGTCCATCAAGCCCAGCATCCTGTTTCCAACAGTGGCCAATCCAGGCCATAAGAACCTGGCAAGTACCCAAAAACTAAGTCTATTCCATGTTACCGTTGCTAGTAATAGCAGTGGCTATTTTCTAAGTCAACTTAATTAATAGCAAGTAATGGACTTCTCCTCCAAGAACTTATCCAATCCTTTTTTAAACACAGCTATACTATCTGCACTAACCACATCCTCTGGCAACAAATTCCAGAGTTTAATTGTTATGCAACTGGATATAAATACCTGCTGGAGGGAATGCTAATAATATCCTCCCATAGAATGGCCATCTAAGTAACATGGACATTCGTTTTGTGCCACCCTAAACTTGCATGCCAAGTTAAGTCTCTTGTGGACCAATTGTTCATAATCAAAACCTTTATAAATTAGTTCTAACACAGTGTTCAAAACACATGAATGTTAACTTAAAATCCCAAGCTGCACAGGTTCTTTTCAGAGTATGCAATAGCAGAAAATTACTTTGTATATTATTGGATTACTTAAATCAACACAATTATATCATCAAGTCAATTAGATAAGCATTTCTAGCATTACTTTCCAGATTCTGGTTTCTTAATGCAATTAGTCTAGTCTTATTATTATTGTGGATGTGCACATGGAATTTAATCTTTTAGCCCCATCAGGAAATCAAAGAAATGAGCAAGAAAGATTGATTGTATGTATAATAACCCATGTAGCTGGAAAAGAAAATTCTATCTGGATTTAGCCTGAGGGATGACTCATCTGCTCTGCTGCAAGATTGGTGGCTAATTTGGCCAGAACTGTACACTAGGCTAAATACCAGCAGCTGTATCAGTGAGGGTGACATGATAGACTGAGTATGATTGCAGCAGAAATGGGAAATTGTAAACCTCAGGTGTATGCCTTCTGCCAGTTAAACCATTTTATAATCTATGGAGCAAATAGCCTTTTGTTTTTATGTTCAGCTGAATTTTATTTAGTATTTATCACAGTTAGCAAACTGGTGATAAGCAACTTTTACACAACATGTATTGCTATTGCATATGGGCAGACATGTATTTTCTCTTTGTATGTGATATAGGGAAAAGAGAAATGGGTAAGGAAACGTGCATCCTTTCTAAAGGGCCTCTCCTTAAACTAAATAATAATTAAAAAAAAAAGCACAAGTTGTTTCATGTTCCATTACTCAGCTATTTATTTTCTCAAGCACCTTTACATAAGCTTGTGAAAAATAAATATATCTTAATTTGCAAAAGCTGTGCTGAAGAAATGTTATAAATTCCACATATAAACAAAAAGTCAGCAAATCGAGTTCTGGCTGCCCTGGCAACTATTGCGCTGTCAAGTCAATGCAGAATCAGTTTCAATGACATCTGAATTCTAGAGATGAAATACATCCCAAGACGTCAGAATCCTTGGGGAGACATGGAAGAAAGTCACATGTGCCAAATATCTGAAAAACAGCCAGGAAAAAAAGAGAACGTTGGGAGCTCTTGGAAAGAGATTTCATGAACTTGTACTATTGGAAGCTCTAGGAGGGTGGTAGAGCCTGATGGAGCATCCTCAGTGTTATGGCTGGTGGAAGAGATCTGCGCCACGAGTATTTACTTGCACATGTCTGGCACTGCCTAGCTTGGCACTTTGTGTGTGTGCAAGGGTCCTTTCATGTGGCATCTGTCTTTTTCTGATGCAGTGAAATGGCACCCACTGTATTCTCCTGTCTTGTTTGTGTCTATTATTTGGTCCAAAATATCCTCAGAGTAAGCTCACGCCTTCTTTCCCCTCTTTGTTTTGCGTGTGCATACGTTGGCATTTCTTCCTTTTTGTGTTTTGGGCATGGTCCTTTGTTGCAATTTTCTCTGTTTCCTGCGTCACATCTATCATGCTGCTTACCTTTGTCTTTCCGAGTCACACTGTATGGATATTTTCTTCTGTGCATCCTTTCCTTACTTTCTCATGCGCTCGTAAGTGTATCTTGTATTGGACTTGCTTTCTACTACTACTTTCTTTCATCTCTTTTCCCTTAATTATGGAGAGCATGTAGCTGCCTCTCCAAAGGGCTAGCGCAGGGGTCCTTGATAGCCACAAACAGGCCATATTTTCATGAGATTCACAATGACTATGCAGGAAATAGATTTTCCTGCACTGCCCCCATTGTATGCAAATCTATCTCATGATCTCATGCATATTCATGCTGGGGTAGATTTTATAAATGTACACGCGGGCGTACTTTTGTTCGTGCACCAGGCGCGAACAAAAGTACGCTGGATTTTATAAGATACGCGCATAGCCGCGCGTATCTTATTAAATCCGGAGTCGGCGCGCGCAGGTTGCACAAATGTGCACCCGCTTGCGCGCGCCGAGCCCAGCGCGCGCTGCCTGTTCCCTCCGAGGCCGCTCCGAAATCGGAGCGGCCTCGGAGGGAACTTTCCTTCCGCCTCCCTTCACCTTCCCCTCCCTTCCGCTACCTAACCCACCCCCCCGACCCTATCTAACCTCCCCCTACCTTTGTTGGCAGATTTACGCCTGCAGGTTGCTGGCGCGCTATCACCTGACCCGGGGGCGTGGTCCGGAGGCCTCGACCACGCCCCCGGGCCGGCACCACGCCCCAAAATGCCGTGTCACTCACGGCACGCCCCCGACACGCCCCCTTTGCAAAGCCCCGGGACTTACATGCGTCCCGGGGCTTGTGCGCGCCGCCGAGCCTATGCAAAATAGGCTTGGCGCACGTAGGGGGGGTTTGGGGTAGGTTTTCGGGGGGTAAGTGCGTATCGTACACGCGTACCCCTTTGAAAATCTACCTCTGTGGATATCCTGAAATTCTGGCCTGTCTGTGGCTCTCAAGGCAGGAGTTGGCCAGCCCTGGGCATGCCACTAGTGGATGGATGCACGCATGCATTCTCTGAGGACTGTTAAGGAGGGGAAGAGAGGACCCTTTTAGAGGTGTGGTAGTATGTACTGCTTAATTTCTTGTTTTGCACCAGCTGCTTTCCATATTGTTTGTGAGACATCTTCACTGACATTCCTTTTATCAGGCTTTCAGCCTCATCCTGACTTGCTAGAAGCAGTAGATGGAAGAAATATCAGAACCTCATTGTGGTATCAGAACCACAATGAGGTTCTGATACCCCGACATTTTGTTCCCAAGGAAAGAGGGAAAAGTGTGGAAATCTAATAATATTTTTGTAAATAATTTTCTTTTAATTTTTCCTGCATTTATTGTCTTTGAAGTTAGAACATAAGAATTGCCATACTGGGTCAGACCAGGGGTCCATCAAGCCCAGCATCCTGTTTCCAACAGTGGCCAATCCATGTCACAAATACCTGGCAAGTACCCAAACATTAAATAAATCTCAAGCTACTATTGTTTATTAATTAACAGCAGTTTTTGGATTTTTCCTCTAGGAACTTATCCAAACCTTTTTTAAACCCAGTTACACTAACTGCACATCCTCTGGCAATTAATTCCAGAGCTTAAGTATGTGCTGGGTGAAAAATAACTTTCTTCAATTTGTTTTAAATGAGCTATTTGCTAACTTCATGGAGTGCCCCCTGGTACTTCTATTATCTGAGAGGATAAATAACCGATTTACATTAACTTGTTCAAGTCCTTTCATGATTTTGTAGACTTCTATCATATCCCCCCCCCCCCCCCCTCAGTCGTCTTTTCTCCAAACTGAACAGCCCTAACTTCCTTAGCCTTACCTCATAGGGCAGCCATTCCATGCCCCATATTATTTTTGTCCCCTTCTCTGCACTTTCTCCAGTACAGAGAAGGGTTTAGACTTAGTGGTATGTGTGCATATGAATGAGATTTGAGTGCAGGAGTATGGGTGCATGTGTATAGTGGAGATCCACATAGTGTATACTTGTTCTAGTGATTGTGCGAGAGTGGAATGAAAAAGTATGAGTGTTGGGGGAGGGAGGTTCCTGTATGGATAGAATGTCGAGATGCTTGTGCAGTGGGTAAGGGTCTAGCTATGTTGTTCTTAAACAGACAAGTGCTGCAGTGATCCTGGTACTTTTCAAAAATGTCTAGAAACTGCTTTCAAAAAGAACAACTTCAAATCTCTCTCATGATACATCCTTTTCCATGATAATCAAATAGGATAGAGTAAAGGGGGGCAAAAAAGGGGGGCCTAGCCAAGCTCCCGTGGTTTCCATGGGAAGAAAATAAAAAATACATTTTTCTTCCCCCTAGGAAATAATAAGAGGAAGATGGTGGAAAAACGGAGGCTGGCAGGACTTACCGGTACTTTCAGACAGCCACCAACAAGGACTGAACTTCACAATCTGGGTAAACAAAGAAGCGTGGGGGTAGCTTGCTTATTACGGCGGTTACTACCCTAAACCAATTAAGCCTGATACATCACTTTGAATGCATATACAGAGTCGCTCTCTGCTTCTACAGCAGGGGGAAATGTGGAAAACAGGATTTGCATTCAGACAACCACCAACATGGACAGAACTTCACAATCTGGGTAAACAAATAAGCGTGGGGGTAGCTTGCCTATTACGACAGTTACTACCCTAAACCAATTAAGCCTGATACATCACTTTGAATACATATACAGCACTGCTGTTTGCTTCAGCGGTAGGGGGAAATGTGGAAAACAGGTTTTACATTCAGACAACATCCAACAAGGCATTGATCTGTGCAGTCTGGGTAACCAAGCATCGGGGTAACTTGCTTGATGTGGCGGTTACTACCCTTAACCATTAAGTCTTATGCTCACCTTTGATGCAACTTCAACATTACTCGCTGCATCAATGACAGGGGATGGCAGGAAATTTGAATCTAACAGTTACCAACAAGGGCCCTGAACTTGGTGGTTGATGAAACAGATAAGTATGGGAGCTTGCTGGGCAGACTGGATGGGCCGATTGGCCTTTTTCTGTCGTCATTTCTATGTTTCTATGTTTCCTACTCTGAGCAGAAGTAAATCTGCTTGGGGAAGGCAAATGAAACTCGGGTAACTAGGTGGGTGGTGGCAGAGCCAGAAGCGGAGCACAGGTTGACTGCTTCTCCTGCGTGCTCTGAATATCTTTTTATGGGCCCTTCTGAGTAACTTTCTGAGTCTTCCAAAACATCCATAACAAAAGGAGAAAATTGTGAGCTATTGAAAAGAGTTTCCAAACAATGTTGGAGCCATTATTTGGGTTGCGAGGAAAGCCACCACAATATTTTCTTTTATTTGATATATACTATAGCCAAAAATTGAACTGTATATAACACTTATACAGTATATATATATTCAGGTACAAAAACTTAGATTGTAAGCCCTCTGGGGATAGAGAAATACCTATAGTACCTGAATGTAAACCGGTGTGATGTCTCAATTGAGATGAATGTCGGTATATAAAAATAATAAATAAATAAATAAATAAATAAATAAATAAATATATATATATACATCTCCCTTTTATGACAATGTGTATTCTGAAATCCACCGCCTCGTGATATTTACCTAGCAGAGGCTCTGAGGGGGGTCAACTCTAAGAGCTGCTGTCTGAATTATTAACGATGCTATGATAGTGACACAAAGCTCACATGCAATCTGAATTTTCAGCAGTGAAATAGAACTGCACTTTTTGTTTATGAAAAATGAAGGCACTCAAAGTTCATTTCTTCCTAGTCATGATTTCCATGAGGCATATTTTAAGTGAGCACTGAATGGAGGGAAGCCATGGGAATTGCTTTCTTGCTGCTGGCAGTGCTGTAATTATGAAGGTATCTCTGCTGACATCTGGGGCAACATTAAAATACAGAGGCTCCTTTGGGAGCATCCCTGCCCTTTATGTACTGTGCATATATTTATCATGAGAGTTAAAACGCATAATTAATGTGGAGCTTTTAAATATTTGTGGACTGTAATTTCTTTATATAAATCTAATACTTGATTTATACTGTCAGGAGCCAGGTTAGTTAAGTCTGTCAGTATGTGTGCTTTTTAGCAGTAATCCTCTGCAGTTAACGCAAATAAATAAGAGTGTGTTCCATTATTATCTCTGCATGTCTACTAGAGCAGTGGTTCCCAACCTTTTTTTGGCCGGGACACACCTGACAGATGGTTCTCACATGCGTGACACACTGTACATGTGACCATCACGGGGCTAAATGTAAACATGCACGCTGCATCCACAGGAATCCCCTCAACCCCCAGCAATGAGTGCAGAACAGATCTAGGGCATTAACCTGTACAACTCGCCATACAAAAAAAAATATTCTGGTTCTGATGACATCTCAGTAAAAGCAAGACAAACTCCCTTTACTACCAGGCACAATAGCCTTCCTTGTGAAAAGACAGTAATTTACCACTAATGCATATCCTATTGAGAAAACACAACAAATAAGATTGATACAATTGCCTACATGCTAGTAAAATACCTCACCTCGGTCACACACCCAGAACTGACCTTTACCAAGTTCAGAAAAACCACAAATTATAAATATGGAGACAGAAACTGGAATGGAAAACCAAAAAAGTCACTCTGCATGCAATGCAAACCTGGAGAAATGGAAAGAGAAATATAGCATCTAACAGGATTTGCAATAATGCACACAAACTAACCCGCACAAAGTTACACCTGTATTATGGAACACACTCAACAGTAACAATCCTGTCTAAGAAATACAACTATTAAACCAGGCCCTAAACATTAAATCATTTCCTATTGGGAAAACAGAATAAGCCAAGCTGCTATACAGCTCCACACAGAAATAATTGTAAAGCTATACTAAAAATGTTACAAAACAGCTGCTGAATAGAATAATATCCAACAATTAAAAACTCAGAAAAATTATTAAAACATGTCCAAATATCAATAAAATATTTCAAAACAGCAGATATCGCATAATAACCAATAATTAAAATGGCAGTCAATCAAGAAAAATAAATTTAAAAAGCCACCTTTATTTACCCTCTCCAGCAACTCTCCTATTCCATTCCCTTCCAGGCCAATAGCACTCACCAGAAGCAACAAGGGCTGCTGAAGCTCTGTCCTCACAGTCCTCTTCCTTAGCACCCACAACTAGTCACTCATACACACCCCCACTTAGACCCCATGACCAGACTTGGTCTCTTTCACACCAGTCATCTTCCTGACCTGTCTCTCTCACACACACAGAAACACATCACCTCCCTAACCAGTCTCTCTCTCAATCACACTCATGCTTTCTTATATACAAGCTCTCAATCACACACAAATGCTCTCACACCTATTCACACCAGCTCTCACCTAGGCACTGATTCACACCCACAAGCTCTCACCCAGACTTCCATTCACACCAACTCATACAAGCTCTCACCCTGGCACCCATTCACACCCACAAGCTCTCACCCAGGCACCCCCACACACAAGCTCTCACCCATTCACACCCATAGACATATGCTCTCACCCATGCATCCATTCACACCCACAGACACAAGCTCTCACCCAGGCACTCATTCACCCCCCCACACACAAACTGTCACCAAAAACTTCTTCTTCCTTCACTGCAGGGATGGGCTCCAGTTCCGCCACAGCTTTACTCCAGTGGGCCTTTTTTTTTCGCCGCCACAGGGATGGGCTCCCATGGAGGCCTTGTTTGGGTTCAGGTTTCCTCTTTGCTGCTACAGGGATGGGCTCCCATGATGGCCTTGTTTGGTCGGGGTTGGGTTTCCTCTTTGCAGATACAAGGATGGGCTCCCGTGGCGGCCTTGCTTCGTCGGGGTTCGACATTACCATTCCTCCCAACCCATCCCCGGGCTATGAGATGTCTGCCTCACTGGCTAATCAAAGGCTTTCTCCCTTCTTCCTACTCCCACTGGCAGGTAGAAGGGAGGAGGCTTCCGATTGGCCTGCGCGGGGGCAGGCAGAATGAAGGAGGCTTCCCATTAGGCAGTGGGGGTAGGAAGAAAGGAGGCTTCCAATTGGCTCACGGGGCTGGAAAAAGGGAGCAGGAAAGTAGAATGGGGTAGTGGGACTCTGGGAGATGTGACACACCTGCCGGTGTTTGGCGACACACCGGTTGAGAAGCGCTGTACTAGAGCACAGAGCAATGGTCACCATCCTCAGCTCTAACCCCAATCTATTACTGTGGGTTGTTCTTGTACATTTTGGCTAATTTTATCTTATTTTCTATGTTGGGTTACTGTGAATGAAATAATGCAGTCTCCACATACATTATAGAAATTAACTTCTGCAAGCCAGTTACAGCTGAAAAACATTTTGTTGGCTAGATTCATCAAAATATTGCGTGTGGTAGGAAGAGGGCTATGTTTTTTTATGATAATAGCTTATTTATCACAATGTGCATTGTCTTAGTGCTTTGCATAGCTATTACTGTAAAGTGTGTTAACTTTCCACACTAAGACCACAATTATTGCATTTCCTACAACCACTGGTGGGGCGGGAAGGAGAGAGAGAGAGAGAGTATCTATAAGGCCCTTGTAGTAGTTAGCTATTTTTGCTACTATAGGAGGCCCACCTAGTAACTCAAGGTGAGGTTTAGGTAGTAGTGTAGGGGTTAAGGACCACTTTGACATGCAGAGTGAGACGTATGAATAGAACAGTACATCTTGTGAAGATTTGATGTCTTTCGGAGAGTGAAAACTCACACAATGATGAAATTTGTACAATGTTCTCTCAACCTAACTTGATGTAAACTTACACAACGTTGAGATTTGTACAATGTTCTCTCTCAGTCTAGCTTGATGTCACCCAGGAAGAGAGTCCATCAAGCTAGGTTGAGAGAATATTGTACAAATCTCATTGAGGTGTGAGTTTCCACATGCCGAAAGACATCAAATCTTCACAAGAGTGCACTGTTCTGTTCATACATCTCACTCTGCAAGTCAAAGTGGCCCTTAACCCCTACACTACTACCTAAACCTCACCTTGAATTACTAGGTAGGCCTCCTATAGTAGCATAAATAGCTGCTTACTATAGTGCCACCCCCAGAGGCTCTCTCTCTCTCCTTTCCTCTTCTCCTATATCTCAGGCCCATCCCCAGCCTAAAAATGCCCAAAACAGAATTTGTGAAAAAATTGCAATTTGCGTTATGGGCATATCGCACAGCTTAACACCAATGAAAAAGGTGTAGTTATTTTCGGTATTAAAACTTTGTGAAGCCAGCCCACTTTTACAAAATTCTACCCTGACTCCATCCCAATCCCTCCCCTTTTAAAAATTAGCATCGCACCATGCGTTATGGTGCTTTTTGCATGCGTTAAGGTGTTTTTCGAGAAAACACCATAATGCGAGTTGTGTGAATATGCTGATGGCAGAAAAACCTTTGGGTCAGAAACCTTGGTCTGAACCCTCTGGGCAAAATGCACAAGTTGCAAAAAGATCTTACTGTTTCAGCAAATCAAGGCTGAATTGAGAAAGTGAATAACAGGAAATAAAGTGAGACTACGCTTCTGAGTACGACCATAAATAATTATCTGTGAAGTCAAGGACATGCGTACTAGGAACTGATAAGGGGAACAGAAACTAGGCCATGTTGACAGTTGGCAAGATAAGGAAAATGTGACCTGGAATGTAGGTATGGAGCAATAACGAGCTGATTAAAATTTCTAGCTTGCAATGCATATTAGGAAACCTATAAAAACAGTTGGAAAGAAGAAGTAGTCAAGCAAAGCTGTACTATGATTGGGGCGTGTACGTAATGTAATGTGAGTATAGCAGTAAGGTGTCTTATATTAATTTGCTTGCCATTTATGTGTTAGATTCTTTGCTTCCTGTATAGGCCATTTGTAGCCTATACAGTTTTATAACAGTAACCAGATATCAATATAGCATGTGACAAATTTAGACTAATAAAAAATTTTTATTGCATTAAGAAGCCCTTGCAATTGGTAGTTTGTTCAGTGTCATTTTCTCTCATATAACAATAGTAAAAAAGAGTTTAAAAACAGTTGGAAAATGACCCCCCTAGTTTGCTTGTGATGAGCTTTGAAGAGGAAAACTTCCTGGGCCCAATATTGAAAGAGGCTAAGTGGTGGCTGAGAAATATCCGTCTGTGTTCAGTGGCCACCACCTAACTGGATAAGTCACTTATCTGACTAAATAGATAACCGGAAAGTCAATGGGCAGAGAATGGGCGGATCAGGGCAGCCCTACTTATCAGGTGCACTTAACTGGATAAGTGCCTATATTCAGCCTTATCTAGTTAAGTTAACTGAATAGGTTAAATCTCCGCAATAGCAGGTCTAAAGTTATCAGCCATGCAGCTGAATATCCCTTCAAAGTTAGATAACCAGATATCTTTGAATGTAGGGCCCCCTTTGTTTTGCACTGACCTCAAGAGATATTCAAACTTTATTTTATTTTTTTAAATACTTCTACACTAAAGGGTAGATTTTCAAAGGCCCGAGTGTGCAAATCGTGGGGTTTACGGGTGTGGCTGAGCCTTGCGCGCGCCAAGTGAATTTTCGAAAGGTCCCTGCCAAGTGAATAAACCCCAATACGTGCCTACGTGATGGACCTCTTCAAAGGGATGGGCCTGGGGGGGGGGGCATGTTCTGGGTGGGGAGGGATAGGGCGGGGCCGGGACAGTGCCATTGATAGCTGTTCCGAAGACTTGCGCGCCGGCAGCTGGTCGGCGCGTGCAACTTACTTCAGCTCTGCTGAAGTAAGTTGCAAAACAAAGAAAAAAACAAAAAAAGATACAGTTTAGGGGGTGAGGAGGAGAGGAGAAGTGAGAGGGAATTTAGGTAGGGGAGGGGTAAAGAAGTTCCCTCCCAGTCCGCTCCTTAATTGGAGCGGACTGGGAGTGAACTGGGGAAGGCCCAAATGCGTCACCCTGTGGAAATTGCAAAAGCCCCCCCCCTTGCATGTGCCGCCCGCACATACGTGCACAGATTATAAAATCTGGTGTGCATGTGCACACAGGCAATGGATTTTCTAACATAAAACACATCAGTAGAATCACAATCTGTAACAGATTTTCTCTTCACCTGGTATCCTGTAACTGGGTCTATCCACATCTCTCCTTCAATAGCATTGCTACATTGGTTACATTTTCAATGGCTTCCGATGGTTTAATGATTCTGTTATTGAAATAAGAATGTAAAATCCAATCTCGTATATTAACACCACGTGATGTAGCTATTAATGGGGTCTCCTTAAAGATCACTATCAAGACGTTGTGTAATAGTATTCTTAAAATTTTTTCTTAAAGGTGCTATTATTGTTGTCTAAAGAGCCATCATAACACCTGCAGGCATACCAGCATATTTTGCTTGAAGGTTTTGCCACCTCAGGTCATTTTTAATCATTGGCCCCAGTCCTTTATTTTTCCACCAATTTTTTTGGATTTTTTGTTTTTGTAAAATTCAATATCGGGGTAAATACGCTCATTGAAGTAACTCGAAAATTTTATTTAAAGCCCAGTCCGACGCGCGTTTCGCTCCGCTTCATCAGGGACTGAAACAAGAATCTTCCGCTTTTATTTTTGGAGATAAATTGCCCCGTTACTCAGTTGTTGGCTTACTTCTAGCCTTCTGTGAAGGACAAACAACTATTATTTGATAAGCTGTGCAGCACACTCATAGTTTAAAATTGGCACGTACCTGGGTAGAACTAAGTAGAACTGTAATGCACTCACCCAACCTTACCGCCGTGTTTCTCTCTCTGGCGTCCGAGCGGAGATGCCGTGAGATTCTCGCTGATTTTAAATGATTTTACATTTGGCAGCTGTGTGAAATCAAGCTGGTATTAAATGATTTTACATTCGGCAGCTGTGTGAGATCAGGCCAAGTCGGCTGGATAAGTGACATTTACATAAAATGCACCCATTCTATTTCTTTATTAAGTCCAGTTGGATGTACTGTATTGAGTGTAAAAATCCAGCGTTGTTCGCTTTGTCGAAGTCGTAATAACCTGTCACCTCACCTCCAGTGCGGTGGTGTTATCTCCAGAATGGTCCACTTAATGTCAACAAATGCATGTTTATGCTCCATGAAGTGTGCAACCAATGTCTCCTCAGTTCTTCCCATTTTTAGACAACACTTATGTTCTGTCAGTCGTGTGCGAAAGGGACGCTTTGTCATGCCCACGTAGATAAGTGAGCAGGGGCAAAATATTGCATAAACAACATATGATGTTCTGCACGAAGAAGGTGGTAATGATACTGATCGTCCTGTTGCTGTACGTATTGTGGTCTGGGTTGATTTTAGAGTACAGAACGTGCAATTAGCACAATCATTGGATATGATGTGAGGTATTGATGGCTCACGTAGGCTGGAATGCACGATTTGATCTTTTATGTTCCTGCCTCTGGAGTAAGCTATACGTATTGGCTCTTTGAACATGGGATGAAGATCTTGTAAAATTGACCAATGTGCTCTGATGGCTCTGCTAATAGATGAGGATGCGAGCGAATGTCTCATAACCAGCGTCTGCGGGTTCGAATCCGGCGAACTCCTTGGGAGGAACAGGTAATCACGATTTGAATACAGTGCTCTGCGGTATGCCCTCTTCACGCAAGATATAGGATACCCTCGTTGCAAGAATTGTTTTGCCAATTGTTCTGCCTGTGTTTTGAATTCTTCTTCTTCTGTACATAGGCGTCGGATGCGCATAAATTGCCCTACAGGTAGATTAGACTTAAAAGTATGCGGATGGAAGCTGTCGAATCTGAGGAAGTTATTACGCTCATTCTGCTTCCGATAGAGAGTAGTGATGATGCTGTCACTGCTTCTAGTGACAAGAATGTCTAGATACGCCACTTGATGTTGGTCATAATTGATGGTAAATTTCAGACAAGAATTCAAATTGTTTAACCATAAATGGAACTCTAAAAGAGATGCAACAGATCCTTGCCAGATTATGAACACGTCGTCAATATAACGTTTCCAGTGTTTGATCTGTGCAGACCACTGATTTTGATAAATATACTGTGATTCAAAAGCAGTAACGAATAAATTGGCTACATCCGGGGCCATGGCTGCCCCCATGGCTGTACCACAGATTTGTAAGTAAAACTTGTCCTGGAACATAAAGTAGTTCTTGCTTAATGCCAAATGTAAGAGTTCAATCACAAATGATGTTGGAATACGTTGTGGGGGCACCCGAGTCTTTAGTACAGTGGAGATTACAGTCAACAATTCATCCTGTGGAATAACTGTGTAGAGGGATTCGATGTCCATGGTGACAAGTATGCTGTCACTAGTTAACTCAACTGTGGAAAGAAACTTCAACATTTCAGAAGAGTCTTTAATGTATGAATTTGATTATTCGATGATTAAAAATGACCTGAGGTGGCAAAACCTTCAAGCAAAATATGCTGGTATGCCTGCAGGTGTTATGATGGCTCTTTAGACAACAATAATAGCACCTTTAAGAAAAAATTTTAAGAATACTATTACACAATGTCTTGATAGTGAGACTTGCACTCGTTGTGCTTTATTATAACTGTTTATAGTGTGTGTCTCCTTAAAGATCTCATGAAGAGCTATAACATGCCAATGTTTTTTTGATTGATGCCGCTATAGCTGAAGTAGTCATGCTTTGTTGAAGTACACACACTAGACGATTGCTTTTCTTTTTTGATTTGTATTTCAGCAAATCACTTCTTTCAGAGTATTTTGCATGTTTATATGCTTGTTTGACATCTCTATATAGATACCCCCTAGTTCTAAATCTTTCAGGTAATAATTTAGCCTGTTACTCAGACTCATCCAATGTAGAATATATTCGGCAAATCTGAAAAAATTGACTAACCAGAAGTCCTCTTTTAAAAGATGTGGCATTATGGCTGTGGTACTGTAATAAATTGGTTTTATCTGTTGGCTTGCAATGGACTGTTCTTGTGATACTTTGTCCCTGAATTTGGACCAACACATCTAAATATGCTATTGAATTTCTTTCACATTGAAATGTAAATTGGAGATGTTTATTTAAGGAATTAATCTACTTGATAAATGCTGACAGGTCTGTCTCAGATGCAGTACATATCATAAATATATCATCAATATACCAGTACCACTTAAAGATATAATGCCACCATTGGATAGTGTAAATATTACATTGCTCAAAATTGGCCATAGAGAGGTTGGCTACCAATGGAGCTGATAAGGAACTCATAGGAATACCATGAGATTGATGATAGAAATGGTCATTAAAGATAAAATAATTATTAAACAAAACTATTTGAGCTAGTTCTACCAAAAAAGATGTAGGTATATGTTGAAAGCTCAAATGTTGTGTCAAGTATGTCGCAATAATCTTCAGGGCCACTTGTTGTGGAATCTGTGTATACAAAGACTGTATATCCATAGTCACAAACAGCACAGGATGTTTGTCTAATTGCAATGCTGATAAGTTTTTCAAAAATTGTACTGTATTTTTAAGGAACAATGGAACCTGTATTACTAGCGGTTGCAAAAATTGATCAACAAAAATAGCCAATGGTTCTAAAAAGACCCACTTAAAGACACAATGGGTCTAATGGGAGGTGTCTTAAGGTTCTTATGAATTGTAGGGACTGAATAAATAGTAGGTGTCCTTGGATGTTCAATTAACAAGAACCTCTTCTCTTTAGCTGTAAGAAAATTTGTTGAATTAAACATTTAATCTGCCATTGTAACAAAACCAGAGGGTCCTGACATAAAAATCTGTATCATTAAGATGCTCCCACATAATTTGTTCATATCTAGAGTGGTCCTGCAATACTATTGCTCCCCCCCTTGCTGCAGGTTTGATAACCAGAGTAGGGACTTCAGCTAATGTAGACAAAGCTATTCTCTGTGATTTACACAAGTTATGATAACGGGGTTTATCATTTAATTCAATGACCTGTATATCTTTGGCACATTTTAGCTCTTCATGAGATCTTTAAGGAGCCCCCATTAATAGCTACATCACGTGGTTCTAATATATGAGATTAGATTGTACATTCTTATTTCACCAATAGAACCATTAAACCATTGGGAAGCCATTGAAAATGTAACCAATGTAGTGTAAGCAGCAATGTTATTTGTTTATTTATTTATTTTTAACTTTTATATACCGACATTCTTGTATAGGATACAAATCACACCGGTTTACAATAAACATAACATCGCATGAGAGCGTTACATAGAACAATCTGGTTAACAGTGAACTTAACATCGCCTAGGAACGTTACATGGAACCAACGGGAGTTACAAGATACTGGGTGAAGAGAAAACCTATTATAGACTGTGATTCTACTGATGTGGTTTATGTTATTGTTTGCCTGTTGCGTCCGTCGCTGCTTGGTGCCCTCACTCCGCCCTCTTTACCTCTGTGGCGACTCCCTCCGGGTCTGATGGACGGTTAGCTGCTGCGGGATCTTCTTGCCGTCTCCTTCCGGTGTCCCCGGACCGGCATGATGCTGCGGATCCACCATGTTGCCTGATGACATAGGGCGCGCACTCCGATCGATGTACCAGCAAGGGCGCGAACCTCGGGGGCGTCCCCCTGGGATGACATATTTGCTTCCAATATAAAAGGTCTCAGTATTCACTAACGAATTGAGTTAGCAAGGGGGATTGCTTCAGCTTTTCTCCCAAGCTACTCTGCCTCCTCGGATTTACCAGGGGTACCCGCTCCTCGGGGGCCTCACTCTCTTTTCTTTATTTCAGATTGCAGATAGGAACTGGTACTCAATCCTCGAGGGCCCATATTCCTGGATACTCTGAAGATTCTCTACTGCCTGGAAGCTATCGCAGATACAGACATTTGTGAGTTACCCTCGCTCTCTCAGGGCTTTCCCTGGAACCAGGTACCTGCTCCTCAAGGGCCCATATTTCTGGACACTCTGAAGATTCTCTAAGGTATGGGATGTCAGTAACCCCATGGACCCGGCACACCTCTCTGCCTTGCAGACTATACCGGGCCTGGCTCAACGCATCTCAGAACAGCAAGAAAACTTGGAGAAACTTACTGCAGCATTCCATCAGCTTCACACACAGAAGATTCAAGGCATAGCTTCTACCCTAGAAGGTCAGTTACAGGAGGTAACTTTAAAGACTACGGTTCCAATAGCTGCTCCTATTCGCTTCTCCGGAGAACTCCAGAAGACGCGGGACTTTTTGAACCAGTGCAGCATGCATTTCACCTTACAGCCTTCATTGTTTCTCATGGGCTTCTCTAAGACCACCTACATCCTGTCATACTTGGATGGGAGAGCCTTGTCGTGGGCATCTACCTTGTGGGAATGCAAGGACCCTATTTTGCAGGACATAGAAGGATTTATGGACTTGTTTAAATCCGTTTTTGATGCCACTGCTCGTATGTCTGTTGCCGGGTTTGCTTTAGTGGACTGGAAGCAAGGCAATAGATCATTGGCTGAATTTGCCATAGAATTTAAGACTCTTGCAGCGGAACTTCGCTGGGATGCCAGAAGTCTCAAGACTCTCTTCTGCAGAGGCCTGGATACCCGCTTGAAAGACGAGCTGGTGCTCGCCAGACACCTGACTCACTGGAAGAATTGATAGCCTTAGCTACTCGGATTGATTGTCGGCTCCGAGACAAGGTGAAGGAACTCCGGCCTAAGATGTTAACTGGGTTGAAACAGGCCAGTACCCCTGCACCTCGGATGGGTCCAGCAATTCCTGCTGTTGATAAAGATGAACCGATGCAACTTGGTCATGGTCACTTGACCTCAAAGGAGGGAAGATTTCAGAAGAAACGTGGCCTGTGCATGTACTGTGGTCAGCCTGGCCATGATGTCTCTACATGCCCCATTTGTCTGGGAAACGGACGGGCCTAAGTCCCGCGGGAGGACTGCTCTTGGGCAATACTGCGTTATCTCCTCTGCTCTCTTGTTCAGTCTCTGTGACCTCTGAACCAGCAACGGTTCGGACCCTGCCCTGTTGGACTCAGGGGCAGGAGGGAACCTTATTCTCAGATGTCTTGTGGAAGACCTGAGGAGTCCCTTCGTCAAATTAGAAGATCTATTATTGCATCACAACTTGAAGTGGGCTTTGGACGTTCCTTTACATCGCCACTTCTCTTGAGGATCTTAATGACGTCCACAGCAGTTCTACTCCTGGCTGCTGATATTCATAGTGGCTGCTATGTTCACCATGGCTAGATGGCGCTCTACATCTTTACTATCTTCATGGACTATAACTTAGAGATATCTGCTACGCTTGTTTCACTCGGAAGTCGTGTCTGAAGTACTACAGCACAATTAGATCCGAATAAGATATCTCTAGCTATCAGCCTGTTTGATTTGCTGGTGCTGCCACCATCTCTCTTCCAGCTTCATCTACGGAAGAGTTATCCAGAAGTGGGTTTTGAACGTACCCCAACATTGTCACTTCTGTTGAAGGTTCTGTGACGTCCATAGCAGCTAAGCTATTGCTGCTGAATTCAACACCCCATCCAGTTACATTACTGAAGAAGTACCCTTGGAAGTGGGGTTGGACGTACCCCAACATCGCCACTTCCATTGAAGTCTCAGTGGCGTCTATAGCAGTCAGCTTTTGCTGCTAAATACTACCATCCCTCATCCAGCATCATCTATTGGAGAGTTATCTTTGAAGTGGATTTTGGACATTCCTTCAACATCACCATTTCCACTGAATTCCTCAGTGATGTCCACAGCAGCTCTACCCATTGCTGCTGATATCATCAATAACACTCTGAAAGATTTTTCCAAATCTCAAGATCCATCTGTCACCATTGCAGAAGACAAATTAGAAATCAAGATCAAAGAGATTCTGGATGTTCGCTACAGAGGCAAGACTTTTGAATACCTTCTGATTTGGGAAGGCTTCGGCCCCGATGTGATCACTTGGGAGCCTCAGACCAATATCTTGGATAAAGAGATGCTTCATTGGTTTCACCTCGCGCATCCTTTGAAACCTAAGCCTGGAACCCGAAGAGGAGATTGCCCATTGAAGGGGGGTACTGTTGCATCCGTCACTGCTCGACACCCTCTGCCACATTTACCTCTGTGGCGACTCCCTCCGGGTCTGATGGACGGTTAGCTGCTGCGACGTCTTCTTGCCGTCTCTTTCCGGCATCCCCGGACCGGCACAACGCTGTGGATGTGCCTTGTTGCCTGATGACGTAGGGCACGCATGCGTGCTCCGATTGATGTACCAGCAAGGGCGCGAACCTCAGGGGCGTACCCCTGGGATGACGTCTTCTGCTTCCAATATAAAAGGTATCAGTATTTGCTAATGAATTGAGTAAGCAAGGGGGATTGCTTCGGCTTTTCTCCCAAGCTACTCTGCCTCCTCGGACTTACCAGGGGTACCCGCTCCTCGGGGGCCTCGCTCTCTTTTCTTTATTTCAGATTGCATATAGGAACCAGTACTCGCTCCCAGCTCTACACAGAGTTGGTTCCACTACAGATTGCTAACTTCCTAGCAGATCATACAAGATTGCTAACTCTGCCTATGGAGTCTTACAAGATCGCTAACTCCTCCTCTAACAGGAGTATCCAGCAACAGATCTTCAACAGATTGCTAAGTCCTCCCTTCTCGAGGAGAGTATGGTGGATTGCTAGCTCCTGCAATCCGTCCATAACAGATTGCTAACTCGGGAGGAGTTATCGATTATCGAGTTATCTTTGTGACAGGTACGAGGAGGTACCATGCTGTTTAGGTAATTGGCTGTTAATTTGTATGTTTCTTCTAGTGATTTTTTTATTGGGATTAATATTTGAATATCATCAGCATAGATGAAGTGGGTTAGATTCAGATTTGAAAGGAAGTGACATAATTGGAGCAGATAGATGTTAAAGAGCGTCGCTGAAAGAGCGGATCCTTGGGGACCTCCAGTGTTTAGGTCGATTTTCTTTGAGAGGGAATCATTAAGTAGCCCTTGGTAGGATCTTTGTGACAGGTATGAGGAGAACCATTGAAGGGTTGTTTTGTTAGCTCCTATTTCAGATAGACGATTAATCAATATAGAGTGATTTACTATATCAAAGGCTGCTGATAGATCAATTTCACTGAGCCAGTTCAACTTCTTACTGGCACCCTTGTTATAGGTCAACCCTCCAGAATCTAAACCACTTCATCTATGCTGATGATATTCAAATATTAATCCTAATAAAAAAGTCACTAGAAGATACATACAAATTAACAGCCAATTACCTAAACAGCATAAAGGAAATACTAGCCAACCTAAAACTCATCCTCAACTTCTACAAGACTGAATTAATATTACTAGACAGAAAGAACAACTCTCCTCAAATACCACCGCTCAACCTCATGAACCAAAATTTGATCATATCTCCAATCAACCATACCCGCAACTTCAGAGTAATAATTGACGGAGAACTTTCATTCAAAAACCATATATCAACAAAAATCAAAGACGGTTATCATAAAGTACTTACACTCCATCATCTAAAACCTTTTCTCTCCAACAATGATTTCAGATCAGTCCTCCAATTACTAATTTTCTCCAACATAGACTACTGCAACTCTCTTCTTCTCAACTTACCTCTAAACACCATTCGCCCACTCCAGATCCTGCAGAACACAGCTGCAAGAATCCTCACAGGAGCAAAAAAGCATGACCACATCACCCCAACACTTATTTCACTTCATTGGCTACCAATAAGATACAGGATTGAATACAAAGTCCTATCCATCCTACATAAAATTATATATGAATAACAAGAAAATTGGCTAAGCTCCTACATACAACTACATACCCCAAGCAGAAACATTAGATCAGCAAAAACACCACCAATGCACTCAAATCACCTCAACCCAAAAAAGAGCAATCTCCCTTGGTAGCCCAAAACTTTGGAACTCCCTACCGACTAAGCTCAGAACTCAAGAAAACCTAAAAACCTTCAAAAAGGAGTTACAAACGTGGTTGTTCAACAAAGCATACCAACTCACCCAATGAACAACACAACATCATCGTCCTCCAATCCAACCTCATGAATAAATAAATGAAATTCATCACATCTAGGTTTTCATAAATAAGAAATGAAACAAAAAATGGAACTAAATCCTTACACATGCTATTCCCTATGCTTAATAACAGTTTGTACTTTGCATCCCTTGTTTAACTCCCTTATCCCTGTAACCTTATTTTGTAAACCATTATGATGGCGTTATTTTGACATTTCCGAATGATGGTATATAAAACTCATTAAATAAATAAAAAATAATGGTTCTCCATAAATCGAAGCAATGTACAAGAGGTCTCCAAAGGACAGCTTTTATACCCAGACCTTGGCCCACTGATAAGTTTATTCAGCTGACCTTCTGCAAGACAGGCATTAACAGGTGGCTTATATGTCAGAAGACTAGATCTTCTGCCTTCACCGACTTGGATGGAGCTCGCATGTTCTTTTGATGCAGCATGATGCCGGAGGTATTGTAGATTAGAGGTGAAGGGCATTGCAGGAATGATACTTTCTGAAGACACACACTACCAGAATGATTGTAAACATGTTTATGAGACTAAAGACAAGAAGACCATAAGAAGGAGTTTGACAAGGTCTTCATGATAGCTAAGAATGTATGTTCTTTTTATCAGTAACAAGATGTGCTGTGCCAGCTTGCAGAAACAACCAAAATAAAGGCTTGAGGCATGATTGTGCAACCAAACCCCTGGCGTACTGCCTCCTTTGTGGAGAAAAAATATTTAATTCTTATGAATTAAATAGATTTCAGAATGCTACTCAAGTCTTCTTTAGACGACATTGGTAATAAAGATGATGACGTACTGAAATGGAGCCTGGTATAATTTGTCCATGAGCCTGCACCATGAGTCTGGCCCTTAGCTCTCACTGGAACTGCTTCCCCAGGGCTGTGAGTGCTTCCTCTTCAGCATCCCCTACAGTTTGGCAAAAAGGCAGAGAATCTGGATGTCATCAGCAGAGAAATGAACAACGGATCTAAATTTCAGAATAACTTAAGGCATGAGCATAATATATAGGGGACAAAGGGGGGGCCCTGAGGAACTGTTTTTCTTGGTCTGCACAGATCATCCTCTATTTTTCATTGTGCACTGCCTTCTCATTAGAAATGAAGGCACTCATTTCTTCAGAATAACTTTTACTCTCTTACTACTTTGAACTTACAACTCAATCAGAATCATCATCTATTGGACTACAGTGTGTTGAACCTTCGTTTACACACAAAAAAAAGGAAAAATGTGTAACCTATCATTAAAATTATCCATTGTATCTGAAGACTGGAGGGTGGCTAATGTAACCCCAATATCGAAAGAGGGCTCCAGGGGCAATCCAGGAAACTACAGACCAGTTAGCCTGACGTCAGTGCCAAGAAAAATAGTGGAAAGTGTTCTAACTATAAAAATCACAGAACATATAGAAAGACATGGTTTAATGGAACAAAGTCAGGATGGCATTACCCAAGGCAAGTCTTGCCTCACAAATCTGCTTCATTTTTTTGAAGGAGTTAATAAACATGTGGATAAAGGTGAACCGGTAGATTTAGTGTATTTGGATTTTCAGAAGGTGTTTGACAAAGTTCCTCATGAGAGGCTTCTAGGAAAAGTAAAAAGTCATGGGATAGGTGGCGATGTCCTTTCATGGATTACAATCTGGTTAAAAGGCAGGAAACAGTAGGATTAAATAGACAATTTTCTCAGTGGAAGGGAGTGGGCAATAGAGTGCCTCAGGGATCTGTATTGGGACTTGCGAGGATCAGGAACCAGGAATGCAGGAAAATCACCAGGAGGCAATGAGTACACGACCAGCATGGAGACCTGTTGCAAATGCGATCAATGGGAGCCAAGCCCGGCCTTAAGTACCGGAGCTCATGTGACATTATCATCCGGGGCCGCGGCCATGTTTCCACCACGGGCCCTTTATAAGTATCAGTGATGCGCGCGGCGCTGGACGGCTGCATCTCTCCATGGGCCATACAGAGAGCTTCAGTTTCAGCACAGGAATCTGTAGCTGAAACCTAGGCACTTGGGGCGGCCCAGGGCGGAACTGGCGGACCACTGCCGCGAGGGATGAGGAACCAGACACTGGATTCGTCTGAGAGAGGTGAGGGTGCCAGGCCATTGGTCTGCCGCGTCCAGCATGCATAACAGTACTCCCCCCCTTTACACCATCCCCCCCCCCCCCCCGGAGATCTGGGTTTGCCCGGATGGGAACGATGAAATTGAAGGAGGAGGTTTTTATCCAGGATGTTATAAGCTTATTCCCACAAATTCTCTTCAGGGCCGTAACCCTCCCAGGAAAGGAGGTATTCCCACCGGCGGCCCCTACGGCGAACATCAAGGAATTCATGAACCTTGTAGGTAGTGTTGGTCTCCGTAACCAATGGAGATGGTTCAGGAGCTTTTCGTGAAGGCCAAGATAGGACTACTGGCTTCAGAAGTGATACGAGGAACGTATTATGCATTCCCAATGTTGATGGCAACTGAAGCTGGTATGTAACTGGTCCAACATGACGAATGATTGGAAAAGGTCCAGTGTACCTTGGTGCAAACCTTTGGGAATGTATCTTAAGCCGAATATACCGAGTGCTCAACCAGACTTTCTGGCCAGGAAGGAACTCAGGAGCGGAGCATCGCTGGATGCCCGCAGACTTCTTGGCCTGGGATGTGGCTTGGTGTAAGCGAAGATTCATCTGATTCCACAGTGCCTTGAGGGCATCAGCAGAAGCTTGCGCAGAAGGAGAGGGCACCGATAACGGTATGGGTAGTGGTGGTTGTGGTTGCTTCCCATAAATGATAGAAAAGGGTGAAATACCTGTGGCAGCGGCAATATGGGAGTTGCGAGAGAACTCCGCCCAAGGAAGGAGTTCAGACCAGTTGTCTTGACAGTCATTTATATAAGCGCGGAGGAATGATTTTAAAGAGCGGTTCATTCGCTCAGCTTGTTCATTGGCTTGTGGATGGTACGCTGTTGTTAAACTGATGTTAATGCCAAATTTATTGCAAAGGGCGTGCCAGTATCGGGCAACAAATTGTGGTCCTTGGGCAAGCCTTGTAGCCGAAATATACGGAGAAAGAACAGCCGTGCCAATTCGGGAGCAGATGGTAGGCCCAGTAGTGGAACAAAAGGGACCATTTTAGAAAATCTATCTATGGTAACCCATATGACCATGTGACCCTTGGATGGCGGTAAGTCCATGATGAAATTGATGGAGAGATGTGTCCACGGTTCTTCGGGAACAGGAAGTGGCTAGAGCAAACCCCATGGTCAACGACTGGGGTTTTCTGTTGAGCGCAAATATTGCAGGAATTGACGTATGCTTTCGCATCAGAGACCATAGTCGGCCACTAGAAGAACCGCTGGAGCAACACTAGAATTTGTGCTTGCCCTGGGTGACCGAAGAACTTAGAGTCATGTCCCCACTGGAGGACTCTTTCACGGAGTCGACGGGGCTCAACGGTCTTCCTAGTCAGAACTGGGTGAGCCGCAGACAAACAAATATAACCTGGGTCAATAATGTGACCGGGTTCTTCAGGAGTATCTTCTGGTTCAAAGGAACGTGACAGGGTGTCTGCCCGAAGATTTTTTCCAGCTGGACGATAATGAAATTCGAAGTTGAACCTGGAAAAAAACAGGGCCCATTGAACTTGTCGGGCATTAAGGCGCTAGGCATGGTTCAAGTGTTCCAGATTCTTGTGATCTGTAAATATGGTGAATATATGTTGAGCACCCTCTAGCCACGGGCGCCACTCTTCTAGGGCTAATTTGAAAGCAAGCAATTCGCGATCTCTAATGCTGTAGTTTTGTTCTGCAGAAGAGAATTTGCATGAATAGTAAGAGCATGGAACTAGGGATCCAGAGGTTGAACATTGGCTCAAGACCGCCCCGGCTCCAATAGCAGAGGCATCCACCTCGACCTGGAAGGGGCGGTTTGGATCTGGATGGTGGAGACAAGGTCCAGCTAGGAAGGCCTCTTTGCTTTGAAAGGCTGTAATGACCTCTAGGGTCTAGTTCCAGGTATCTTGGCCCTTACAGGTCAATGCGGTAAGAGGAGCCACCAGTGTTGAGTAATGAGGAATGAAATGGTGGTAATAATTCGTGAATCCTAGAAATCGCTCTAGAGCTTTAAGACCCACGGGCTGATGCCAATATTGGATTCCTTTGAGTTTTTCAGGGTCCATAGAGAATCCTCATTGTGAAATTATATACCCAAGAAAGGGCAAACTGGATTTTTCAAACAGGCATTTATCCAATTTCCTGAATAGATGGTTTTCACGGAGACATTGAAGAACCGTGCGGACAACGGTGCAGTGAGTAGCCAGATCCTTGGAGAAGACAAGGATGTCATCAAGGTATGCCACAACCTTAACATATAATAGATCTCTGAAGATTTCATTAATCATTTGTTGAAATACTGCGGGAGCGTTAAGAAGGCCAAAGGGCATCACCAGGTATTTGTAATGCCTGTCTCTGGTGTTGAAAACTGTTTTCCAGATGCCATCAGGGTGTATACGCACCAAGTTGTAAGCTCCGTGTAGATCCAATTTGGTGAAAATAGAGGCTCCGTGTAGTCGATAAAATAATGCAGAGATTAATGGCGACATCTAATCTCTATTTCCTTAATTCCCAAAAATAAATTACTTAGTATTTCACTTATTTCCCTACTATTGGTAAATGCGCAATCCCTAGTCAAAAAAATGCCTATCTTTAATGACATTCTCACAGATAACAACCCTGATATATGTGCTAGGGATGTGAATCGTTTTTTGACAATTTAAAACAATCATCAGATACATTTTAAATCGTCAAAAATCGTTAGAGCCGTGATACAATAGCAATTCCCCCGATTTATCGTCAAAAAATCGTAAATCGGCGGAGGGCGGGAAAGCTGGTACACCAAAACAACCCTAAAACCCACCCCGACCCTTTAAAACAAATCCCCCACCCCCCTGAACCCCCCCAAAATGTTTTAAATTACCTGGGGTCCAGTGGGGGGTCCCGGCGTGATCTCCCGCTCTCGGGCCACGGCTGCGTTAATAGAAATGGCACCGGTGGCCCTTTGCCTTTACCATATGACAGGGCAAAGGTAGCGCTGGCGCCATTTTGAATATTGGCAATACGGCCCGAGTGCAGGAGGTCGCTCCCGGACCCCCGCTGGTCTTTTGGCAAGTCTTGTGGGGGTCAGGAGGCCCCCCCAAGCTGGCCAAAAGTCCCTGGGGGTCCAGCGGGGGTCCGGGAGCGATCTCCTGCACTCGTGACGTCGGGTGACAGGAACCAAAATGGCGCCGGCGCTACCTTTGCCCTGTCAAATGGTAAGGGCAAAGGGCCACCGGCGCCATTTCTATTAACGCAGCCGTAGCCCGAGAGCGGGAGATCGCGCCGGGACCCCCTCCCCACTGGACCCCAGGTAATTTAAAACATTTTGTGGGGGTTCGGGAGGGTGGAAGATTTGTTTTAAAGGGTTGGGTGGGTTTTAGGGTTGTTTTGGTGTGCCGGTTTTCCCGCCGATTTACGATTTGACGATTTTTTAACAAAAAAACCCATGATGATCAGATTTCCCTCCCCCCCCCCCAGCCAAATTCGATCATTAAGATGATCAATCACACAATTCACATCCCTAATATGTGCAATCACCGAAACCTGGTTTAAAAAATCTAGCTATGTTCTTTTAAATAAACTACCTAAAAATAAATATGACATCACATCTATTCCTAGGCTTAACTAAAGAGGAGGTGGTATAATGATACTGTCTAAAAAGGAACTTCTAAAAATACAGCAAATAAATTCTCCACCCAAATTCGAAATAGCTCTCTTAAATTCCAAGTGGCTACAAATTTGTTTAGTCTATGCACCCCCAAGCCTACTAGAACTTAATGTCTCTCCATTAATTGAGTTTTTCGTTACTAACCTAAAAACTGAAATTCCTACCATCATACTCGGTGACTTTAACTTACATGTCGATAAAAACCCATTATCTCACAACTGTGACGCATTCTTAAACTCAATGTTAGCATTAGGTTTTCATCAAATAGTAGAGATGTGAATCGTGTCCTCGATCGTCTTAACGATCGATTTCGGCTGGGAGGGGGAGGGAATCGTATTGTTGCCGTTTGGGGGGGTAAAATATCGTGAAAAATCGTGAAAAATCGTAAAAAATCGAAAAAACGTAAAATCGCAAAACCGGCACATTAAAACCCCCTAAAACCCACCCCCGACCCTTTAAATTAAATCCCCCACCCTCCCGAACCCCCCCCAAATGACTTAAATAACCTGCGGGTCCAGCGGCGGTCCGGAACGGCAGCGGTCCGGAACGGGCTCCTGCTACTGAATCTTGTTGTCTTCGGCCGGCGCCATTTTCCAAAATGGCGCCGAAAAATGGCGGCGGCCATAGACGAACACGATTGGACGGCAGGAGGTCCTTCCGGACCCCCGCTGGACTTTTGGCAAGTCTTGTGGGGGTCAGGAGGCCCCCCCCCCAAGCTGGCCAAAAGTTCCTGGAGGTCCAGCGGGGGTCAGGGAGCGATTTCCCGCCGCGAATCGTTTTCGTACGGAAAATGGCGCCGGCAGGAGATCGACTGCAGGAGGTCGTTCAGCGAGGGTTCCGGCGCCTCGCTGAACGACCTCCTGCAGTCGATCTCCTGCCGGCGCCATTTTCCGTACGAAAACGATTCGCGGCGGGAAATCGCTCCCTGACCCCCGCTGGACCTCCAGGAACTTTTGGCCAGCTTGGGGGGGGCCTCCTGACCCCACAAGACTTGCCAAAAGTCCAGCGGGGGTCCGGAAGGACCTCCTGCCGTCCAATCGTGTTCGTCTATGGCCGCCGCCATTTTTCGGCGCCATTTTGGAAAATGGCGCCGGCCGAAGACAACAAGATTCAGTAGCAGGAGCCCGTTCCGGACCGCTGCCGTTCTGGACCGCCGCTGGACCCGCAGGTTATTTAAGTCATTTGGGGGGGGGGTTCGGGAGGGTGGGGGATTTAATTTAAAGGGTCGGGGGTGGGTTTTAGGGGGTTTTAGTGTGCCGGCTCACGATTCTAACGATTTATAACGATAAATCGTTAGAATCTCTATTGTATTGTGTTCCATAATGGTTTAAGACGATATTAAAATTATCGGACGATAATTTTAATCGTCCTAAAACGATTCACATCCCTATCAAATAGTAAATCAATCAACCCACAAAGCAGGACACACACTAGACTTAATATTCATCAACTCTTATCTCAACACCACTCTCAGTCCTAATACTTCCCCAATCTCATGGTCTGATCATAAATTAATTACCTGTGATATAAATATTCAATACACAACCGTAACACCCCCAGCAACCAAGACCAGAATTGAATACAGGAAACCTTGTCAACTAGATACCCTAACTGGTCATCTCTCAAAAGCTCTGAATGACCTAGACACATCATACAGTGATAACGCAATCAATTCATGGTTCTCTTTAACAAAAAAAGTAGCTGATAATTGCTGCCCACTTATTAAAAAAGATATTTCCATTAACAAAAAACACCACACCCCATGGTACAACAATGAATTAAGGATATTTAAAACAACACTGAGAAAAGCTGAGAGACATTGGAGAGCTTCTCCTTCCACCGAAACACTAACTAACTACAAATCTCTATTACATAAATACAACGAAGCCACCAATAAAGCAAAAAAATAATTCTATTCTAACAAAATAAATAAATTTCAATATAACCTCCTCTCCCTCCCTTCCCCTACTCTCCCTCAAATCTCTGCTCCTGGGTTCATTGTTTTATTGTTTTATTCTGTTTTACTTTGTTTTGTTTTGTTTTTGTTTTTGTTAGTAATATTATATTGTTTTTATGTTATATTGTTTTACTGTATCTCCCACCTGAGTTCATTGTAAACCGGCATGATGTGCTTCACGAATGTCGGTAAATAAAAGTTAATAAATAAATAAATAAATAAATAAATAAATAACCCTAGAGCTCTATTCTCATACGTAAAAGACTTGACCAGTCCTATTGAAACTCCCACATCAAACAACTCTTCTAATTGCGATACAATTGCTCAATATTTTAAAGAAAAAACTTTAAACATAATAAAAAACATAGCTCCCATGAACTCTAACCAAATTGTACTACCAAGCAATCCTAAGGACCATTTAACCTCCTTTGACACAGTTTCATCTCTTAAGGTCGAAGGTATAATTAAAAAAATGAACCCAGTTGCCCACCCAATTGACCATATCCCAACTAAACTATTAAAAACAATCACCAATATAGTATCTAAACCTATTGCTGATATAATTAACTTGTCCATTACCGAAGCTAATGTCCCATTCATTTTAAAATCAGCAATAGTAAAACCAATCACAAAAAAACCACAAGCAAACTCATATGATCTCTCAAACCTAAGACCCATTTCTAATTTACCTTGTATATCAAAAATTCTCGAGAAAGTAATTAACAATCAACTAACAGATTATCTGGAAAAACATAGTACCCTTCACCCAGTACAACACGGGTTTAGAAATTATTTTAGCACAGAGACCCTTTTAACTTCACTATAAGACATCATCCTAAGAGGAAGCGATAACAGCCAATCTTACTTCCTGATCTTACTGGACATCTCGGCAGCCTTTGATACAGTTAACCATAATATCCTCCTTGATAGACTAAACGAAATAGGCATTAAAGACTTAGCGCTCAAATGGTTTAGCTCTTACCTAACAAATAGAACCTTCAAAGTAAAATTCCTAGATAAAGAGTGACATCCTATCGATCTCAGTTTTGGAGTGCCCCAAGGATCCTCTCTATCCTCTACACTATTTAATATCTATATGGTCCCTTTATGCAAAATTCTATCAGGCCTCGGTCTAACACATTTTATCTTTGCCGATGATGTTCAAATTTTAATACCGATCCAAAAGTCCATTGGCCAAACTCTAAAGCTCTGGGACATATACCAATTCACCACTGAAAAAGTATTAACCCAAATGAATCTTTCCCTAAATACTAAAAAAAGTGAAATCCTATACATCTCCCCTAAATTAAGCAAGAAAAAAAAGAGCTTGAAATTCAAGAAGCTGCCAAAAACTACCCCATCTCCCTAGAAGTACGAGATCTAAGGATTCTTATAGATTGTGAATTCTCCATGAAATCCTGCGTTAAAAAAATCATAAGCGATGGTTACTTCAAATTAAACATACTCAAAAGATTAAAATCCTCCTATTCCCTAAAGACTTTAGAACTGCCTTACAGGCACTTGTCTTATCAAGATTATACTACTGTAACTCACTATTCTTAGGCCTTCCCGCAAATATAACAAGACCATTGCAACTTCTGCAGAACTCTGCAGCTAGACTCTTGACAGGTACTAGAAGATCTGAGCATATCACCTCAATATTAAAAGAACTTCATTGGTCGCTGGTCAAATACAGGGCCCAGCATAAAATCTTATCACGAATACACAAAACCCTCTACAATGAAAAAATTGAATGGCTAATAGGGATGTGAATCGTTTTAGGACGATTAAAATTATCGTCCGATAATTTTAATATCGTCTTAAACCGTTATGGAACACAATACAATAGAGATTCTAACGATTTATCGTTATAAATCGTTAGAATCGTGAGCCGGCACACTAAAACCCCCTAAAACCCACCCCCGACCCTTTAAATTAAATCCCCCACCCTCCCAATGACTTAAATAACCTGCGGGTCCAGCGGCGGTCCGGAACGGCAGCGGTCCGGAACGGGCTCCTGCTACTGAATCTTGTTGTCTTCAGCCGGCGCCATTTTCCAAAATGGCGCCGAAAAATGGCGGCGGCCATAGACGAACACGATTGGACGGCAGGAGGTCCTTCCGGACCCCCGCTGGACTTTTGGCAAGTCTTGTGGGGGTCAGGAGGCCCCCCCCAAGCTGGCCAAAAGTTCCTGGAGGTCCAGCGGGGGTCAGGGAGCGATTTCCCGCCGCAAATCGTTTTCGTACGGAAAATGGCGCCGGCAGGAGATCGACTGCAGGAGGTCGTTCAGCGAGGGTTCTGGCGCCTCGCTGAACGACCTCCTGCAGTCGATCTCCTGCCGGCGCCATTTTCCGTACGAAAACGATTCGCGGCGGGAAATCGCTCCCTGACCCCTGCTGGACCTCCAGGAACTTTTGGCCAGCTTGGGGGGGGGCCTCCTGACCCCCACAAGACTTGCCAAAAGTCCAGCGGGGGTCCGGAAGGACCTCCTGCCGTCCAATCGTGTTCGTCTATGGCCGCCGCCATTTTTGGCGCCATTTTGGAAAATGGCGCCGGCTGAAGACAACAAGATTCAGTAGCAGGAGCCCGTTCCGGACTGCTGCCGTTCCGGACCGCCGCTGGACCCGCAGGTTATTTAAGTCATTTGGGGGGGGGGTTCGGGAGGGTGGGGGATTTAATTTAAAGGGTCGGGGGTGGGTTTTAGGGGGTTTTAATGTGCCGGTTTTGCGATTTTACGTTTTTTTTGATTTTTCACGATTTTTCACGATATTTTACCCCCCCAAACGGCAACAATACGATTCCCTCCCCCTCCCAGCCGAAATCGATCGTTAAGACGATCGAGGACACGATTCACATCCCTAATGGCTAACCTCTTCACTTCACTTCCACACCCCCTCAAGAACCACCAGATCAACCGGAACAGGGATGCTACCAATTCCTTCCCCCAAAATTGCCCACCTAAATAACGTAAGAGAAAGATCTATCTCTATTGCTGGACCCCTTCTATGGAACTCTATCCTGCAGGAATTACGACTAGAAGCTGACATCAAATTATTTAAAAAGGGGATTAAAACTTGGCTTTTTAAACAAGCCTACCAAGAGCTGTTAGCATAATTATCTTACACTTCTGACTTAATACCAAGGTAATGTATATTTTTATTTTTATTATACTATCTCTACCTTAACTATACTACCTCTCTAAGTGTTTAAATTTTGATTATTTAGCATACTATTTAGTAGGGGTGTGCATTCGTTTTGAACTTAAATGTAAAACGCTACTTATATTTTTTTTTAACTTAAAAAAGTGATGAGGCGAATACGAGCGGATTTCCAACTTATTCAACATAGCTATGTTGAATACGTTGAACCGCGATGCGCGCACTTTCTCGCCGCCATTAGCTGCGAGCTCGGAGCCCCGGATTACCTCAAAATGGCGGCGCCCCTGCGGTAACCATGCCAACCTGTCTGACCCTTTCCTGTGAGTCGCAGTGACTCACAGGAAAGGGTCGGACAGGTCGGCATGGATACCGGAACGCAGTGAATCTGCGTTCACGTTTTCAGAGAAGCACTGAATGCAGCGAATCGCGCTGTCATTCAGTGCTTCTCTGAGGATTTCCTGACGAGCCAGCACTATAAAAGCAGCAGCAGCACGAGGGCTCACGGACATTTTCAGCGATTCTGTGGGGAGGTGGGCTGGGTGGCAGGCTGAGACAGGCTGAGGCAGGCAAGAAAGCAGAACCAGATTTGATAGACAACACAGAACAGATTCTGTGTTAGGCTAACAAAAAAAACAACTGAACATTGTTATTGACAATAATGAGTGAGTCTGTTCCTTTTATGCTGTGAAGAGCTAGGGCTGGGAGTACTCTGCCTCATATCTACTTAAAAGCAAGATAGACAAACAGGCTTAACAACATTGTCCTTGAGTGGTTCTGTGCTGGGTGGGCAGTGCCAGGGCTGGGAGTACTCTGCCTCATATCCACTTAAAAGCAAGATAGACAAACAGACTTAACAACATTGTCCTTGAGTGGTTCTGTGCTGGGTGGGCAGTGCCAGGGCTGGGAGTACTCTGCCTCATATCCACTTAAAAGCAAGATAGACAAACAGACTTAACAACATTGTCCTTGAGTGGTTCTGTGCTGGGTGGGCAGTGCCAGGGCTGGGAGTACTCTGCCTCATATCTACTTAAAAGCAAGATAGACAAACAGACTTAACAACATTGTCCTTGAGTGGTTCTGTGCTGGGTGGGCAGTGCCAGGGCTGGGAGTACTCTGCCTCATATCTACTTAAAAGAAAGATAGACAAACAGACTTAACAACATTGTCCTTGAGTGGTTCTGTGCTGGGTGGGCAGTGCCAGGGCTGGGAGTACTCTGCCTCATATCTACTTAAAAGCAAGACAGACAAACAGACTTAACAACATTGTCCTTGAGTGGTTCTGTGCTGGGTGGGCAGTGCCAGGGCTGGGAGTACTCTGCCTCATATCTACTTAAAAGCAAGATAGACAAACAGACTTAACAACATTGTTCTTGAGTGGTTCTGTGCTGGGTGGGCAGTGCCAGGGCTGGGAGTACTCTGCCTCATATCTACTTAAAAGCAAGATAGACAAACAGACTTAACAACATTGTCCTTGAGTGGTTCTGTGCTGGGTGGGCAGTGCCAGGGCTGGGAGTACTCTGCCTCATATCTACTTAAAAGCAAGATAGACAAACAGACTTAACAACATTGTCCTTGAGTGGTTCTGTGCTGGGTGGGCAGTGCCAGGGCTGGGAGTACTCTGCCTCATATCTACTTAAAAGCAAGCTAGTTCTGTGTGCACTGCACACACACACACATTCAGTGCATTGCCAGGCAGGCAGTGAGGCAGTGGGCATTGTAAACAGACTGAACATTGGCCTTCAGTGAGTCTGTGCAATTTGTTATTTTAAACAGACTGAGCATTGTCCTTGAGTGGGTCTGTTCAATTTTGTTATTTTAAACAGACTGAGCATTGTCCTTGAGTGGGTCTGTTCAATTTTGTTATTTTAAACAGACTAAGCATTGTCCTTGAGTGGGTCTGTTCAATTTTGTTATTTTAAACAGACTGAGCATTGTCCTTGAGTGGGTCTGTTCAATTTTGTTATTTTAAACAGACTGAGCATTGTCCTTGAGTGGGTCTGTTCAATTTTGTTATTTTAAACAGACTGAGCATTGTCCTTGAGTGGGTCCGTTCATTTTGTTATTTTAAACAGACTGAGCATTCTTCTTGAGTGGGTCCGTTCAATTTTGTTATTTTAAACAGACTGAGCATTGTCCTTGAGTGGGTCCATTCATTTTGTTATTTTAAACAGACTGAGCATTGTCCTTGAGTGGGTCTGTTCAATTTTGTTATTTTAAACAGACTGAGCATTGTCCTTCAGAGTTGGTCCGTTCATGTTGTTATTTTAAACAGACTGAGCATTCTTCTTCAGTGGGTCTGTTAATTTTCTTATTTTAAACAGACTGTCCTTCAGAGTTGGTCCGTTCATTTTGTTATTTTAAAGAGACTGAGCATTGTCCTTCAGAGTTGGTCCGTTCATTTTGTTATTTTAAAGAGACTGAGCATTGTCCTTGAGTGGGTCTGTTCAATTTTGTTATTTTAAACAGACTGAGCATTCTTCTTGAGTGGGTATGTTCAATTTGGTATTTTAAACAGACTGAACATTATTATTGTGGGACAGTGGGCAGTGTTACCACTAGTACTCAGTGACATTAAATCCATAATGTCAGGGAAAGAGAGATGCAAGCGACTTAGTGGGACTGGCAGCGGAGGCACCGCAAAAGACACCAGTGCAACACCACCAGTACAGCTAAAAAGGCAACTGTCGCAATCAAACGTCTTTGTAGGGGATGGCAGTTCCATGGCAAAAAAAAAGAAATCAGACCATGAAACTTTGCAATCGCCACCACGTGTTTCTGGCCCTGTAGTTTTGGAGGAGAGTGAAGATGAGGCAGAGTCTAGCCAGACAAAAGTTACACACCCAAGAGCAGCCAGGGGACAGAAGTCTCCAGTAAAACTTCACGGTGACAAGGTAGCGCTGGCACTGTTAGCTTCTGATTCAGAAGAAGAATCTTCTTGGATGGGATTCTCATCAGAAACGGAAGATGTAATACCTGAGGAATCTTTGGTAGAATTGTCAGTTAGTCCTGTTTTAGCCTCCACCTCCAGAATTCTGCGACAGGGGAGACATTCCACTGATATCGAGGAGGAGGAAGAGCTGTCAGAAGGGAGACAGAGGGTGACTGTTGCCCCCGCTGCCATTGCTTCGCCGGGTGCAGTGGGTGCACCACCCACACCCACTAGTACCTCAACTCCAGTGCCACCATCCACCCCCAGGGTGGGAAAAAGAGGAGGATCACAAAAGAAATCTGCGATCTGGGCACATTTTAAAGTGACAGAAGACTCGCGTTATGCTCAGTGTAATTACTGTGCCAGGGATATTAGCAGAGGCAAGCAAATGGGACATCTATCAAATTTTGGCATGGAGCATCATATTAAGAGGCAACACCCAACAAGATTACTGCCATCTGGGGATGGTGGCAGTTTCCATCGGGGGACCCCTTCCCCTTCCAACCAGGGTGCAGTGGTAGGAAAGCAGCAGAGTCAGCCCACGCCCTCATACCCTTCTAGCAGTCAGGCGGCAGGCCAGCAACCCACTGACATGTGGCAGAAGCGACAATGCACCATCGAGGAAATGGGGTGGAGTGCGGTAACGCTATCCCAGGGTAGGAGGCAGGCAGCCTCAAAAGTTGTAACCAGGAGCATTGGGGAAATGATTGCCCTTGATGACCAGCCCCTGCAGTTAGTGGAGAATGTGGGTTTCAAACATTTTTTGTTTTTTTTAATTTATAGTTTATTAAATTTCTTAAACATTTATACAATGCAAATGAAAATAAGAAATATTGATTCTCATCATCCATAATAATAAAGAAATACATTTCCTCTCAATTATCATTCGGAATCAAAATCCAGTCCACTTAAAGGGGAGCTATTAACAGGAAATTATAATAGGCAAATTATCACATCACTTATGAATCACTAGGAGGAAGCTATTCATTTATCCAATTAATCCCGTAATAGAAAGTGGTCATTTACTTATCCACCCTTGTCAGCAAGGAAACTTTCCAAATGAGATGGATCTAGAAATATAAATTTATTTCTTTGAAAAGTGACTATGCACTTACATGGGAACTTGAGGTAATAGGTAGCCCCGAGGGACAACACTCTCTGCCTCAAGTTCAAAAATAACTTCCGTCTCAACTGGGTTTCTCTGGAAACATCCGGGAATATTTGAATTTTTTGACCACAGAATAAAATATCTTTATTTTTAAAATAATTTTGCAATACTAAATTTTTTTCATTCTCCAAGCTAAATGTCACCAATAGAGTAACTCTCGTTTGTATATTATCCATAGAGGTCTCTAAAAATTCAGTTAGATTAGGACTTTCTAAAACTAAAACATCCATTCCCCCTTCTGGGGTTGATGTATCTCTTTTCTTAAGCAGCAAATAATACATTTTAGATATGGTTAATTCCTTCATAATTCCTAGAATTTCTTTAACATATTTGTTAAATAATTCTGAAGCCGATATTAATCTAATACATGGAAAATTTAACAATCTTAGATTATTTATTTATTTATTTATTTAAGAGGTTTTTATATACCGGGGCACGTTAAAAACATCACCCCGGTTCACAGTGTAACGTAACGTAGCAACGGACATTTTCAAAACTTTCCAATTTTTTATGAACCATTAAAGAGTCCTCTATGGATGCAGCACTGGTTGCTTGTAAAGTTACTAAATGGCCAGAATGTGTCGCACTCTGGGTTTCCAATAACGCTAATTTTTTACTGTGATCTTCCAAACTCTTCCTGGTTTCTACAGATAAAGTGGTGGATTGAGCTGAGCGAGGAGGAGAGACGCGCTGTGAGATCTTGTGCGCTCTGAAAGCTGCCCGGCTGAGAGGGACGCCGTTTCGGAGGAGCGAGGTCAGCCCCGCCTACCAGTGACGACATCCAAGCGCCACGGATCCCTATTTAAACTAGGGGATAGCGGTGAGAGGTGGGAGCTGAGCGAGGAGGAGAGACGCGCTGTGAGATCTTGTGCGCTCTGAAAGCTGCCCGGCTGAGAGGGACGCCGTTTCGGAGGAGCGAGGTTAGCCCCATCTACCAGTGACGACATCCAAGCGCCGCAGATCCCTATTTAAACTAGGGGATAGCGGCGCGCAGCCGCCGGTGCGCCGAAGCCGTGCGCCAAAGGGGCGCGCCCCTGGGCGATTTTCTTGGCTCGCCTTTCTTATCGTTGTTTGAACTATTGAACAGACGTCTTTTGGATTAAAACCTTGAATGGGAAAGAAAAGGAAAGCAAAGATGGCGGTATCTACACCTACGAGGACAGAGGTAATAGGCCCGATGGATCAGCACCTCGTCAGAAGGGTAAGCCAAACAATAAGAGATGTCATTCCAGACATCTCTTTCTCCTCGGGTTCTCCCAGTAGTCCCGCCGAAAATCAGTTACCCGTTGTAACCTCAAGAAATGAGGGAGCAAATAGGGAACTTAGCTCCTCTTCATTGTTAGTAACATCCTCAGACTTGAGGGTTCAATCGTCAGGGATTCAAGATGGGACTTTACCGATAAATGATTTGCCTAAATTTGAACTTTCAGAAGATGTGACTCCACCTGAAAACATCTCCCTGACTGATGTATGGAAAGTGGTCACAAAAATGGAAAGGATGTATTCAAACGTTTTTTGAAGGTCGTACTTCCAAATTACAAAGTCCCCTCCAGAACCACATTTAGTAGAAAGGTCATCCCCAGCCTGTACAAGCACTGTCTCAGTCGCTTGCAAGCACTGCTAGGTAAGGCAGACGGAAGAGTGCATTTTACCTGCGATATCTGGACCGCCATGAATGCTGCACACTCTTACCTCTCTCTGACAGCACACTGGTGGGACATGGCAGAGGCAGGGGCAGCCAGCAGCTCTATTAATGAACAAGCATCAGGGTGGAGGTGGGCTTTACTGCACACCCACCTGACGGACCATGCCCATACCGCTGCCAATATTCTAGCATGCATCAGAAAGATGCTGGCGAGCTGGCAAGTACACCAGCGAGACAGTAAAACGCGGGCAGGCTTTTTTGTCACAGACAACAGTGCAAACATGGTTAAGGCAATAAGCGATGGGCGGTTTAAGAACATCCGATGTTTTGCACACACTCTGCATCTGGTAGTGAAGTCAGGTCTGGGCTTGGAGTTCAAGGACAAGGAGACTGAATACCTGCGTAGGTCAATACACAAGTGCAGGAACATAGCAGCACACTTCCACAGAAGTGTCAGGGCGGGGCAGGTTCTCCGAGAAAAGCAGACTGATTTGGATATGCCTCAGAAGCGTCTCATTCAAGACGTTGCCACCTGGTGGAATTCCACCTTTATGATGCTGGAGAGGTTACTGGAGCTGCAGACACCCCTTCATGAACTTTCTGGTACAATAGACATAGGTGTGCAGAATCCCCTAGGGCATCACGATTGGTTAGTCATGAGTCAGCTGGTAAAAATCCTGCAGCCCTTCAAGGATGTCACGGAGGAGCTGAGTTCCAGAAGTTCCACCTTGGCTGACATCATCCCTATAGTGAAATTCCTGGATGACCATTTGGAGGGCTTTAAACGGCAAGAGGGAATGACTGCTGAGGTGCTGCAGTGTGTGGACGTTTTGCAGCAGCAGGTGAAAGACAGATTAAGGCCTTTAACAGAGGACAGCACATACATGCTCGCCTCTGTCTGTGATCCCCGTGTGAAAGGTAAACTCGCCCTACAGACCAATTGTCTGTCATTTGTGAAGGAGCTGTTGTTAGCAAAGATCCGTGAACAGGAGCACCATAGGCGGAGACAGATTAGGCTTGAAGCAGAGGTGGAAACAGCAGGCACGTCACAGAGTTGTGCTGCTGCTAGCCCTGGCAGGAGAAGCACTGTGTCAGTGACAGATACTATTATTAGTACCTCCTCCTCCACGTCAGAACGCCCAAGGCATGTTGGCCATAAAGATTCATCAGTTGTGCAACGGGCGAGAGAGAAAGTAACTGGATTGAGTGACTCTCAGCCCTCCCAAGCACAGGAGGAGACAGCAGCACAGCTGTCAGTGACACGGTATCTCTCAGAGCCGATAGAGAACATGCAGACAGATCCGCTGGCATATTGGGCACACAAGTCCACTGTCTGGCCACACCTAGCCAAAGTGGCTGAAGGATATCTGTCATGTCCACCAACCAGTGTGCCCAGTGAACGTGTCTTTTCAATGACAGGGGATATCATGAGCCCTCACCGCTCAAGGCTGGCACCAGACTTGATGGAAATGCTAGTGTTTTTGAAAGTAAACCTGCCATTGCTTGGCTTTCCAAATTTTCCTTGTGAATGGCAAGATGAATAAAAGCTATTGAAAGCCTTGCAGCAGCTCCAATTGCCTCCTATGCTCAAGATAATGTAAGCACTGCAGCACATGTTCTTGACATGAATCGCTGTGCCTGACCGGCGTCCGTCTACTGTGCAGCCTTTGTGTTCCTACAAGTGTTATACCTCCATTGCTGTGCCCGTTCATCCAGGCCTTGTGTTCCCACAGGTGTTTTAACCTAGTTCATGTGCCTGTTCATCCAGGCCTTGTGTTCCTACTGGTGTTTTAACTCCATTGCTGTGCCTGCCTGTTCATCCAGGCCTTGTGTCCCTAGCTGGGATTGACCTCTGTCGTCGAATGATGTGCCTGCCTGTTCCTCCAGGCCTTGTTTTCCCACAAGTGTTTTAACCTAGTTGCTGTGCCTGTTCATCCAGGCCTTGTGTTCCCCCAAGTGTTTTAACCTAGTTGCTGTGCCTGTGCATCCAGGCCTTGTGTTCCTACTGGTGTTTTAACTCCATTGCTGTGCCAGCCTGTTGATCCAGGCCTTGTGTCCCTAGCTGGGATTGACCTCTGTCGTTGAATGATGTGCCTGTTTCTCCAGGCCTTGTGTTCCCACAAGTGTTTTTTTTTTTTTATATTAACCCTTTTTATTAAGACCAAATATATACATAAACATGTCAATGCATGAGTAGCTGTCGTGCGGGTGAGAGTAGAACGTATAGTTTCTGCAAGATGGATATCTAGAGCGCCATGCATCCACGAGGCCCAGGCTATTCATAAGGGCCCTCAGGGATTTCCTGGCCTGTTTAGAATCAGTTCTTCGCCCAGCTGAGTTGTACAGGTTGGGCTGCAGAGTAATATTGAAATCTCCCCCTATAATGCATAAGCCTTCCTGCACATTAGTTAAACATGTGTTTAACGAGGAATAAAACTCCTCTTTATGCGACTTGGGTCCATAAACTGATACAAGGGTGAGCAATTCCCCTCCCACCGAGATGACAAGCATAAGATAACGCCCCTCCGGGTCTGGCACACACTGTTTAAGTTCAAAATGGAAATCTTTATGTATCAAGATACCCACCCCAGAATATAACTAATAATAATAACTATGCCGCGACAAGTAGGAGGGCTGCCACGGTGGGCACGGAAGCCCGGGCCAAGGGCCCGGGTGGAGCCGCCGCGGGTGCAGATCTTGGTGGTAGTAGCAAATATTCAAACGAGAACTTTGAAGGCCGAAGTGGAGAAGGGTTCCATGTGAACAGCAGTTCAACATGGGTCAGTCGGTCCTAAGAGATAGGCGAGAGCCGTTCGGAAGGGACGGGCGATGGCCTCCGTCGCCCTCGGCCGATCGAAAGGGAGTCGGGTTCAGATTCCCGAACCCGGAGTGGCGGAGATTCGGCGCTGGGCTCTTCCCTCTTCACTCGCCGTTACTGAGGGAATCCTGGTTAGTTTCTTTTCCTCCGCGGCTTGTGTCCCTAGGTGGGATTGACTCTGTCCTCGAATGATGTGCCTGTTCATCCAGGCCTTGTGTTCCTACTGGTGTTTTAACTCCATTGCTGTGCCTGCCGGTTCCTCCAGGCCTTGTGTTCCCACAAGTGTTTTAACTCAGTTGCTGTGCCTGTTCATCCAGGCCTTGTGTCCCTAGCTGGGATTGACCTCTGTCGTCGAAAGATGTGCCTGTTCATCCAGGCCTTGTGTTCCCACAAGTGTTTTAACTCAGTCATTGAGTGTAAGCTTGTTCGAACAGCCATGTTTTGAGGTTTTGCTTAAATTTATTATGGCAGGGTTCGAGACGCAGGTCTGTGTTATTATATGTAAAGTTGTATGTAAAGTCCGTTGTCTTACAGTTGTATGTAAAGCCCCTTCCTTTTGGGCATCTCACTGTTTTATGTAAACCGGATTGGTTTGTATATGATACCAGAACCTAGGTATTTAAAAAGCCAAGTCTTGAGGTCAGTTTTAAATTGTTTTTTTTCGGTACATAACCTCAAGGATGATGGTAAAGAGTTCCACAATTTAGCTCCAGCAACAGACAGTACGCGTTCCCTCACTTGTGTAAGCCTTGCCGATTTAATATTGGGAATTGATAACAAGCCCTTATTAGCCGATCTCAGGGCTCTCTGAGGTATGTGCAGGCGTAGAGATGTATTCAGCCATTCCGTTCGCTCCCCGTGTACAACATTTTGCATTAAACAGGCCACTTTATATTGTATGCGATATTGGATTGGAAGCCAATAAAACTTGATCAATGTGGGGGTAATATTGGTCGCATTTCCGTTTACCAGACAGAACACGTGCTGCTGCATTCTGCAACACCTGCAATGGTCTAATATTTGAAACAGGTAAGCCAAGTAATAAAGAATTACAGTAATCTTAATTCGCAAAAATCAAGGTCTGTAAAACAGATCTAAAATCTGTAGAATTTAAGAATGGCTTTAACTTTCTTAAAGTTAATAGTTTAAAATAACCATCTTTCAATTTGGCAGCAATATGCTTTTTAAAAGAGAATTCAGTGTCTATAATCATACCTAAGTCACGGGTATAAAAAACAGGACTTATTTTAGTGTTAGCATTTAACCTCAAATCTGGAATACTTTTAACATGACATTTGCGTTCAAGAAGCACAGCTACTTCAAGTGTTGAAGTAGCTGTTTTAAAGATAAAATATACATTTTAACAATTTCTAACGTGGCCTCTACTGAATTTTCAATAGGTACTAAAAACTGAATATCGTCAGCATACAAATAAAATGTGAAACCAAGCCCATTTTAAAAAGTGACATATAGGTAAAACATAAATATTAAAAAGGGTAGCTGATAATGTTGAACCCTGCGGAACACCTGTTCATCCAGGCCTTGTGTTCCCACAAGTGTTTTAACTCCGTTGCTGTGCCCGTTCCTCCAGGCCTTGTGTTCCTCTGGGGATAGGGAAATACCTACAGAACCTGAGTGTAATCAAGTATGAAGTGCTATAAACTTTAAAAAAAAAAAATATAAATCCATTAAAAAAAATTTTTTACTATCCGAGTATCCGTGTTCATCCATGTTCCTACTGGTGTTTTAACTCCATTGCTGTGCCTGCCTGTTCATCCAGGCCTTGTGTTCCTACTGGTGTTTTAACTCCATTGCTGTGCCTGCCTGTTCATCCAGGCCTTGTGTCCCTAGGTGGGATTGACCTCTGTCGTCAAATGATGTGCCTGTTCATCCAGACCTTGTGTTCCCACAAGTGGTTTTTTTTTTTTGATATTAACCATTTTTATTAAGACTGTTTCAGTTCAAAATGGAAATCTTTATGTATCAAGATACCCACCCCAGAATATTTATGGGTCGACGTTGCTAAGCCGCGACGAGTAGGAGGGCCGCCGCGGTGGGCACGGAAGCCCGGGGCGAGGGCCCGGGTGGAGCCGCCGCGGGTGCAGATCTTGGTGGTAGTAGCAAATATTCAAACGAGAACTTTGAAGGCCGAAGTGGAGAAGGGTTCCATGTGAACAGCAGTTCAACATGGGTCAGTCGGTCCTAAGAGATAGGCGAGAGCCGTTCGGAAGGGACGGGCGATGGCCTCCGTCGCCCTCGGCCGATCGAAAGGGAGTCGGGTTCAGATCCCCCGAACCCGGAGTGGCGGAGATTCGGCGCTGGGCTCTTCCCTCTTCACTCGCTGTTACTGAGGGAATCCTGGTTAGTTTCTTTTCCTCCGCGGCTTGTGTCCCTAGGTGGGATTGACCTCTGTCCTCGAATGATGTGCCTCTTCATCCAGGCCTTGTGTTCCTACTGGTGTTTTAAGTCCATTGCTGTGCCTGCCTGTTCATCCAGACCTTGTGTTCCCACACGTATTATTATTTCTGAGAGATCTTCCAATTCCTTTGTCATCAGCTGAAGTGCATAAGTAGGGTAGCAAACTAGTAAATGAGGAGAATATTGGAGGGGCGAAGTTCCATATTCAAAGCTGAGTAGTTGTAGTTATCTAGTGAAAGTTTGAAGGATCAGGGAAGGCTTGTAAGAAGAGCCAAGTTTGTTAATAGATTCTGTTATGGGAATAAGAATCTGAACATCGTCTGCATAGATGTAGTGAATGAGGTTAAGACTAGTTAACAGTTGGCAAAGGGGAAGGAGGAAACGCCGGGGGAAACGGCGAAGCTGCTGCCGGGGGGGGGCTATAACACGCACCGCCGGAGCGGCGGGCCACCTGCCCCCCCCCGGGCCTTCCCAGCCGACCCGTAGCCGGTCGCGGCACACCGCCGCGGAGGAAATGCGCCCTGCGGGGGCCGGGGCCGTCCAGGAGGCGTTCCCCGCCCCCCCACCCCCCGCGAAAGGGGTGGGGGTGGGGGATCCGCCGAAACCCCGGTCCGACCGAACCCGCCGGGTTGAATCCTCCGGGCGGACTGCACGGACCCCACCCGTTTACCTCTTAACGGTTTCACGCCCTCTTGAACTCGCTCTTCAAAGTTCTTTTCAACTTTCCCTTACGGTACTTATTTATTTTATTTATTTAAGGTTTTTTTATACCGGCATTCATGAAATCGTTCACATCATGTCGGTTTACAGAAAACAGGGGTGCAAAGAAAACAACCTAAAACATAAATACACGTGGTGAAGAGATGCAGTTACAATTAACAGGGGCTAATGAACTGGGAGTGTAAGAAATAAAGAGAGATAGAGAAGGTTAATTATATACATGTGTACAATATAAATATACAAGAGTACAATATAAATATGGAGTCCAATATATACAGCTTCTGAGCTGAGAATTTATTGATGGTGTGTGTTAGGTGGAGTTCGGGAAGGCTTGCCTGAAAAGCCATGTCTTGAGTCTTTTCCTAAAGGTAAGGAGGCAAGGTTCATTTCTGAGATCTGGGGGGATGGAGTTCCATAACGGTGGGCCTGCTGTGGAAAGGGCTCGATCTCTTAAGGTGCTGTGATTAGTGGTTTTGGTGGGTGGAACAAGGAGGCATCCTCTGTAGGCTTCCCTGGTCGGTCTTGTGGATTTGTATAAACGGAGAGGAATTTGTAGTCGAATATGGTGTGTTGGTGAATGATTTTGTATATGAAGGTGATGGATTTGTAAATGACTCTGAACTGAATTGGTAACCAGTGGAGGTCTTTTAGGACTGGGGAAATGTGGTCTCTTTTCCTAGTGTTTGTTAGTAGATGGGCTGCTGCGTTTGAACCATTTGGAGTGGTTTTGTGTATGAGGAAGGGAGTCCAAGTAATGTAGAGTTGCAGTAGTCTAATTTAGAGAAAATGAGGGCTTGGAGGATGGTTCTGAAGTCTTTGGCGTGGAAGAGTGGTCTTATCCTTTTTAAAACTTGCAGTTTATAGAAGCAGTCTTTGGTGGTTTTATTGATGTGGGCGTTGAAGGTCAGTTTATTGTCGATTAGCACACCTAGATCCCTCACATGAGTAGTTTGTAGGTTGATTGGGAGACAAGCTGTGAGATTGTTGTCAGGAGTTATGAGTAATACTTCAGTTGTAGAGGAGTTTAGTACCAGATTTAGGCTGTTGAGGAGGCTTTTGATTTCTAGGTGACAGGAATCCCAGTGTTCGAGGGTTTTTGAGTATGATTCTTTGATGGGGATCAGGATCTGGATGTCGTCTGCATAGAGAAAGTGTATTAAATTGAGGTTGGTAAGGAGTCGGCAGAGTGGTAGGAGGTAAATATTAAAGAGTGTAGGGGATAAAGAGGAACCTTGTGGGACTCCGATGGCCGAGTCGTGGCGTGGTGATTCTTTGTTCTGGATTTTTACCTTATAACCTCTGTTGGTTAGAAACGATTTGAACCAGGCGAGCGCCAATCCAGAGATTCCTATTGCTACTAGCTGTTTGATCGGTCTCGTGCCGGTATTTAGCCTTAGATGGAGTTTACCACCCGCTTTGGGCTGCATTCCCAAACAGCCCGACTCCGAGAAGACCCGGTCCCGGTGCGCCGAGGGCCGCTACCGGCCTAACACCGTCCGCGGGCTGAGCCTCGATCAGAAGGACTTGGGCCCCCGAGCGGCGCCGGGGAGGTGGTCTTCCGTACGCCACATTTTCCGCGCCCGCCGGACGGGCGGGGATTCGGTGCTGGGCTCTTCCATCTTCACTCGCCGTTACTGAGGGAATCCTGGTTAGTTTCTTTTCCTCCGCGGCTTGTGTCCCTAGGTGGGATTGACCTCTGTCCTCGAATGATGTGCCTGTTCATCCAGGCCTTGTGTTCCTACTGGTGTTTTAACTCCATAGCTGTGCCTGCCTGTTCCTCCAGGCCTTGTGTTCCCACAAGTGCTTTAACTCAGTTGCTGTGCCCGTTCCTCCAGGCCTTGTGTTCCTCTGGTGATAGAGAAATACCTACAGTACCTGAGTGTAATAAAGTATGAAGTGCTAGAAACGTTTTAAAGTAAGAATAGACATAAAAAAAAAAAAAAAATTACTATCCGAGTATCCGTGTTCATCCATGTTCCTACTGGTGTTTTAACTCCATTGCTGTGCCTGCCTGTTCATCCAGGCCTTGTGTCCCTAGCTGGGATTGACCTCTGTCCTCGAATGATGTGCCTGTTCATCCAGACCTTGTGTCCCTAGGTGGGATTGACCTCTGTCCTGTAATGATGTGCCTGTTCATCCAGGCCTTGTGTTCCTACTGGTGTTTTAACTCCATTGCTGTGCCTGCCTGTTCATCCAGGCCTTGTGTCCCTAGCTGGGATTGACCTCTGTCCTCGAATGATGTGCCTCTTCATCCAGGCCTTGTGTTCCCACAAGTGTTTTAACTCCGTTGCTGTGCCCGTTCCTCCAGGCCTTGTGTTCCTCTGGGGATAGGGAAATACATACAGTACCTGAGTGTAATCAAGTATGAAGTGCTAGAAACTTAAAAAAAAAAGAATATAAATCCATAAAAAGAAATTTACTATCCGAGTATCCGTGTTCATCCATGTTCCTACTGGTGTTTTAACTCCATTGCTGTGCCTGCCTGTTCATCCAGGCCTTGTGTCCCTAGCTGGGATTGACCTCTGTCCTCGAATGATGTGCCTCTTCATCCAGGCCTTGTGTTCCCACAAGTGTTTTAACTCCATTGCTGTGCCTGCCTGTTCATCCAGGCCTTGTGTCCCTAGCTCGGATTGACCTCTGTCCCCGAATGATGTGCCTGTTCATCCAGGCCTTGTGTTCCTACTGCTGTTTTAACTCCATTGCTGTGCCTGCCTGTTCATCCAGACCTTGTGTTCCCACACGTATTCTTATTTCTGAGAGATCTTCCAATTCCTTTGTCATCAGCTGAAGTGCGTAAGTACAGTCGGAATTCACTAGACGCCAACGGAATTCACTAGACGCCAACGATATTCACTGGACGCCAATGTAAACACCGGGTACACCCAACTCTAGGGGTGGACCCTTTCCAGGGAGTCCTTCCCTGCACAAAGGAAAGAGAACTCTCTCCTGGGCCAATTGATAAGAAAATCCCAATTCTGCAGCTAAAAATAGGCTGGAAATCCTTCCCCCATTGACTTTAATGGGCGACTTATGTACATGCTTGGTTCCTGCTTGCCTGCTACAGTCTTGCTACAGTTCCTGCCTGGTTTCAGTACCCGAGTCTTGTTACAGTTCCTGCCGGGTTCCAGTACCCAAGTCCTGCTACAGTTCCTGCCTGGTTCCAGTATCTGAGTCTTGCTACAGTTCCTGCCTGGTTCCAGTAACCGAGTCCTGTTACAGTTCCTGCCTCGTTCCAGTACCCGAGTCCTGCTACAGTTCCTGCCTGGTTCCAGTACCCGAGTCTTGCTACAGTTCCTGCCTGGTTCCAGTATCCGAGTTCTGCTACAGTTCCTGTCAACTGTTCTAGTCTGGTTCCAGTTCCCAGTTCTGCTCATCAGCCTGTCTGCTCCAGCCTCAAAATCACCAACCCGCCTAAGTCCCAGCGGCTGGGCTTCTACGGGCTGCTCCTGGGGGAGTACCAGCTTCCAGGGTGAAGAGCTCCTCTACGTCCTGCCTGAACATCTGCCTCCCGGACTGTGGTACCCCAGATACTTTGAATTCCTTTCCCAGTCTCCTGCAGGTCGGCCCAAGAGTCCACTATCCTGAGACTTCATAACCATTTTGGCGGAGGATGCAGATGAGAAACCTGCTAGCAGGTTCGCACCCTCTCCAAATCAACTGGGTCTTAGACAGGTGGCTGCTGATATGCCACAAGACTAGATCTTCTGCCTTGACCGGCCAACTCCCCCTTGGTTGGAACCCGCAAGTTCTTTGGATGCAGCATGAAGCTGGAGGTATTGCAGACGAGGTGAGGGGAATTGCAAGGACGATACTTTCTGAAGACACACACTACCAGAATGATTGTAAACATGTTTATGAGACTAAAGACAAGAAGACCATAAGAAGGAGCCTAAGACAAGGTCTTCATGATAGTTAAGGATGTATGTTCTTTTTATCAGTAACAAGATGTGCTCTGCTAGTTTGCAGGAACAACCAAAATAAAAGCTTGAGGCACGATTGTGCAACCAAACCCCTGGCGTACTGCCTCCTTTGTGGAGAAAAAATATTTAATTCCTATGAATTAAATGGATTTCAAAATGCTACTCAAGTCTACTTTGGCAACATTGGTAATAAATATGATGACATTGTACTGAAATGGAGCCTGGTATATTTTTGTCCATGAGCCTAGAGGGAATAACCCCAGCCCCCACACCCTGCATCGTGAGTCTGGCCCTTAGCTCTCACTGGAACTGCTTCCCCAGGGCTGTGAGTGCTTCCTCCTCAGCATCCCCTACAGTTTGGTGAAAGGGTAGAGAATCTGGATGACATCAGTATAGAAATGAACAACGGATCTAATCTATACTACAGCTTAATCACAGACTGAGGAGAATGTTGCTTTCCTGCGCGGGAGCATGCGCGCAGCCACGGAGACTGGGAAGCCAGACCTCTGCTTGGTGACGCTCCGCCTCCCGGACCTGGTTGGCGGATCCCATAATGGCATGGCTAATTCATCCTGCTATCTAGCTCGCCTTCCCACCAACACAACCCCCCCCCCATCTCTACCTACGACTCCATTCTTCACCCTGGAGCTAACCTAGATTTCTTTGAACCAACTACCCCACTAGAGATCGAATCTTTACTTAAGAAGCTGAAACCTTCCAACCACCCATCAGATCACATTCCAACTAAACTTCTGCTTCTCATCCCAACGACTATCTCCAGACCTTTGACCAATATCATAAACTGCTCACTTTCCCAAGGAATATATCCCGACAGACTAAAAACTGCCTCTCTCAAACCCCTCCTAAAGAAACCTAACCTGGACACGAGAGATCCCGCCAATTTTCGCCCCATATCTAACCTTCCTTTTCTGGCCAAAATCATGGAGAAATTGGTAAATACGCAACTCTCAGATTATCTTGAAGAACACAATATCCTCTATCCATCCCAATACGGTTTTCGTAAATCATTAAGTACAGAATCCCTCCTTATCTCACTCTCGGACCACATCATCATGGGCCTTGACAAAGGACTGTCTTTCATCCTGATCCTTCTAGATATCTCCGCAGCCTTTGACACCGTGAACCACACCATCCTACTAAATCGGCTTTCAGAAATCGGATTATCAGGATCCGCACACAAATGGTTCTCCTCCTTCCTCAGCAACAGGAGTTTTAAAGTAAACATTAATAATAAAGAATCTTCAGACGTCAAATCAACTTTAGGCGTACCTCAAGGATCTTCCCTGTCCCCCACCCTCTTCAATATCTACCTCCTCCCCCTCTGCCAGCTGCTCACAAAATTAAAATTAATCCACTACCTCTATGCAGACGACGTACAGATTCTGATCCCCATAACAGAATCACTCGCTAAAACGCTCTCATACTGGGAAAGCTGCTTTCAAGCTATTAACTGCCTACTCTCCGGTCTAAACCTAGTCCTCAATGCATCCAAGACAGAACTCCTTCTCATCTCCCCCGACCACTCAGCCCTAACCCATCTGACATCATCCAACACCCAGATCTCACAAGTAAGGGACCTAGGAGTCATCCTCGATAATCACCTGAATCTAAAGAAATCCATCAACAACACCTCCAAGGATGGTTTTTATAGACAAGTTATGAAAAGGCTCAAACCCCTCCTCCATTTCCAGGACCAGAACCGTGCTCCAAACCACGCTCTTTTCCAAAACAGATTACTGCAATGCTCTCCTTCTTGGTCTCCCTTTCTCCTCTATCAAACCATTACGGATGCTCCAGAATTCGGCATACAGAATCCTAACCAACACCAACAGAGGTTCGCACATCACTCCCATACTACGGAACCTTCACTGGCTGCCAATAAAATATAGAATAATGCACAAGGCCCTCACCACAATTCATAAATCCATATACAATCAACAACAACTAGACCTCCAGATTCCTCTCAAATTATATTCATCCTCAAGACCTATAAGAGAAGCGTACAAAGGCACCTTGCAAGTTCCCCCAACAAAAGCCACGCGACTTTCATCCACCAAAGAACGAGCATTCTCTACAGCGGGTCCAACCATCTGGAACACTATGCCCACTGACCTCAGACTAGAACTTTGCCCTCGAACTTTCCGAAAAAAACTTAAGACCTGGCTCTTCCTCCAGGCTTTCCCCTAACTTTCTAAGCCATTAATGGTCAACCGGACAGGACTCTGCTTTACCGGCTAATGCCTCTCTATGTTTAGACATTATAATTAAGCCGCCGTTTCTTTTGTTTCATTGCCTTCTCCAGTTCTCCTCAGTTACACTGTCCTTTACCTCTGACTAGCCTAGCCCCAAGTTATCTACCCTGTTATATGTAATTTCAGCTTCAAGTGAATTGTTCTTGTTTAAGTTATACCCTTTGTTACATGTAAACCGATCTGATATGAAATTTTTCATGAAGGTCGGTATAGAAAAAAATGTTAAATAAAATAAATAAATAAATAAATCTATGGAAACACCGTTTATGGTAAGCAAACTTGCTTTTCCAAATCAGCCATTTTCTTAACCATAGGTTTTAACTGTGATGAAATATTCTTATTCAAAATAACTAAGGTCTCCCATATTGTTTCTAATGAAAAAACTTGTGGTCTTACCATCGGAATGTGTTTTTTATTTCAAATTTAAATAACTCCGATCTATCTATACTTTGTTCCTCCGAAAGTTGTATTATTCCTCCTGCTGTATTCTCTCCAGAGACGCCGACTACTTCGGCCTCCACCGCAGCCTCAATCGCTGTTCTCCTTCCATTTTCTCCTAGGCCACTGACCACCTCAGTATGCGCCTGGAGAATCTCCTGATCTGATATTCTCTTTCCTGCGGGGTTCTCTCGGGTGTTCTCTCTAGTGCTGATAAAGATGTCATCGAGTCAAGGAGGAGGGTTATTTCAGTGCCTTCCCAATCCTTCTCCAGCGACTGCTTTTCTGGGTAGACAATACCGTGCACCACATGAGCATCCATTGGGCCAGTTATCGGACTCACCAGGGGGGCCTCTACAGCTTGCCTCTCCCTAGCCCGTCTCTTATGACCCGAAAGTGGCATAATTGCTAAGACAAATAGGTAAAATTCTCATAAGGAAATCCGAGACGCTCACCATGGTGTTGCTGATCCGCCATCTTGAATCTCAGTTGTATATTTCTAACCCCTAAACTAAGATACATAATTGTCACAATTAATATGATTGGCTTTCTATATAAACAAATAATCCGAATGGCCATATGGTAATTTAATTCTTGACTTGGAAGTAAATGTTTTCTTGGAACTTGCTAGCATTAGCAACTTGTTCTAAGAATATTTTTTATAATCTTAGATGGAATGAAAACTAACCTCATCTCTGTTTTTAGATGGAATGTCAACTTCATATCAGTTCAAAATGTTTTACAACCATGTAGCTAAACATCTTTATCTAGCTTATAGTGCCCATCTCTCTTGGTAAAGTACTACAAGGTTGTAAAACCAATGTCCATTAACTGCTATTAATCAAGTTGACTTAGGGAATGGCCTCTGCTATGGGATGATCTTGATGTTTGGGTACTTGCCAGGTTTTTGTGGCCTGGTTTGGCCTCTGTTGGAAACAGGATGCTGGGCTTGATGGACCCTTGATGTGACCCAGCAAGCCAAGTTCTTATGTACAATGTTATACTTGTTACAAGCTGCCTATGATCAAAACTCAAAAACTTAGGAGAACAGGAATAATGACTTATGTGACATATCAAAAAGTGTTTCACTGAGACTAAGGGCCTTTGAGTACCCAGATAGGGCAATTAATGCCAGTATGGTAACAATTGATGTGAAAGGCACAAAAGCTGGCACTCACAAACCTGAGTGTAGACTTGTCCAGATCACTCCACTCCCCAATACCTTGATACTTCCTCTATGCAGTTAATGGTACTGTACATTCTATGCCTCTGTATCGCTCCATGGTGAGACCGCACCTTGAATACTGTGTACAATTCTGGTCACCGCATCTCAAAAATGATATAATTGCGATAGAGAAGGTACAGAGAAGGGCTACCAAAATAAGGGGAATGGAACAGCTCCCCTATGAGGAAAGACTAAAGAGGGTAGGACTTTTCAGCTTGGAGAAGAGATGGCTAAGGGGGGATATGATAGAGATGTTTAAAATCATGAGAGGTCTGGAACGGGTAGATGTGAATCGGTTATTTACTCTTTCGGATAATAGAAAGACTAGGGGGCACTCCATGAAGTTAGCATGGGGCACATTTAAAACTAATTGGAGAAAGTTCTTTTTTAATTAACGTACAATTAAACTCTGGAATTTGTTGCCAGAGGATGTGGTTAGTGAAGTTAGTATAGCTGTGTTTAAAAAAGGATTGGATAAGTTCTTGGAGGAGAAGTCCATTACCTGCTATTAAGTTCACTTAGAGAATAGCCACTGCCATTAGCAATGGTAACATGGAATAGACTTAGTTTTTGGGTACTTGCCAGGTTCTTATGGCCTGGATTGGCCACTGTTGGAAACAGGATGCTGGGCTTGATGAACCCTTGGTCTGACCCAGTATGGCATTTTCTTATGTTTCTTATGTTCTTATCTAAATTTCAGAATGATATCACTTAAGGCATGAACACAGTATATGGGGGACAAAGGGGGTCCTGAGGAACTCCACACCCTCTTTTTCTTGGTCTGCACAGATCATCCTCTATTTTTCATTGTGCACTGCCTTCTCATTAGAAATGAAGGCACCCATTTCTTCAGAATAATCTTTACTCTCTTACTACTTTGAACATACAGCTCAATCAGAATCAGCCTCTGCTGGACTAAGTGTGTTGAACCTTTGTTTACAAACTAAAAAGTACAAATTTGTAACCTGTCATTAAAATCATCCATTGTACCTGAAGACTGGAGGGTGGCTAATGTAACCCCAATAGTTAAAAAGGGCTCCAAGGGCGATCCAGGAAACTACAGACCGGTTAGCCTGACTACAGTGCCAGGAAAGATAGTGGAAAGTCTTCTAAATATCAAAATCACAGAACATATAGAAAGACATAGTTTAATGGAACAAAGTCAGCATGGCTTTACCCAAGGCAAGTCGCCTCAAAAATCTCTTTCACTATTTTGAAGGAGTTAATAAACATGTAGATAAAGGTGAACCGGTTGATGTAGTGTATTTGGATTTTCAGAAGGCTTTTGACAAAGTTCCTCATGAGAGGCTTCTAGGAAAAATAAAAAGTAATGGGATAGGTGGTGATGTCCTTTCGTGGATTACAAACTGGCTAAAAGGCAGGAAACAGAGAGTAGGATTAAATAGATAAATTTCTCAGTGAAGGGAGTGGGCAGTGGAGTGCCTCAGGGATCTGTAATGAGACCCATACTTTTCAATATATTTATAAATGATCTGGAAAGAAATACGACGAGTGAGGTAATCATATTTGCAGATGATACAAAATTATTCAAAGTAGTTAAATCATAAGCAGATTGTGACAAATTGCCGGAAGCCCTTGTGAGACTGGAAAATTGGGCATCGAAATGGCAGATGAAATTTAATTTGGATAAGTTTCATCTTTTGTATTTGTATTTATACTGTATTTGTATTTATACTGTATTCACACTTCATTTACTCTATCCCTTTTATATTTATTTTCTATATAATATTTATTACTATATTACTATGTTTAATTGGTTATCTATTCTATTTGTTCCATCATTATTGTTATTGTTCTATTGTTACCTGTTTTATTGTTCAATTGTTCTATGTAAAGCCCCCTACTCTTTTTGGACATTTAAAAGTTGTATGTAAATCGGATTGATTTGTAGTTCCTACAAGAACTTCGGTCTATAAAAATTAAAAATAAATAAATAAATAATAAATAAGTGCAAGGTGATTCATATAGGGAAAAATAATCCATGCTATAGTTACACAATGTTAGGTTCCATATTAGGTGCTACTACCCAAGAAAGAGATCTAGGTGTCAAATCGTTGGTTCAGTGTGCTGCGGCAGTCAAAAAAGCAAACAGAATGTTGGGAATTATTAGAAAGGGAATGGTGAATAAAACGGAAAATGTCGTAATGCCTCAGTATCGCTCCATGGTGAGACAGCACCTTGAATAATGTGTATAATTCTGATCACCGCATCTCAAAAAAGATATAGTTGCGATGGAGAAGGTACAGAGAAGGGCGACCAAAATGATAAAAGGGGATGGAACAGCTCTCCTATCAGGAAAGACTAAAGAGGTTAGGACTTTTCAGCTTGGAGAAAAAACAGCTGAGGGGGGATATGATAGAGGTGTTTAAAATCATGAGAGGCCTAAAACGGGTAAATGTGAATCGGTTATTTACTCTTTCAGATAATAGAAAGACTAGAGTGCACTCCATGAAGTTAGCATGTCGCACATTTAAAACTAATTGGAGAAAGTTCTTTTTCTCTCAACACACAATTAAACTGTGGAATTTATTGCCAGAGGATGTGGTTAATGCAGATTGTGTAGCTGGGTTTAAAAAAGGATTGGATAAGTTCTTGTAGGAGAAGCCCATTACCTGCTATTAATTAAGTTGACTTAGCAAATAGCCACTGTTATTACTAGCAGAAGTAACATGGGATAGGCTTAGTTTTTGGGAACTTGCCAGGTTTTTATGGCCTGGACTGGCCACTATTGGAGACAGGATGCTGGCCTTGATGGGCCCTTGGTCTAACCCAGTATGGCATGTTCTTATGTTCTTAACTGCTTCGGGTTTTCTCTCCCATACCCGCTCCACCCCATTTCAATGGGGATTTGAAGCTCTGCAAAGGGCTTAATAACCAGTGGTACATGCAGTTTGCTCTGCAGCCGTCCATCTTCCAGGATGAACTCATGAAGATTACCTTCATTCTTTCTCGATTAGAGGGTAAGGCGTTGGCATGGGCTTCCCCCCTGTGGGAGTGTTCCGACTCTCTCCTGCAGGAATTGTCTCGTGTTGTGGCTGTCTTCTGTCAGACGTTCGACAATCCTGGGAGGCAGGCCGTGCAAGCACCAGTCTTCTATGCTTGCGGCAAGGTCAATGATCTCTTAATGATTACACCACTGACTTTCGAACTCTCGCTACATAATTATCATGCCAAGATGATTGCCTCCGAGCCATCTACCTGGATGGTTTGTCCTCTCAGCTAAAGTACGAGCTTGCGGCCTGCGAGCTACCTTCCTCCCTTGAAGATCTTATTGACCTGGCAGGCCGTATTGACCATCGCCTGCAAGATCATCACCAATAGGAATGGACACCCAGACAATCCACCATGGAGCATTCCCACTCACCACCAGCAGCGTGGTCCGCTATTAGCGGAACACCGCCTTCCATGAAAGTGGAAGAGCTTATGCAGTTGAGGGCACTTGTCTCCGGAGGAACGTCTTACGCAGAGGCATTCGGGTCTTTGCCTGTATTGCGGGGCTCCTGGCCACTGCCTCCAGTCTTGTCCTATCCGTCAGGGAAACGTCTGGGCCTAATTTTGGTTGGGGTTCTGAACTTGGGCACTACTTCTCCGGCCCCTCAACTGTCCCTGCCAGTTACTTTGACCTGGGACTCTCGCTCCTTCCCAGTCCTGGCTCTGATTGACTCTGAAGCACAAGGGAATTTCATTCATAAGGACTTGGTGCATTTCCTGGGTATCTCCACTCGCCCTCTCAAAACATCTTTATGTATCGCCTCAATTTATGGTGAGCCATTGCCTGGCATGATCTTCCTTGTGATGGCGCCTGTCTGTCTCCTCACGAAGAAGAGGTTGAACTCCTTATTCTGGAAAACTCCTTCTATCCAAGTGGGCTTGGGATTGCCCTGGCTTCAGCGTCATTCTCCCCAGTTTGACTGGGGAACTCTACAACTCACTGAGTAAAGCCCAGCCTGTCCTCGGAATGCCTGAAGAAGGTGGCACCTCCTACTGCGATTTCCTTGGCAGTAACTGCCTCTGGCCTTCTGTCTCCGTACGTAGATTATGAAGATGTTTTCTCCAAACAGAAGGCTGATATCCTTCTGCCTCTACACAAGTTTGACTGCCCCAATGAGCTTCTACTGGGCCTGATGCCTCCTAGGGTAGGACGTACCCACTTTTGGTACTCGAGACCCGTGTCATGACAGAGTATATTCAAGAGAAACTGGCTAAAGGGTTCATCTGCTCCTCGACTTCGCCTGTGGGAACGGGCTTTTTCTTGGTCACAAAACAGGATGGGTCTTTAAGGCCATGTATTGATTACCGTGATCTAAATGCCATAACCAGTAAGGATAAGTATGCTTTACCATTGATCACAGAACTGTTCGATTGTCTACAGGGCGCCTCCATATTTACTAAGTTGGATTTGAGAGGCGCTTATAACCTGGTATGCATACGCCCAGAAGACGTATGGAAGACGGCATTTAATACTAGGGATGGACATTACGACTACCTAGTCATGCCTTTTGGCCTTTGTAATGCTCCTGCGGTATTCCAACACATGATAAATGAGATTTTCCGTGATTTCCTTTACACCAAGGTCGTCAGATACTTGGATGACATCCTCATCTTTTCCAAGGATCTATCTACACACTGTACTGACGTCTGCAAGGTGCTCCAACGTCTCTGTAAGAACCACTTATTTGCTAAACTTGATAAATGCCTCTTCAAGCAGTCCAGCCTACCATTCCTAGGGTAAATAATATCTCAGCAAGTGTTCACCATGGACCCAAGCAAGCTCAAAGTAATCCAAGATTGGCCCCGGCCCGTTGGCCTCCGGGCGCTCCAGAGCTTCTTGTGGTTCACAAATTACCACTGCCATTTTATAGCCAGCTATTCCTCGCTGGCAGCGCCTCTCACGGCCAAGAATCATAAGGGCAGCAATAGAAGGAAATGGACACCTGAAGCTTTGCAGGAATCATGCACCCAACATAAAACCTTCTCTCGAAGCCGGCAAGCTACTACAATCTTCCTGGCTGGTACTGGAATAGAAGCAGACAATCAGATACATGCAGGGTCAATAATATGGCTAGGTTCTTCAGATATATCATCTGGTTCAAAGGAGCGAGACAAAGCATCTGCCCGATGGTTCTTTTCCACTGGACGATACTGCAGTTCGAAGTTGAATCTGGAGAAGAACAATGCCCAGTGGGCCTGGTGAACGTTGAGACGATGGGCTTGATGAAGATGCTCAAGATTTTTGTGGTCGGTGAAGATAGTGAATTTATGCTGAGCTCCCTCCAGCCAAGGACGCCACTTTTCCAGAGCGACTTTGATCGCAAATAACTCTCTGTCACCGATGCTGTAATTTTGCCCAGCCCGAGAGAACTTGCGGAAGAAAAAAGAACATGGGTGAAGGGTTCCTTGTGTCGCATGTTGACTGAGAACCGCCCCAGCCCCTATGGCAGAGGCGTCTACTTCCACTACGAAGGGGTGATTCGGGTCCGGGTGACTCAAGCATGTACCAGAAAGCAAGATTTCTGGTCATCCAGATTGTACCTGGACACTCTCACTCCTCCAGCGTATCTATTGTTGGCCAACCATGGTAACCGATACTGGAGCCTTTGTGGAGTCTTACTCAATGTATACTCAGCAAAAACCACAGGTGGGTCGACCTTGGGGGCCTTCACCATCCACTACCTTCACCTGTGGAACTGTGGACCCATTTATCCATGGATTTCGTTGTGGACCTCTCGGGTTCTAGAGGAAACAGAGTCATCTGGGTTTTCCAAAATATTCCATTTCATCCCATTGCTTGCCCTACCTGGAGGGGCAGGCAATGGGATGTTGTGACCTGGCTGTCCGGAGGTTTTCTGGCTCCTGAGCTCAGAGCTTGGGGGGGGGGGGGGGGTTACTGTCAGGCTCATTCCCAGAACGTCTTTGAAGAAGGAGTGGCCATGGGCCTGTGAGGAGAGGATGGAGGGCTGTAATCCTTGGCAGGGAGGCTTCGGGGTCTGTCTGCCCAAGGGGGACCCCGAGACTCTTGATAGGCTAAGGGCGGGAACGCCTCACTCTTTCCGTGCACATGCTCAAAAGAGAACGTGCGCCACTGCCCGAAAACAACAACTATACCCTAGATATGCAAATCCAAGAAGGGCTGAGTTCCAAGGTCTACTGAGCAGAGTCCATCGCTTATTGCCCACTTCCATTTCAACTCTTCGATGGTGTCTTTGGTGACCGTATGTTGGAACTCTGCTTGTACACGGGACCACACTAGTTGATGAAATAGGAACCCGCAGTCTTCTGGGATGTTACTTTCTAGTCCTTCGTTCCTGGTCTTATGAATGACTAACTTTGCAGTGGCTAGAAGGTAGTTTACCAGACGATCTCTGGCTCTCAACCTGGGGTTCTTTGACGAGGTGCGGCTGTAGATGAGTAATTGTGGGCTAAAATGTAACCAGAAGCACAGGAGGAGGGTCTTCAACTCTGCGAGGAAGGATGTTAAACATGGACAATGCAGGAAAACATGAACTAACATGTCCTCTGCCCCGCAGAATTGGCACCCTCCTCCTGCTCCCCAGATACGATCCAGCAAGCCGCCGGTAGCGATGGCCCCAGGGGCATAAGTCCCCGGTGGTCTTCTTAATTTGCTCCGAGTAGAATTCCTCCCACTGGGGTCTCTGCACACTGCCCAAAACTCTCCGCCATGGTGTATCTGGGCGGCTGGAGAGGGTAGCTTGATGTACCGATTGATGCACCAGCTCAGTCATCGCTGTTTTTGGTGCTTCCCGGAAATCCACCGGCTGGATCGTATCCAGCCTACTTAGGCTGTGGGAAAGGGGACAGGGAGATCGAGGGCGTCCTTGATGTCTTGGGGGGCCGATGATCATGTCCAGGAGATTGGGGATGGGTAGGGTTGGGGACTCCCGGCCTGAAGAACCCCCTCGTACAGGCTGGAGGGGTCGGAGGTAAAAGGGCCCCACATCTCACTGAGCAGTTGACCAGCTATGTACGGGTGCCTCATGCCCATGCACCGGGCCAGCACTTCTGAGGACACCCAATGCCACTGATCTATAATCAGGAGATCTCCGACCCGTGTGGTCCCAGACTCTATGAGCCATTGGTACACCTGAGGGGACTCCAGGGCCTTCACAACCTGAACGGGGTTGTGAAGAAGGGGCTCTCCTGGAGTATCTAAAATCAGGGGTGCTGAGGGGCCTCTAGTTCCAGAGACCACCCTCCAGGCTTTGAAAACATCCTGGTAGAAGGCTGGCAGCAACAGGATGTCGCATGCATACACTTCTGTATTGATCACCGCAACCCGCCCACTTCCCCCAATGGACGCCACTGCGGAGGTGGGTCTGTGTACAGGAATCTCCACAAGGCCTGGAGACGCAGAGTGTAGATTCTGCATTTTATGTCCACTACCATCTGCCCCTCCCTCCCTGATAGGGAGCCCCAGGACATCCGCGGGGACCTAGTGCTGCCTCCCATCCCAGAAGAAGTCCAGCAATTTTCTCTGGGTCCGGGAGATGAACTCCGAGAGTGGACTCAGGGTGGCCAGCTGATGCCACAGCATGCTGGATACCAGCTGGTTCACCATTAAGGCCCTGCGCTGGAAGGACATTAGATAGACCTGACCCTTCCATGCTCCCAGACAATCTGCGATCTTCGCCTCCAACTCCTTCCAGTTCACTGGGAACATGGCCTTCGCAGCGGTCAGGTGGACACCCAGATATTTCAGGGTCCCCCTACTCCATGAAAAGTTATCAAACTGGCTAGTAGGTGCATCTACCTGTTGCGGCCCTACCCAAAGTCCAGAGCATTTGGCCCAGTTAATTTTTGTTACGGTTCTGGCAGCGAGCACCACGACCAGTCCCTTACCTTCATGTTCCTAGACCTGTTCCCGCTTCACTTGGCGTAGTTCGCGTCCTGTTCGGCAGCGTCCCCATGAGAACCGCGCCGCCGGGAAACATCCCATGGACGCCCTGTCTCTAGGCGCGCGCATGCGCCACTTGGGTGCTTTTCTAGGCCGTTTCCCGCCAGTGGTGACTCCGTCCAATTCTTGACATCAGACGCTGCGGCCTTGATAAGCCGGCCGCGGACCCTCAGTCTTTGCCTTGCAACGGGCTTACCTACCGGATCCTTGTTGCTTCGTGCCCTGGAGTGAGCTGCCTTTGGAACTCGCTCCGTTCCTTCTTGCCTACTACGATACCTGCTTGGTTCCTGCTTGCCTGCTACAGTACCTGCTTAGTTCCTGCTTGCCTGCTATGGTAGCCGCTTGGTTCCTGCTTGCTTGCTACAGTACCTGCTTGGTTCCTGCTTGCCTGCTATAGTCTTGCTACAGTTCCTGCCGGGTTCCAGTACCCGAGTCCTGCTACAGTTCCTGCCTGGTTCCAGTACCCGAGTCTTGCTACAGTTCCTGCCTGGTTCCAGTACCCGAGTCCTGCTACAGTTCCTGTCAACTGTTCTAGTCTGGTTCCAGTTCCCAGTTCTGCTCATCAGCCTGCCTGCTCCAGTCTCAAGATCACCAACCTGCCTAATTCCCAGCGGCCGGGCTACTTTGGGCTCCTCCCGGGGGGGGGGGGGGGGCTTCGGCTTCCAAGGGTGAAACCTCGCCTAAGTCCCAGCGGCTGGGCTCCTACTGGCTCCTCCCGGGGGAGTACCAGCTTCCAGGGTGAAGAGCTCCTCTACGTCCTGCCTGAACATCTGCCTCCTGGCCTGTGGTACCAAAGAGACTTTGAATACTTTTCCCAGTCTCCTGCAGGTCGGGCCAAGGGTCCACTAAACCTAGACTTCATCACAATTTTGGCGGAGGATGCAGATGAGAAACCTGCTAGCAGGTTCACGCCCTCTCCAAATCAACTGGGTCTTGGACAGGTGGCTGCTGATATGCCACAATACTAGATCTTCTGCCTTGACCAGCCGCCTCCCCCTTGGATGGAACCCGCGTGTTCTTTGGATGCAGCATGAAGCCGGAGGTATTGTAGGCTAGAGGTGAGGGGAATTGCAAGGGCGATACTTTCTGAAGACACACACTATGAGAATGATTGTAAACATGTTTATAAGACTAAAGACAAGAAGACCATAAGAAGGAGCCTAAGACAAGGTCTTCATGATAGTTAAGAATGTATGTTCTTTGTATCAGTAACAAGATGTGCTGTGCTAGCTTGCAGAAACAACCAAAATAAAAGCTTGAGGCACGATTGTGCAACCAAACCCCTGGTGTACTGCCTCGTTTGTGCAGGAAAAATATTTAATTCCTAGGAATTAAATGGATTTCAAAATGCTACTCAAGTCTACTTTTGACGACATTGGTAATAAATATGATGACATTGTACTGAAATGGATCCTGGTATATTTTTGTCCATGAGCCTAGAGGGAATAACCCCAGCCCCCACACCCTGCATCATGAGTCTGGCCCTTAGCTCTCACTGGAATTGCTTCCCCAGGGCTGTGAGTGCTTCTTCCTCAGCATCCCCTACAGTTTGGTGAAAGGGTAGAGAATCTGGATGTCATCAGTATAGAAATGAACAACGGATCTAAATTTCAGAATGATATCACTTAAGTCATGAACATAGTGACTGACGTCTGCACAGTGCTCCAACATCTCTGTGAGAACCACTTATTTGCTAAACTTGATAAATGCCTCTTCAAGCAGTCCAGCCTACCCTTCCTAGGGTATATAATATCTCAGCAAGTGTTCACCATGGACCCAAGCAAGCTCAAAGTAATCCAAGATTGGCCCTGGCCTGTTGGCCTCCGGGCGCTCCAGAGCTTCTTGGGGTTCACAAATTACTACTGCCATTTTATAGCCAGCTATTCCTTGCTGGCAGCGCCTCTCACGGCCAAGAGTCATAAGGGCAGCAATAGAAGGAACTGGACAACTGGACAACTGAAGCCTTGCTGACATTTGAAAACGTGACGCTTTCTTTTTTGGTACATGCTTGCGTCACCCGGACCCGAATCACCCCTTCATAGTGGAAGTAGATGCCTCTGCCATAGGGGCTGGGGCGGTTCTGAGTCAACACGCGATGCAAGAATTCCCACCCTACCCCTCTACCCACCCACCCCTAGGTTTGTTTTCCTTATGTAGACTGCCGAACTTAAAATTAGCATCAAGATAAATTAGTACATTGGTATTTCCTTAGGTGTTAACAATCAAATAATTTACCAAAATGAGGACTATCCAATGTAACTATTGTGGAGCCTTTATTCTGAGGGAAAGCATCTGGAAACTTAGAGCTTGCCCCATTTGTGAACAACTGTCTTCCTTGAAAAAGGAGCTGGCTGAAGTTAAAGCTCAATTAGCTTCAATAAAGAGAATTTCACCCACATTACAGTACTCAGAAAACAATTTCCCAGTGCCACAGAAAAACCAGGAGTCAAGAAAGAGAGAAACAGTAGGCTCAGTTAGGATAACACATGTGACCCACAGTCACCCATTCTTGACAGATGGGCAGTCCACAAGTATACCCCTCCCCCCCCCCTCAAACAGGACATTAAGGAACTCATTAAAAACCAGGATTAAAGTGGGCTCTGATAGAATTAGACCTGTGATGAGGAGACACACACTGTATCAAGTGCAACAAGAACAAAAAGCCTTCTCTATATTACACTGAAGAAGTTCTTGAGAAAAACATTGAAGTGTTACCAGAAAAGAGAAAAAACACCCAATGCAAGCAGAAATTCACAATCCATAACCAAAAGAAAAAGCACATTGAGATGAATGACTCTGTCATCAGTGACACAACTGCAAAGGGAAAGAGTGAAGTGAATAGCAAATCTCAACTAAAGTCTCAAAAGGAGTCAAGGAAAAGCAGTAACCTTAACGAGAAAACCTGGAAAGCTATGACCTCAAATGCTCATAGTTTGGGAAATAAAATCCCAGATCTGCAAGCCCTAATGGTGAAAGCAGACTTGGACGTTGTTGCTATCACAGAGACATGGTTCACAGAATCTCATGATTGGGATACGGCAATACCAGGCTACAACTTGTTAAGGAAGGACAGAGAGGATAGAAAAGGGGGAGGAGTGGCTCTTTATGTCAGAAACAATATCCAAGCATCTGAGCTGCAAGGAAGATGGGGCAATGAAGAAGCACTATGGGCCGACCTAAAAAAAGATGACGGGGCATCCATTTATATTGGAGTGGTTTACAGGCCTCCAAACCAAAAGGAAGAGTTGGACAGAGATCTGGTTGAAGACATCCAAAAGATAGGAAGGAAGGGAGAGGTGGTGATTGTTGGAGGCTTTAATATGCCAGATGTAGACTGGAAAATCCCATCTGCAGAATCTAAAAATAGTAGAGCAATAGTGGATGCCCTGCAAGTAGCTTTGTTCAAACAAATGGTAATGGAACCCATGAGAGAAGGAGCTATACTTGACTTAGTGCTCACTAATGGAGATAATGTCTCTGATGTCCAGGTGGGCACCCACCTCAGCACCAGTGATCATCAAACGGTGTGGTTTAATATCACAAAAAGGATACAGAAAAGAAACACAAAGCCCCAAGTTTTGCAGTTCAAAAACACGGACCTTGAGGAAATGGGGAAGTACCTGGAGGAAGAACTAAAAGGCTGGGAGAATGAAAGAGATGTGGATCAGCAGTGGACCAATTTAAAAGGAGCAATTACCAAGGTAACTACTCTATATGTTAGAAAAGTGCAGAAAAGCAAAAGAAAAATGAAACCTATCTGGTTCTCAAAGGAGGTGGCTGACAAAATAAAGGCCAAAAGAACAGCATTCAAGAAATATAAAACATCTCAAAGGGAGGACCACAAAGAAGAATATTTGATTGAACTGAGGGAGACGAAGAAATTAATCAAGACGGCAAAAAGTCAAGCGGAAGAGAGGATTGCCAAGGAGATAAAGAATGGTGACAAAACATTTTTCAGATACATCAGCGAAAATAGAAAAGTTCAAAGTGGTATAGTGAAATTGAAAGGTAGAAAGGATCAATGTGTGGAGAGTGATGAAGAAATGGCAGAAATATTAAATGAATACTTCAGTTCTGTGTTCACTAAAGAAGACTCTGGAGAAGGACCATCTCTACTTAACAAGAAACTGGAGGGGAGTGGAATAGATGAAATTCCATTTACAGTAGAAAATGTATGGGAAGAGCTGAAGAATCTGAAAGTGGGCAAAGCCATGGGACCTGATAATGTTCATCCCAGGATACTGAGGGAGCTCAGCGATGTGCTGGCGGGTCCACTGTGTAACCTGTTCAATAGATCCCTAGAAATGGGAGTGGTGCCGAGTGATTGGAGAAGAGCGGTGGTGGTCCCGCTTCACAAGAATGGGAACAGAGAAGAGGCTGGTAACTACAGACCGGTTAGCCTCACTTCGGTGGTGGGAAAAGTAATGGAGTCACTGTTGAAAGAGAGAATAGTGAACTATCTACAGCCCGGAGAATTGCTGGACCCGAGGCAGCATGGATTCACAAGGGGAAGATCTTGTCAGACAAATCTGATTGACTTTTTTGACTGGGAAACCAAGGAATTGGATCAAGAAAGAGCGCTCGATGTCATCTACTTGGATTTCAGCAAAGCTTTCGATACGGTTCCACACAGGAGACTGGTGAATAAAATGAGAAGCTTAGGAGTGAGTGCCGAGGTGGTGGCCTGGATTGCAAACTGGTTGACGGACAGAACACAATGTGTGATGGTAAATGGAACTCTCTCTGAAGAGAGAGCGGTTTTAAGCGGTGTACCGCAAGGATCGGTGTTGGGACCGGTCCTGTTCAATATCTTTGTGAGCGACATTGCGGAAGGGATAGAAGGTAAGGTTTGTCTATTTGCGGACGACACTAAGATCTGCAACAGAGTGGACACGCCGGAAGGAGTGTTAAGCTTACTCTATGCTTATGGCCAGGGACACAAGAACACTTAGACTCAGTAAAAGTATAATGTATTTTTATTAGTCAATATAAGTGTTCTTGGGAGATGCTGGGTACTGGGTGCCCTTAGTCTTTCAAACTGACCAGCATCTCCCTGTATACAGAAAGTGATAGAAATACAAAATTCACTATCTACCCCGACCACAAAAATCTTGAGCATCTTCAACAAGCCCATCATCTCAACGTTCGTCAGGCCCACTGGGCATTGTTCTTCTCCAGATTCAACTTCGAACTGCAGTATCGTCCAGCGGAAAAGAACCATCGGGCGGATGCTTTGTCTTGCTCCTTTGAACTAGATGATATCTCTGAAGAACCTAGCCATATTATTGACCCTGCATGTATCTGATTGTCTGCTTCTATTCCAGTACCAGCCAGGAAGATTGTAGTAGCTCGCCGGCTTCGAGAGAAGGTTTTATGTTGGGCGCATGATTCCAAGATTTCTGGTCATCCAGGATGCACCCGGACACTCTCACTCCTCCAGCGTATCTATTGTTGGCCAACCATTGTTACCGATTCTGGAGCCTATGTGGAGTCTTACTCAATGTATACTCAGCAAAAACCACAGGTGGGTCGACCTTGGGGCCTTCTCCATCCACTACCTGCACCTGTGGAACCGTGGACCCATTTATCCATGGATTTCTTTGTGGACCTCTCGGGTTCTAGAAGAAACAGAGTCATCTGGGTCATCGTGGACTGGTTTTCCAAAATAGTCCATTTCATCCCATTGCCTGCCCTACCTTTGGCTCCGGAGCTAGCACATCTCTTCTTCCAGCATCTGTTTCACCTGCACGGCCTTCCCACGGACATAGCCTCTGATATAAGCCACTCACTCAAAGGCTTTCTCTGCGCCTACACCACCAATCGAAAGGATAACTGGGCGGAGATACTTCCACGGGCAGAGTTTTCCCACAACTCCCATATCGCAGCAGCTACCGGAGTCTCACCATTCTCCATTGTTTACAGCTGGCAATCCCGGCTTCTGTTACCAATTCCACTCTCAGTGCCCTTGCCAGCAGCCCAGGCAACTGCTGATGCCCTTAAAGCACTCTGGACCCAAACCAATCTTTGTTTGCATCAGGCTGTGGCTCATCATCCTGCTCCAGAATTCCAACCTGGCCAAAAGGTCTGGCTGAGTACACACTATATCCACCTCAAACTCCCTACTCAGAGATTTGCACTCAGATACATTGGTCCGTTCCCTGTGACTCGACGTATAAGACCTGTTACTTATCAGCTCTGACTACCTCCAACTCTTGACATCCACAATTATTTCCATGTATCTCTACTGAAACCAGTGGTACTCACTTGGCCTTCCTGAAAGGCACCTGTGCTATCTCAAGTTGTTGCTGAAGCAGATACTGTGTATAAAGTTCAAGAAGTCCTCGATGACCACCGAAGAGGTTGCCGCTGGGAATACCTATGGCCCTGAGGAAAATTCATGGGAGCCTGCAAACAACATACTGGACAAAGGGTTCCTCTATCATTTCCATCGTGCCCTTGTGGGCAAACCCAAGCCTCCAAGAGGGGGGCCTACGTGGGGGGTACTGTTGCATGTGCTGCCCACTGCAGGCCTGCGTCTGGGCTCACTTATCCTCGGCTTCCAGCTCCTGCTCCTGGTTCGACCTCCCTTGCAGCAGTAGGCTGCCGCCTGTGCATCCAAGCTTCCTCTGCCATCCCCGGCTCCTCTGCGTACTCCTCGGTTCCTGCTGCCATCCTGCACCATGCTGCCCACTAAGCGCATGCGCGCCTTGCTGGGTTTTAATGGGGCTGTGGCGGGAATCCGTCCCGCGTCCCCGGATGATGACATCACTTGGTCCTGGTATATAAGGCCGGGCCCAGCCATTAGTCCCTTGCCTTGGCAACAGGTCGCCATGCTTGTCATGTGCTTGTTGCTTGTACCTGATCCTGTCTATGTTTCTGGTTCCTGATCCTGTCCACGTTCCTGGTTCCTGCTCCTGTTCCATACCCGGTCCTTGCATTCCTTGTAGGATTGACTTCTGGCTTTGACCCTGCTATGCCTGACCACATTTGGATTGACTTCTGGCTTTGACCCTTGCTACGCCTGACCTCGTTTGTATTGACTTCTGGCTTTGGCCCCTGCTATGCCTGACCACTTTTGGATTGACTTCTGGCTTGACTCCTGCTATGCTTGACCACGCTCGGACTGACTTGTGGTTTTGATCCTTGCTCGTTTGACACCTGCCCTTGTCTGCCGCCTCCCTGTCTACAGCCTGCTCACCATTCTTTCTACTGGTATTACCTTGGACTTGACCACTTTTGCTTCGGCCTTCTATTACTCGGGTGCCACCTGTCCTTGCCTCTGGTTCTCCATTGGCGGCCGGGTCTCTGGATCCCTGCTTCGTCTGGACTCACCTTCATCTTCCTATTACCTCTGCTGGCCCCTATCTGAATCCGACATCATCTACTGGGAGTCTTCGGACAGAGGCCCACCTAAAACCAGCTGACCCCGGCACCCAAGGACTCAACCTGCGGGGAACGAGGGCTGGTATTGCTGAAACTCCATCTGGCCTCCATCGATCAGCCAGCTCCGCCTTCCGACATTGGGGACCCATAGGGCTTGCCCTGCAGTTAGCGTCAACCCCACCTCAGGCCAAGAGTCCACCTCCGGCGCAACACTCTTTCTCTCCCTCTCCTTTTCTCTCCCCCCCAGTGACATGACATGTAGGACCGGGACAGACAATGAATGAACAAGGGGTGGAGGGGGTGTGGAACAGCACAGTAATTGTTTGCACAGGGCAGCAAAAAAGCTTGCATCGATCCTGCTGGTAGATTAATTGCAAAGCTGGTAATTTCATTGCTGCATGCATGTTGGAAAATCTCCCACATATGTAAATCTGACTTATGGTGGGTAAATGTGTGTAAATTCTGTAGGCATATTTTTATAATTAGACATAAAAATACACAGGTATAACTGGCGTATGTCACTTTGTGCTATGGTCCGCAGCCGGGACCGACCATCATAGCCGCCAGTCGTGGCATACCGCGACCGGGGCAAAAGCCTACCCGCAGGGTCAGACGGTTCTCTAGACTCCGGCAAGTGAGGCAGCCCTCTCCTGCACTTCTCTGGGCTATTGCCGCTGACAACGTCCAGCCACATGGCTTCCTCCTTGCCGGGTTGACTCTGCTCCCCTCTGGGTCTGGTTAGGGCCGCACGTGCGGCTGCAGGCTGAATTTAAAGGAACCACGACAGGAAGTTGTCGTGGTTCCCCCTTGGACTTCTTCCTGCAATTTGGGTATTTAAGGCAAGGTCTGCTCCTCAGACCCTGCCTTGGTATTGAGGCTTCTGTTGGTCTAGTCCTGAGCTCCTTGAGTCCTCCGATCAGCCTGTTCCTGTTGGTCTGTTCCGCTCCTGCTCTCTCTCTCCTCAGATTGATTCTTGTGGTATTGACTCTGGACCGGCTGCCGATCTCTCTCTTGGCATTGACTCTGGACCGGCTTCTGACCTCTCCCCTGGCATTGACTCTGGACCGGCTGCCAACCACTCTCTTGGCATTGACTCTGGACCGGCTGTCGACCACTCTCTTGGCATTGACTCTGGACCGGTTTCCAACCTTTCACCTCCTTGGACTACGGGAGCTGCTGTCGACCATTCTTTGGCTTTCACTACTGGAAGGACCTACGACCTGCTGGAGGCGCTAGCGGTCTGGAAACCACGACCTGCAGGAGGCACCTGCATCCAGACCAATTCTCTGTCTTCGGTGACTCGCCTAAATCCAGCGGTCCTGGTCCCTAGGGGCTCTTCCTGGAGGGACCAAGGATCTCTAGTGGTGAAGCATCTCTTCAACGTCTACAGTAACAGGCCTCGCCTTCCGACTAGAGGGGTCTACGAGGATTCTCTCTCTGTAGTACTCTACTCCTCCTCGGACTAAGGGTCCACTTCCAGATAAGTAGATCTGTTTGAGATATATATTTATTATGTTACGCTATACTTCACACACATTGTTATTTGTAAACCGGGTTGATGTGATGCTTGTCATGAAACTCAGTATAACAAAAATAATAAATAAATAAATAAATATATGCAGCAATCAAATTTATCCAGATAAATAATGCTTTTCAGACTTATCTGGATAAATAAAGCAAAGCTGTTACTTATCTGGATAAATTGGAATTTACTCTAAGTGCTGCTACTTAGTTGGATAAATCAAATTTATCTGGATAAGTGAAATATTTATTTGTCCAGATTTTTTCTAGATACACGTGGATTTTGCAGGTACATTTGCACATATTTTATAACATCCACATATCATATACGAACAGCTTATAAAATATAGGAGTAGATTTTCACATGTTCGTATATATGCATATATGGAGGCATGTGCATATATGGAGGCTTGTGGCTGAACTACACTGGCTTACCATCGAACAAAGAATACAATACAAAACTCTGTGCACCATACATAAGTTAATACATAACGAACATGCAGACTGGTTAAATACAGCCCTACGTGTACACATCCCTAACAGAAACCTAAGATCAGCAAACAAAGCACTACTAACCATTCCATCAGTCAAATCTGCAAGACTTACACAGGTGCGAGAGAGAGTACTATCACTAGCAGGATCCATACTATGGAACTCCATGCCCCTAGATTTAAGACTACAAAGAGACAGCAAAACCTTTAGAAAAGGTTTAAAAACCTGGCTCTTTAAACAAGCTTTTCAGAAAGAGAAGGGAGAATAGAAACCAGGGACAGGCAAAGCACGTTCAATATAACAGCCACACAAACTGTATTCACCAAGTGTGTAATCATTAAAGGACAAATTACGATTTTAAAGTAAATACATAATAATAACCGAGATAGAGACATGGACATGATTAGTTACATTTAACATTATTGATCACCAACTATGTTACCGAACCTTATGGCACCCTTGTAAGTCTACGAATCACAGTATCATTAACTTTATGTGCCTTGATGTAAACCGTTGTGACGGTATCTTCCAAACGACGGTATAGAAAAGATTTAAAATAAATAAATAAATAAATATATATGCATATATGGAGGCATGTGAAAGTTATACTCTTAATGTACTTTGTTGTTATGATAGCTGTTTGTATAGTATTTTGCACTGCTTTATGTTTAGGTTGTCAGTGTATGATTTTCTTATGCATACAAACTAGAACTAAAACCAAAGTAATGGTTGTGATTACTTCCCCAGATCCAGTTCAGTTATCTCTGGAGGAGGAATCACAATTAATGCAAACAGGTTTGCATTAATAAGCATTACTTTGCAGCCTGGATAATAAAGTAATAGGAAGACTTAAATACATACGAGGGGTTTAATGTAAGTTCTATATGATCATTTCTCTAAACTTTAACCTGAATTGTAAAGAATACAAAATGGAGGACTGAAGAGGATTGCTAAGCCATTTGACCTGAGGTTGTATCTTTCTGTTCTATTTAACATAAAATAGCAGATCTGTTATAAAGTGGGGGTAGTGAGCTCTTGGCCCTTTGATATGTTTATACAGCCGACCCTCTGCAAGCACAAGACAGGCCTTAACAGGTGGCAGCTGATACGCCACAGGACTAGATCTTCTGCCTTGACTGTCCGCCTCCCCCTTCGGTGGAGCCCACATGTTCTTTGGATGCAGCATGATGCCGGAGGTATTGTAGACTAGAGGTGAGGAGCTTTGCAACAGCAATACTTTCTGAAGACACACACTACCAGAATGATTGTAAACATGTTTATGAGACTAAAGACAAGAAGACCATAAGAAGGAGCTTGACAAGGTCTTCATGATAGTTAAGAATGTATGTTCTTTTTATCAGTAACAAGATGTGCTGTGCCAGCTTGCAGAAACAACCAAATTAAAAGCTTGAGGCATGATTGTTCAACCAAACCCCTGGCGTACTGCCTCCTTTGTGCAGAAAAAATATTTAATTCTTATGAATTAAATGGATTTCAGAATGCTACTCAAGTCTTCTTTTGACGACATTGGTAATAAAGATGATGACATTGTACTGAAATAGAGCCTGGGATAATTTGTTCATGAGCCTAGAGGGAATAACCCCAGCCCCCACAGCAGTGGCGTAGCCAGAATTGATTTTTTGGGTGGGCACAAGGTTAACATGGGTGGGCTGTAGGCATGCAGGTCTACTAGTTGTTTTTTTACTGATAAATAATGCCAAATTATGCAGCATAGCATTCACATCTACGCCCAAGTATGAGGTTTACTTAATGATACAAACATAATTCACGGTGATTTGTGGTACTTTAGCCTTCTTATTATTACGATTTTATACACGGCTCCTACCTGTCCATAAATGTTGAGAGAGCGGTTGTGTTGATTATATTTAAATTGCTAACATCTCAAAATATAGATATATATTTTTACCTTTGTTGTCTGATCTTTGTATTTTTCTAATCAGTTGGTCCTGGTCTCTTTTTCCCATTTTTTCCCTTATAGCTCATTTCCTAATTCCTTTTCAGTGTCTTTCTTCTATTACTGTCTTCTTCCCTTCCACACACACATACACACACACTTTCTCTCACAGACTCCCTCTCACACACTCAAGCTGTCACTCTCATATGCTCTCCCCCCCCCCCAAGCTCACATTCTCTGCAGACACATATACAAGTTCTCACTTTCTCACCCCTCCCCAGGTTTATATTCTTATGCACACACAGACGCACATCCAGGCACCCATTCTCACCCACACACATAAACCCAGACTCCCATTCTCACCCACAAACCCATGCTCCCAGACTCACCCACACATATTCAAGCTCCCATTCTCATCCATACATATACACATTTAAGGTCCTATTCTCACCCACACATACACACATTCAAGCACCCATTCTTATCCACACATTCAAGCTCCCATTCTCACCCACCCACAAACCCAGGCTCCCATTCTCAACCACACATACACACATTCGAGCTCCCATTCACCCACATATTCAAGCTTCCATTTTCACCCACATACACACCCAGGCTCCAGTTTTCACCCACACACACTCCCATTCTCATCCACACATACACATTCAAGCACGTGCACAGCTTCCGCTTTCTCCCCCAAAGCAGGAAGATCAGCTGCCTCTCCTGCTGCCACCGGACTCCTGCTATCTTCGGGTGTCGGGCCGTACTGCCCGCCGAACTTCCTGTCGGGGGGGGGGAGCGGAAGCACAGCGCACAACGTCTGCTTCCTCCCCCCCCCAAGCAGGAAGATCGGCGCGCAGTACGGCCCGACGCCCGAAGATAGCAGGAGGCCAGTGGCAGCAGGAGAGGCAGCTGATCTTCCTGCTTTGGGGGAGAAAGCGGAAGCTGTGCGCGGCGCATCCGCTCCCCCACCCCCAAACAGGAAGTTCGGCGGGCCGTTTGACCCGAAGATAGCAGGAGAATGGGTGGCAGCAGGAGAGGCCAGCTGATCTTCCTGCATTGGGGGGAGGAAGCGGAAGCTGCGCGCGGCGCTTCCGCTCCCCCCCCCTCAACAGGAAGACCGGTTGGCCATACAGCCGCAGCAGCGCTTCCCCATGTGTGCCGTGATGGCGCGCGAGGCGTGGGATCTCTTGTTCGCTGTCGCGGGGATGGGATCCCGCGACAGCCTTGCAGTTCCGGTGCCAGTTGGGTGGGCCTGGGTCTAAGTTGGGTGGGCACCTGCCCACCCAGGCCCACCCATGGCTACGCCACTGCACAGCCTGCATCGTGAGTCTGGCCCTTAGCTCTCACTGAAACTGCTTCCCCAGGGCTGTGAGTGCTTCCTCCTCAGCATCCCCTACAGTTTGGCGAAAGGGCAGAGAATCTGGATGTCATCAGCAGAAAAATGAACAACGGATCTAAATTTCATAATGATATCACTTAAGGCATGAACATAATATATGAGGGACAAAGGGGGGCCCTGAGGAACTCCACACCCTGATTTTCTTGGTCTTCACAGATCGTCCTCTATTTTTCATTGTGCATTGCCCGCTCATTAGAAATGAAGGCACCATTTCTTCAGAATAACCTTTACTCTCTTACTACTTTGAACTTACAGCTCAATCAGAATCAGCCTCTGTTGGACTACAGTGTGTTGGACCTTCGTTTACAACTGCTATGGGGTTTTCTCCTTTTTTAAACCCTCTCCCCACCAAGTAACACAGTCATTGCAGAGACAATCCCTGGTGAGAAGCTCCTTCCAGAACCTGCTACATGTGTACCCTAAGCCTGGCCAGTAGGTGTCAATGCTGAGCAATAACAGATGCTCCCCTAGGACTGTGAGCGCTTCCTCTGCAATGACCCAGTTCTAGTCCTCCAATCAGAAGCTGAGTCCAGGATTCAAATCCATAACAGTGCCTAACACTTCCACGGGCCAGTCTAAACCACTAAAATTTCAGATATTCTAGTTATAGATTCAGGTATCAAGATCAGTGGTTGTATTAAATAGTTACCCAAATTAATTTTGGCTTCCTGAAAGTGTAAAGAGGAAATAATCAGGTTTTGAAAAACAGCAATTAATAAAAAGAAAATAGCAATTTTGCAGAAAGAAAAGATATTTGGGGTTCCCAGGAAAGGCAGCAGTCAGAGAAATCAAAACCATCAACAGATATGCTCAGGAACTGTTGCGTCCGTCGGTCTCAGACAGCTTCGACATCTGTGCCTCACCTTTCTCTCTGTTCTCCCCGCTAGCCTTGGGAAGATGGCTACCGCCGTGTCTGCTTGCCGCTCTCTCCAGCGTCCCTGGAACGGCTATGGCAAAGCCTCACGCCATGTTTCTCCTGAGGGCCTCCTAGGGTGTGCGCGCGCATGCCACCCATGTCTTTATTCACGTCATGGCGGGAACCTTGGGGGCGTCCCCCTCGAGTGACGTCTCGCCATCCGGGTATTTAGCCTGCCCTTCGTTTGCTAACAATTCGAGTTAGCAAGGATTGGTATGCCGCCGGTCTGAGCTATTCTGCCGCTTTCGTGCTGCCTCTGGAAGCTCTCTCCGCTCTTCGGGGTATTTCATCTAACCTGGGTGCCTGCTCCTCAGGGGCCCTTTGCTTTCTTTCAGGTGCCTATCTGGGATACCAGGTACTCGCTCCTCGAGGGCCTGAGCTCCCTGCCTTGGTGCCTGTAATCCAACTACTTCTGCCTGCTGGGATCTACATCTATACAGCTACCAATTTAGTGAGTAATCTAACCTTTATCAGTCTGTCTCATCTACAGCTCCGCACTGGGAACCTGCAACCAGAATTCCTTATACTACCGTGTGCTGCTAACATCTACCATTGTGACATTGGTCTCCTCTGCTGAGGATCCCTGGACTGCTACTACTGGATCACCTCACTACTGCCACCTCTGGTGGTATCATCCAGCTGTATAATAAAAGACAAATCTCTGTGTTTGTGTGTCTCGAGTCTAGCCTAGTACCTCGACTCCCCATGGGGCTTCTCCCCATGGGCGTGGTCATCACCGCAGTACCCAAGAATCCACTCCACCTCAAAACCATAACAGGAACAGCAGTCACCTGAATGTATACAGTCACATCTTCTCTTCACCTCCTCCAGCTCTCACACCCAAAAATGCTGCCTCTCAGTATTGATTGGGAGGTCAGCAGATAAGGACCATTTGGTCTACCCAGACTTCCAAGTTTCCCCACTTGCATAGTTATGACTGTGGTCATTAACTTTCCTTGCCTTGCCATTATCATGACCACTAGGGAGATCTCCCAGCTGTAACCAAAAAACTTGAGAACCTGCAGGCTGCTTCTTATCTTTTCTGCCTGTGGCCCCCGTACAAGTTAGCAACTAGATGTCCGTAGAAGCCTACAAATCATCTTGAAGGAGTACCACATTTCAGCTCCTCCTCCAAAGGCTGCTTGGCAGGTTGTCCCTTTTTTTACAAGTAGGGACGAGCTATAGGAAGGGTGGAATTTAAGCTGGGATTTTGTAGAGAGAGAGGAGCTCTGATGGAATGGTTTCTTTTTACTGACCCCCTATATTCCTCAGTATATGTTTGGAGTATACTCCTTCCTGTGCACGCCCTACCAGGCACGATACACCTCAAACTAGAGAAAGACACTTTGTTAGGATTTTAAGAGTTGTTTTTGCCGGGTTGCAGCCTGGTGTTCCTGGAGATGGCCTTTCCCCGGATCTGGAGGCCAGATCACTGAAGATCTGTCAGTGCCCCAGAACAGAGAAGAGGTGCATTGACAGAGTCACCCCAAAAGATTTTCAACATTTTAATAGAAGAATTCTCTTTTGTTTAGAGGGGGTATTTTGGTCACCCGTTCTCTCATTTGGAGACTGAGCAAGGTGCCTGATCTCTATTTATTAACAAACCTTTCCCCCAGAGAGATCCAATGTAAAAGAACAAGGGTGGAGATGGGAGAGAGAGGAATAGCACTGAAGACCCTCCACATATGTGGGCTGAGTAGCAGAGAGCAGCTTGGATCTCAGGTAGGACTGTTTCATGTTTTAACTGGATCCCAAGCAGAACAGGATTCCCCTCAGAGAATGGGCCTCTTACCCAGTTGCTTCAGAAGTGTTATGAATCACCCTGGGTGCCTGGGGAGGGAACCTGCTCCCTTAGAGCCTCATATGGCTATAAACTGCAGGACCCAGATCCCACATTCTTGTTTCAGCTCAGTGGACCCTGAAGACAGTGGGAAATATCAAATAGGGCCATAGTTGGGGTTCTAAATCCTGACAAACTGAGGTCAAACCTGGAAAGTTTCCAATTATGTTCCTCTGTCTCATGTGAAAATCAGAGCAGAATATTTATGGAACTTCGCCCCGCCAATATTCACCTCATTTACTAGTTTGGACATATCACAATGTACTTAATTTAATACCTTCTTAAGGCTTCTCTTTTTCCAGCTGAACCAGCTTCCAAGTTCAAGGTCCTTGTTATTATGTAACTTTTTGCTTCTCTGCTCTTGTCTCTTACCACAAAATTTGCTCCTTATGTTATGTTACGTTATACTGATCTACCCCTGTTCGATGTAAACCGACCTGATATGGTATTCAACCTTGAAGGTCGGTATAGAAAAATGTTAAATAAATAAATAAATAAACTTACTTACTTATGATCCTAGCAGACGAGTTCTAGAGTGGACCAATTAAAATGAGGTTGATGGTTTTGGAGCTATGGTAGAACAAGTATGATGGGTTTAACAGCCCTTGGAGATCAGGTGTAAGCTGATCTTTTCTAAATACAAGAAGCCGGTGGGTAAGGCTAGGTATACCATCCTCTGGTGAATTGTCCTAGAAGTATATCTCCACAGAGTGAGGAAATTACCAGTGGGGGATCCATCTAGACAGTGGGTATTTGGAGTTGTTTGACCAGGTCCCGCAAACTGAAGTTTTCCCCAGAGCCAGAGTCCACAAAGGCCTGGGTGGAGAAATGAGTGGGACCCAGTTCCAATGCATCTGGTAGGAGGAGTTGGGGAGCTGGATCAACAATCAAGAATTTAACTTTAACGACCTTTCAGGGCATTGGACCAGGAAGTGGCCTCATGCTGCGCAGTAGAGACAAAAGCCCTATTGCCTACTATGAAGCTGTTCTTCTGGGGCTATGCAGCAACAGCCCAACTGCATCGGTACCTCAAGAACAGGAGTAGAGACCAAAGGTGTGGCAACAGCCGATGAGAATAGTCATTGGAAGAGAGGTGCCTGGATGGTTCTCTTGGGCCTTTTACTGCAAGCATCGATCTATTTTACTGGTTACAGCAATGAGGGCATCTAATGATGTGGGAAGCTCCTGGGCGGCAAGCTTGTCCTTAATTTTCCCAGAGAGGCCTTCCAAAAAGATGGTGACCCAGCTGTCCTCACACCAGTTTAATTCAGAGGCCAGAGTCCTAAATTACACACCATACTCACCCAAGAATCAGGAGTCCTGGTGAAGATGGAGTAGTGCAGAGGCCATCACTGCTGCATGACCTGGCTTATCAATACAGAACAAAATTGTTCCATGAACTGCTGAAGGTCGAGTGGTATAGTATCCCCTCATTCCCAGAGGTGTGAAGGAGAGGTGTGAAGCCCTGGCCAATGCTTTTCCATCTAATAACAAAAGAATATATGTTGGCTTGGCTTAGTTTTCAGAGAACAGTGAAGTCTTAGCAGGTAGTGCATTCCCCATTGATTAAGAAATCCCTGATATCTCTTGGGAGCTCCAGCATACTGGGGTGGAACTGGCAACTGAGGAACTGGCCTACTGGGTGCAGAAGGAGGTGGCAGCATCGGTGTGGGTGGAGGGGTTGCAGCAGGTGAAGTTAGGGCATCTAAGCTCATTATGAGACTTCCATAAATGAGGCCAGGCACTCCAAGGTAAGGTACCCTGTCTCACAGCCTGCAGGCTCTACCAGGGATGGCTTGGAGCGAAGCCAAATCCGCTGAGGCCATGGCCTTAGGAAACTGTTGTGTCTCTAGACCCTTGGGCTGAAGTGAGATTAGCTGTAGCTGCAAGGAAGAGCACTGCAGTTCTAACTGTCAGCAGGCGGACCCAGGCGAAGCTGAAACTGGTCAGAAGCTTCACCTTTACCAGCCCGTGTTTGTCTTGGGTTGAGCATTTGGGTGCCAAGGCCAGCAAGACTTAGATGAGGGTATTTCCTGATGACTGGAGATGTAATCCAAGGCCAGGCTAGGGTTGCAGGCAGGCAGGCAGCACTCAGGTATGTCATGGGTCCAGGCAAATGTCAGAGGCAGGCAGCGATCAGTCATATCTAGAGCCCAGGCAAGGATTAAATCAGGTATCCATCTGAGGAAGGGAAGAGGGATGGATAGGGCTGGATTAGGCTGGGCAGGTAGAGAGGGGCCAGCTGGAAAGAGTGAGACTGGAAAAGGATGAGACGAAAACTGGAACAAGCAGGGCAGATGATGACTGGAATAGGCTGAGACAAAGACTGGGACAAGTTGGTACGAAGATTGGAATAAGCAGGGCAGACGAGGTCTGGAACAGTCTGAGTAGCAACATATTCTACATGAGGTAGCTGGACCTGTTGCTGAGACAAGTTGCAACAAAGACAATACCCTTGTATAGGGCAGTGCTAGTGATGTCATCACTAGGCACCACGGGGACCTGCTCACCATAGTTCCTTTAAACGGGAAGACATCATGCGATTGTGCCTAGAGAGAGGCACAGTGAGTTGATGCTGCCAGTGTCCTGCCGCATGGAGTTTGGCAGTGCCCTGGCATTCACTGCATTGGAAGGTGGAGTGACCGGCCCTGCCAAGGAGGTAAGGATGGTGGTTGAAGAGTTTCAGGAATCTCTCCTGTCTTTGTTCTCTTCTCTCCCATTACACTTTTAACATTTCCTCTGGTGGTTCCTCCTCTGCTGCCATCCTGCTATAAGCTGGTGTGCCTCAGGGTTTTCTCCTGAACCTCTCCTCTTCACCTTGTATATAATTCCCTTGGTGTTCTGATTTCCTCTCATGACTTTCAATACCATTTCTATGTTGACAGCTCCCAAATTTACCTTTCTATACCAGAAGTTCACCAGAAATCCACTCCCGAATCTTGGTCTATTTGTCTGACATTGCTGCCTGGATGTCCTGCCGCCACCTTAAACTCAACATGACCAAGACAGAGCTCCTTATCATTCTCCCCAATCCCACCTCCCCTCTTCCTCCTTTCTCTGTTTTTGTGGATAACATGGTCATCCTTCTGGTCCCATCAGCCCATAACCTAGGATTCATCTTTGATTCCTCTTTCTCCTTCTCTATGCATATCCAAAACTCTGCTGAAACATGTTATTTCTTTCTTTATATCATTGCCAAAATCCATCCTTTCCTTTCTGAACACACGACCTGAATCCTAATCCACTCTCTCATTTTCTCCCATTTACACTATTGCAACCTTCCTCTCACAGGTCTTTTGGCAAACCATCTCTCCACTGCAATCTGTGCTAAATTCAGCTACAAGACTTATCTTTCGCTAAAGTCACTATGCTCACATAACCCCTCTTCTGAAGTCACTGCATTGGTTCCCTATCTGTTCCCGCATACATTTCAAGCTCCTCTTTCTCACCTACAAATACCTTTGCTCTGCAATACCTCTCCTCTCTTATCTCGTCCACTCCGCTCGTCGGAAAATCACTCCTATCTGTGCCCATCTCCACTACTGCCCATTGCTGACTCCACCTGACTGTGCCATGTGCTTGGAATAGACTTCCTGAACTGGTACGTTATTTTCTATCTCTCACATTATTTAAATCCCATCTAAAGACCCAGCTTTTTGAAGCTGCTTTTAAATCTTAGGCCTGATTGTTCTTAGCCTCATTAACTGTCTTTTCTTTCTTTCTTTTCTAATCATTGTCTTGCTTAATGAAATACCCGAGTCCTATAGATTACTTCAATGCATGGCTGAAATCTTGGTGTAAGGAAGAAAGTTCTGGATATATTAGGGGCTGGGACCATGTATGGAACAGGAAAAGGCTTTATGTCAGAAATGGCTTACATCTGTCTGTGGCAGGAAAAAAGATCCTAAGTTATAAATTCAAATCCTATGCCATAAGGCATTTAAACTAGAGGGTGGGGGTGGCAGAAGGAAAATGGAATGTCACCCCCCAAATCTCAAAGAAATATGGGTGAAGGGTATAACAAAAGTCAGCTGAATAAGGCACAAAAGAAGTCCAAGAAGAAAAGCAACCTGAAGGAGAGAAGCTGGAAAGCTGTGAGCATAAATGCTTAGTCTGGGTAATAAAATCCCAGACCTGCAGGATCTAATGGTGGAGGTGGATGTGGACATTGTTGCTGTTATGAAGGCATAGTTCACGGATTCTCATGATCAGGATACGGCCATACCAGGCTATAACTTATTAAGGAAGGACAGAGAGGACAGGAAAGGAGGAGGAGGAGCACTTTATGTCAGAAGCAATATCCAAGCAATTGAAATGCAAGGATGGATACAGGAAACAATATGAAAGACGGTCTAGCAAAGCTAGTAGGCAAACAAAAAGAAATAGACATGTCACCTTAGATGTAGGGAAATTGTATATGTAGTGCAATTTCAAATGATGCTTGGAATTATGTCCAACTCAGGCCGCATTAGGGGCTAAAAAATACTTTAGGTAAAAAGTAAATTAATTAATTAAAAAAAGGTACAAACATTCAAATTGTGTAGACAATACATTATACCAAATGATAAAAAGAAAATTAAGCACAAACCGCTAAATCACATATAAACAAATGAAAAGAAAAATTAAAGCTAAAAACCAGAAAAACATGTGAAAATACATATAAAATGTGACAAGTGTGGCTGTGTACAATTTGAAATACTGTAAGAGAAACAACATAAATGTAACTGTGAGGGCAGTGATAAAAATGTATATATAAAGGACACTAAAAGGAAATTAATGAATTATTGTTGACAAATCTTACCAAACTAAAATTTATCGTGATGATTTGTCTCTTATAGCAATGGTAATAAATTACGGGAGGTGAAAATGAAACTTACTCTGAAGAGAGAGCCATGTTAAGCGGAGAGCCACAGGGATCGGTATTGGGACCGGTTCTGTTCAATATCTTTGTGAGTGACATTGTGGAAGGGATTAGAAGGTAAAGTTTGTCTATTTGCAAATGATAGCAAGATCTGCAACAATATCTCAAAGGGGACAGCGACAGGATGGAGGCAGTGCAGAGAATAGCTATCAAAACGGTGTGGGGTCAGTATCAGAAAACCTATGAGGAGACTCTAAAGGGTATGAATATGTATACTCTGGCAGAGAGGAGGCGCAGGGGGGATACTTTACAGACCTTCAGATACCTGAAAGGTTTTAATGATGTGCAAATGTCAAGCATTTTCCGTTGGAAAGAAATCAGTAGAACTAAGGGTCACGACTACAAGGAGGAGAACCAACGTCAGAAAATATTTCTTCACCTCCAGAGGAAGTGTTGAAAACCAAAAGAATTCAAAAGGACATGGGGTAAATACTATGGATCCTTAAAGGCTAAAGGATGGAAATGAAGAAAAGAGTGCATAGAGTGACTTGATGATCCAGCACTTAGTACCCTTAACCAATAAACCTTGATACTGTTGATGCAACTCCATCATTGCTCTCTGCTTCAACGGCAGGGGGAGAAGGGGAGTTGGATTTGTTCAGCAACCAATGAGGGCCCCGACTGGGGAAACAAGTATGAGGGCAACTTGCTGATGCAGCAGTTATTACCCTTAACCATTAAGACTAACACTTTCATGCAACTCAAACATTGCTCTCTGCTTCAGCAGCAAGGCATAATGGGAATTGGATTCAAAAGCAATCTGTGAGGGCTCTGACCTTTACACTGTTGGAAACTGATAAGAACGAGGGTAATGGGGAATTGGATTCAAACAGCAACCAAAGAGGACCCTGACTTTTAAGGTCTGGGAAACAGATAAGCATAAGCATGGGGTAACCTCCACGGTGCAGCACATTCTACCAAAAGCTTACTGGGCAGACTGGATGGACCATTTCTATGTTTCTTTAAGTCTCTTGTCCTGTATGTTTCTCTTATTAGATTGTGTGCTCTATGAGCAGGGACTGTCTTATTTGTGTATTTGTACAGTACCACCTCGTATGTTGTGTAGGGTATAGAAATGTTGAATAGTCCTTACACCCGTGTCCTTCCTTTGATTAATCATGAACATGTGTCAGTCAGAACATCGCTGTGTTCTTTTCGCACAGAAAGTCATGAGCAGATGCAGGATATTGACATTTGCACAACGTTCCATGCTTGGACAGAGTCTTAAGATCTCCCAGATGACATGACGACAGCAGGAGAGCTGTCACCTGAGGTCCTGGGCAGAGCGTAGGGGGGAATTCACAGTATATTTAGGAGCTCTCAGCACAGAGCTCTCTACTCAGAAGCCTTTGTGTATTGTAGTTCAGAATCAAAATACAACCAACCCAGCCATGAAGATCGCAGTTGCCTTTCTGTTGGTGGCTCTGAGCCTCTGCTATCAGGGTAAGTAACCTTTAAATTACTACAGAATATGGAGCAGAAACCTCCATATTTTCTGGTCTGACCTTTCACATTACTAGAGGCAGAGAATTGCTGAGTGGACACTTCATGGGGTCATTTGCATACAAATGCCCATAATGCTGAGACCAGGGTGCATGGCGATCTGCTATGCAGGGACTGAATGTCAGTCAAACTGTTAATGGCAGGATGCTCACTGAATAGTTAATGCATAGACGTATGCATTAAATAACACTTGCTGCCCTGCATTAGGGGCTTAGAACATAGCACAATAATTAGCACCGTGCCTGTGAATTCTAACACACTTGTAATGAACAGGTCTCTATGTCCTCACAAAGCTTCAGCCTCCAGGACTGAGCACAGTGCTCAGGATGGGTCTCCCCAGCATCCTGCAAGTGGATAATAATTACGTCTTATATCCCAGTGGTTCCCTTCCCATGCCCCTGAGCAGGACCTTTCCTTTTCCTAATGTTCATTACACTGACTGAGAACCTGCAGCTCATCAGAGATGATTATTCCTAGGTCCCCTTCCAAGCATCTGTCAGGTTAAGGACTCAGGCTACAGTGCTGTCCTGGCATTGGTCAGTGCATTGAAAGCCATTAGTTAATGTGATGGAGAAATAAAATTATTCAATAGTGTTACCCAAACAATCTTGTTTGATGGGAGTTAGAACAGGGATCTATCATTAACCACAAACTCTACAGAATGGGACAAACCACAGTATAAACTCTGTGCTCTATTACTGCAAACACACGCTCCTTGTCCACAGAAACTCCCAGCAATGAGAGCAGAGCAGAACTAGGATACTTCCCCTTACTACACAGCATACAAAAATGAATATGCACGGTCTGCTGTCACCTCAGAAACAGCGACCGAACTCCCTCCATTACGAGGCACTCTTGGAGAAATATGAGCAAAATATGTTCCATCCTGCCAACAGGCCAGAACCGTAATCTGACCAGGGACAGAGAATTCACCTTTCTATATCCTGGAATTTTACCAGACTCATTATTATTTTGTAAGTTTTTCTCTATTAATTTAATTACCTTGGGGTCATTCTACATGTAAAACTGTGGCCCTTTAGAAAATAGTGCGATGGACAGGCGCAGATATGTCCACGTGCCCGCAGTGTATGCGTGAAGGGGAGAGGCAGAGTCTAGGTCATGCATATATTTTTATTTTAGAACCAGGAACGATAACCTTAAAATGAGCATGTATTTACATGCGAGCACACATGCACTGTAACTTTAAATCATACACACAGTTGCACCATATGATATAAAATGTGCCTACCAGCGTTTGTGTCCTCCTAATTTTAATTGGTTACTTAAACAAATTTAATTTGCATCTCTTCCTTAGTACATTTTCAGATTTAATGCTCCCAGGAAGGCGGATTTTAAAACATGCTAACTTGAAAGACATTCACCAGTTTGGCCAGGCTAACTTGAAGTCATCCAGACCCCTCTGTTTCTTCTGCCTGCACTCCCCCACTTGACCACACCCTTCATCCAATCATTTTAGGCCTAAAATAGATTTCTGCAGACTTCCACCTCATCAAGAGCAGAGGTAAACATGCGTGGCTAACAGCTGCCACAAACTGCAAATGACGGATTTAAAAATATGAGTTCAGAACGCCCTGACGCACTCCAGCTCTGCCCCATTTTTTATTCACGCACGCATGTACACACGCATAATTTGTGGCTTTTAAAATATGAGTTGCTTGTCCATGCCCCATATACTCACATGTACGGCCCTTTAATGCGAGCAACTCTTACAAAATTCACCCCTATGTGTATAAATTCTTTTGCCAAACTACATGAACCAAATAGCAGGTTTAACTCTGCGCTCAAATTTGCTGTAGGTCTGCTTTGAAAAATGTTTGCATGTGATTTCTGCATGAGTTACTGGCGATGTGTTAAAATACCCCTCTGAGCGTATCACTTTGGAGGGATACATAAGACTTTTACACCAGCAACGATATCTGAATCCAAGATATCTGGTAGTGGGAAATGGTTCATTTCCATTATACAAATAATTTTATCTTTTTGTTGATACTTGATAGCAACGTCCAGTATTTTTGTGGAGAAATTGTTGCTGCTGTGAATAAAATGAAAGAATGATCTGAAAATGAGAGCTTCAGTGAAAGTGAAAGTCTTGTTTCATCTCTTTCTCATCCAGATACCGCTGCCCTCCGTCACCCAAAACAAAGAAAGCATCACTGCAAAAGGCACTGGAAAGGATTCTCCCAAACGTGAGCTCAAATTTTCACAGGCTGCAAACTGCTAATGCTGGATTTAAAAATATGAGTTCAGAACGACCTGACGCACTCCAGCTCCGTCCCATTATTTATTCACGCACGCATGTACACTTGCATACGGGCAGATTTTCAAAGAGTTACGTGTGTAACTCCCGAAAAGCTGCCACTGCCTGCTCCTGTGTGCGCCGGGCCTGTCTCTCATTGGCTCAGTGGCGCAAACAAGCCCTGGGACGCGCGTATGTCCTGGGGCTTCGAAAAAGGGGCAGGGAGGGGCGGGTCTGGGGGCGTGGGGGTGGTCCGGGGGCGGGTCCGGGGTTAGGGAGTGGTCCGTGGGCGAGGCGGAGGTTCGGGTCGGTCCGGGGGATGGTCCCGAGTCCTCCGGCACAGTGGCCTGTGCCAGGGAATGGCGAGCTGGTGCGTGCAAGTTACGCCTGCCTCGGGCAGGTGTAACTTCGGAAATAAAAGGTAGGGGGAATTTAGTTAGGGCTGGGGGGGGGGGGGGGGGGGGGGCTAGATCGGGAAGGGAGGGGAAGGTGGGGGGAATTGCAAAAAATATTCCCTCCAAGGCCGCTCCGATTTTGGAGCGGCGTTGGTGGGAACGGGGAAAGCCATCGGGGCTGCCCTTGGGCTCGGCACGCGCAAGGTGTACAAGTGTGCACCCCCTTGCACGTGCCAACCCCGGATTTTATAACATGCGCACGGGTGCACGTGCATGTTATAAAATCGGGCATAGATTTGTTCACGCTGGGTTGTGCGAACAAATCTACACCCGCGCATAAGTTTAAAAATCTGGCCCATAATTTGTGGCTTTTAAAATAGAAATTGCTTGTCCATGCCCCATATACTCACATGTACGGCCCTTTAATGCGAGCAACTCTTACAAAATTCACCCCTATGTGTATAAATTCTTTTGCCAAACTACATGAACCAAATAGCAGGTTTAACTCTGCGCTCAAATTTGCTGTAGGTCTGCTTTGAAGAATGTTTGCATGTGATTTCTGCATGAGTTACTGGCGATGTGTTAAAATACCCCTCTGAGCGTATCACTTTGGAGGGATACATAAGACTTTTACACCAGCAACGATATCTGAATCCAAGATATCTGGTAGTGGGAAATGGTTCATTTCCATTATACAAATAATTTTATCTTTTTGTTGATACTTGATAGCAACGTCCAGTATTTTTGTGGAGAAATTGTTGCTGCTGTGAATAAAATGAAAGAATGATCTGAAAATGAGAGCTTCAGTGAAAGTGAAAGTCTTGTTTCATCTCTTTCTCATCCAGATACCGCTGCCTCCGTCACCCAAAACAAAAAAAGCATCACTGCAAAAGGCACTGGAAAGGATTCTCCCAAACGTGAGCTCAAATTTTCACAGGCTGCAAACTGCTAATGCTGGATTTAAAAATATGAGTTCAGAACGACCTGACGCACTCCAGCTCCGTCCCATTATTTATTCACGCACGCATGTACACTTGCATACGGGCAGATTTTCAAAGAGTTACGTGTGTAACTCCCGAAAAGCTGCCACTGCCTGCTCCTGTGTGCGCCGGGCCTGTCTCTCATTGGCTCAGTGGCGCAAACAAGCCCTGGGACGCGCGTATGTCCTGGGGCTTCGAAAAAGGGGCAGGGAGGGGCGGGTCTGGGGGTGTGGGGGTGGTCCGGGGGCGGGTCCGGGGTTAGGGAGTGGTCCGTGGGCGAGGCGGAGGTTCGGGTCGGTCCAGGGGATGGTCCCGAGTCCTCCGGCACAGTGGCCTGTGCCAGGGAATGGCGAGCTGGTGCGTGCAAGTTACGCCTGCCTCGGGCAGGTGTAACTTCGGAAATAAAAGGTAGGGGGAATTTAGTTAGGGCTGGGGGGGGGGGGTGGGCTAGATCGGGGAAGGGAGGGGAAGGTGGGGGGAATTGCAAAAAATATTCCCTCCAAGGCCGCTCCGATTTTGGAGCGGCGTTGGTGGGAACGGGGAAAGCCATCGGGGCTGCCCTTGGGCTCGGCACGCGCAAGGTGTACAAGTGTGCACCCCCTTGCACGTGCCAACCCCGGATTTTATAACATGCGCACGGGTGCACGTGCATGTTATAAAATCGGCATAGATTTGTTCACGCTGGGTTGTGCGAACAAATCTACACCCGCGCATAAGTTTAAAAATCTGGCCCATAATTTGTGGCTTTTAAAATAGAAATTGCTTGTCCATGCCCCATATATTCACATGTACGGCCCTTTAATGCGAGCAACTCTTACAAAATTCACCCCTATGTGTATAAATTCTTTTGCCAAACTACATGAACCAAATAGCAGGTTTAACTCTGCGCTCAAATTTGCTGTAGGTCTGCTTTGAAGAATGTTTGCATGTGATTTCTGCATGAGTTACTGGCGATGTGTTAAAATACCCCTCTGAGCGTATCACTTTGGAGGGATACATAAGACTTTTACACCAGCAACGATATCTGAATCCAAGATATCTGGTAGTGGGAAATGGTTCATTTCCATTATACAAATAATTTTATCTTTTTGTTGATACTTGATAGCAATGTCCAGTATTTTTGTGGAGAAATTGTTGCTGCTGTGAATAAAATGAAAGAATGATCTGAAAATGAGAGCTTTAGTGAAAGTGAAAGACTTGTTTCATCTCTTTCTCATCCAGATACCGCTGCCTCCGTCACCCAAAACAAAGAAAGCATCACTGCAAAAGGCACTGGAAAGGATTCTCCCAAACGTGAGCTCAAATTTTCACAGGCTGCAAACTGCTAATGCTGGATTTAAAAATATGAGTTCAGAACGACCTGACGCACTCCAGCTCCGTCCCGTTATTTATTCACGCACGCATGTACACTTGCATATGGGCAGATTTTCAAAGAGTTACGTGTGTAACCCCCGAAAAGCTGCCACTGCCTGCTCCTGCGTGCGCCGGGCCTGTCTCTCATTGTTTATCCCACACCCCTTTGAAGTCCTTCACAGTTTTAGACTTCACCACTTCCTCTGGAAGGGCATTCCAGGCATCCACCACCCTTTCCGTGAAGAAATACTTCCTGACATTGGTTCTTAGTCTTCCTCCCCGGAGCCTCAGCTCGTGACCTCTGGTTCTGCTGATTTTTTTCCTATGGAAAAGGTTTGTCGTCGTCTTTGGATCATTAAAGTTTTTTAAGTATCTGAAAGTCTGAATCATATCACCCCTGCTCCTCCTTTCCTCCAGGGTGTACATATTCAGATTCTTCAATCTCTCCTCGTACGTCATCCGATGAAGGTCCTCCACCTTCCTGGTCGCCCTTCTCTGTACCACTTCCATCTTGTCTTTGTCTCTTTGTAGATACGGTCTCCAGAACTGAACACAGTACTCCAGGTGAGGCCTCACCAAGGACCTGTACAAGGGAATAATCACTTCCCTTTTCTTACTCGATATTCCTCTCTCTATGCAGCCCAGCATTCTTCTGGCTTTTGCTATCGCCTTGTCGCATTTTTTCGCAGACTTCATATCATTAGACACTATCACCCCAAGGTCCCTCTCCTGCTCCGTGCTCATCAGCCTTTCCCCCCCATCGAATACAGTTCATTCGGATTTCCACTCCCCATATGCATGACTTTACACTTCTTGGCATTGAATCTCAGCTGCCATATCTTCGACCACTCTTCCAGTTTCCTTAGATCCCGTCTCATTCTCTCCACTCCTTCCGGCATGTCCACTCTGTTGCAGATCTTAGTGTCATCCGCAAAAGACAAACCTTACCTTCTATCCCGTCCGCAATGTCGCTCACAAAGATATTGAACAGGACCGGTCCCAACACCGCTCCTTGCGGTACACCACTTAAAACCGCTCTCTCTTCAGAGAAGGTTCCATTTACCATCACACATTGTCTTCTGTCCGTCAACCAATTTGCAATCCAGGTCACCACCTCGGCACTCACTCCTAAGCTTCTCGTTTTATTCACCAGTCTCCTGTGCGGAACCGTATCAAAAGCTTTGCTGAAATCCAAGTATATGACATCGAGAGCTCTTCCTTGATCCAATTCCTTGGTTACCCAGTCAAAAAAGTCAATCAGATTTGTCTGACAGGATCTTCCCCTGGTGAATCCATGTTGCCTCTGGTCCATCAATTCTCCGGACTGTAGATAGTTCACTATTCTCTCTTTCAGCAGTGACTCCATTACTTTTCCCACCACCGAAGTGAGGCTAACCGGTCTGTAGATGCCAGCCTCCTCCCTGTTCCCACTCTTGTGAAGCAGGACCACCGTCGCTCTTCTCCAATCACTCGGCACCACTCCCGTTTCTAGGGATCTATTGAACAGATCACACAGCGGACCCGCCAGAACATCTCTGAGCTCCCTCAATATCCTTGGATGAATCCCATCAGGCACCATGGCTTTGTCCATGCTTGTCCATGCCCCATATACTCACATGTACGGCCCTTTAATGCGAGCAACTCTTACAAAATTCACCCCTATATGTATAAATTCTTTTGCCAAACTACATGAACCAAATAGCAGGTTTAACTCTGCGCTCAAATTTGCTGTAGGTCTGCTTTGAAAAATGTTTGCATGTGATTTCTGCATGAGTTACTGGTGATGTGTTAAAATACCCCTCTGAGCGTATCACTTTGGAGGGACACATAAGACTTTTACACCAGCAACGATATCTGAATCCAAGATATCTGGTAGTGGGAAATGGTTCATTTCCATTATACAAATAATTTTATCTTTTTGTTGATACTTGATAGCAACGTCCAGTATTTTTGTGGAGAAATTGTTGCTGCTGTGAATAAAATGAAAGAATGATCTGAAAATGAGAGCTTCAGTGAAAGTGAAAGTCTTGTTTCATCTCTTTCTCATCCAGATACCGCTGCCTCCGTCACCCAAAACAAAGAAAGCATCACTGCAAAAGACACTGGAAAGGATTCTCCCAAACGTGAGCTCAAATTTTCACAGGCTGCAAACTGCTAATGCTGGATTTAAAAATATGAGTTCAGAACGCTCTGACGCACTCCAGCTCCGTCCCATTATTTATTCACGCACGCATGTACACTTGCATACGGGCAGATTTTCAAAGAGTTACGTGTGTAACCCCCGAAAAGCTGCCACTGCCTGCTCCTGTGTGCGCCGGGCCTGTCTCTCATTGGCTCAGTGGCGCGCACAAGCCCTGGGACGCGCGTATGTCCTGGGGCTTCGAAAAAGGGGCAAGGAGGGGCGGGTCTGGGGGCGTGGGGGTGGTCCGGGGGCGGGTCCGGGGTTAGGGAGTGGTCCGTGGGTGAGGGGGAGGTTCGGGTCGGTCCGGGGGGTGGTCCCGAGTCCTCCGGCACAGTGGCCTGTGCCAGGGAATGGCGAGCTGGTGCGTACAAGTTACGCCTGCCTCGGGCAGGTGTAACTTCGGAAATAAAAGGTAGGGGGGATTTAGTTAGGGGCTGGGGGGGGTGGGCTAGATCGGGAAAGGGAGGGGAAGGTGGGGGGAATCGCAAAAAATATTCCCTCCAAGGCCGCTCCGATTTTGGAGTGGCCTTGGTGGGAACAGGGAAAGCCATCGGGGCTGCCCTTGGGCTCGGCACGCGCAAGGTGTACAAGTGTGCACCCCCTTGCACGTGCCAACCCCGGATTTATAACATGCGCACGGGTGCACGTGCATGTTATAAAATCGGGCATAGATTTGTTCACGCTGGGTTGTGCGAACAAATCTACACCCGCGCATAAGTTTAAAAATCTGGCCCATAATTTGTGGCTTTTAAAATAGAAATTGCTTGTCCATGCCCCATATACTCACATGTACGGCCCTTTAATGCGAGCAACTCTTACAAAATTCACCCCTATGTGTATAAATTCTTTTGCCAAACTACATGAACCAAATAGCAGGTTTAACTCTCCGCTCAAATTTGCTGTAGGTCTGCTTTGAAAAATGTTTGCATGTGATTTCTGCACGAGTTATTGGCGATGTGTTAAAATACCCCTCTGTATGTATCACTTTGGAGGGACACATACGACTTTTACACCAGCAACGATATCTGAATCCAAGATATCTGGTAGTGGGAAATGGTTCATTTCCATTATACAAATAATTTTATCTTTTTGTTGATACTTGATAGCAACGTCCAGTATTTTTGTGGAGAAATTGTTGCTGCTGTGAATAAAATGAAAGAATGATCTGAAAATGAGAGCTTCAGTGAAAGTGAAAGTCTTGTTTCATCTCTTTCTCATCCAGATACCGCTGCCTCCGTCACCCAAAACAAAGAAAGCATCACTGCAAAAGACACTGGAAAGGATTCTCCCAAACGTGAGCTCAAATTTTCACAGGCTGCAAACTGCTAATGCTGGATTTAAAAATATGAGTTCAGAACGCTCTGACGCACTCCAGCTCCGTCCCATTATTTATTCACGCACGCATGTACACTTGCATACGGGCAGATTTTCAAAGAGTTACGTGTGTAACCCCCGAAAAGCTGCCACTGCCTGCTCCTGTGTGCGCCGGGCCTGTCTCTCATTGGCTCAGTGGCGCGCACAAGCCCTGGGACGCGCGTATGTCCTGGGGCTTCGAAAAAGGGGCAAGGAGGGGCGGGTCTGGGGGCGTGGGGGTGGTCCGGGGGCGGGTCCGGGGTTAGGGAGTGGTCCGTGGGTGAGGGGGAGGTTCGGGTCGGTCCGGGGGGTGGTCCCGAGTCCTCCGGCACAGTGGCCTGTGCCAGGGAATGGCGAGCTGGTGCGTACAAGTTACGCCTGCCTCGGGCAGGTGTAACTTCGGAAATAAAAGGTAGGGGGGATTTAGTTAGGGCTGGGGGGGGTGGGCTAGATCGGGAAAGGGAGGGGAAGGTGGGGGGAATCGCAAAAAATATTCCCTCCAAGGCCGCTCCGATTTTGGAGTGGCCTTGGTGGGAACAGGGAAAGCCATCGGGGCTGCCCTTGGGCTCGGCACGCGCAAGGTGTACAAGTGTGCACCCCCTTGCACGTGCCAACCCCGGATTTTATAACATGCGCACGGGTGCACGTGCATGTTATAAAATCGGGCATAGATTTGTTCACGCTGGGTTGTGCGAACAAATCTACACCCCGCGCATAAGTTTAAAAATCTGGCCCATAATTTGTGGCTTTTAAAATAGAAATTGCTTGTCCATGCCCCATATACTCACATGTACGGCCCTTTAATGCGAGCAACTCTTACAAAATTCACCCCTATGTGTATAAATTCTTTTGCCAAACTACATGAACCAAATAGCAGGTTTAACTCTCCGCTCAAATTTGCTGTAGGTCTGCTTTGAAAAATGTTTGCATGTGATTTCTGCACGAGTTATTGGCGATGTGTTAAAATACCCCTCTGTATGTATCACTTTGGAGGGACACATACGACTTTTACACCAGCAACGATATCTGAATCCAAGATATCTGGTAGTGGGAAATGGTTCATTTCCATTATACAAATAATTTTTTCTTTTTGTTGATACTTGATAACAACATCCAGTATTTTTGTGGAGAAATCGTTGCTGCTGTGAATAAAATGAAAGAATGATCTGAAAATGAGAGCTTTAGTGAAAGAAAAAACTTGTTTCATCTCTTTCTCATCCAGATACCGCTGCCTCCGTCACCCAAAACAAAGAAAACATCAGTGCGAAGGTGATTGGAAAGGTTTCTCGCAAATGTGAGCTCAAATTTTCACAGGCTGCAAAACATCTGAAATATTTTGTGGTAAGTATGCATGAGCAGCACCAAAACAGAGCTGGTGAAGGAATGTGTGTTTAGGTTCATTCTTTTTATTTTATGGAAATATCATTAGCTTCGATGCTCAAGTTATAAAATTGTAACTAGGGGAACCCTCGCCCCCAAAGCCTTGATCCGCACTTTCCCACTCACTACCCCCTACTGCCTTGATCCACCACTGACCTTCCTCAGACCCCTGCCTCTTCTCATCCACAAAGCTACTCTGCCTGCTACTGTCTGGTCCTTACGCTCTCTCTCTGGTGCTGTCTGAGTCTTTGGAGGACAATGAACAGGGTCCTGATTTCCTTTCTCTTCCCTTCTAGCAAGTTTGTCAAGGCTAATTGTATTTTTTTCACTTTACCTTTTGTGTCATTTTACCCTTCCTGCATTTCTCTACCCCTCTTCTGTCTGTCTCTATGCTCTTCTCTCTCCACTCCCTCCCTCCCTGTGTCTTTCCCGGTATGTCTCTCTCTGTTCTTTCCTCTCCTGTCCCTCCCATCTCTGCACTTATTTCTCCCCTTCCTCCGTGTAGCTCTGTATTCTCTGCTCTTCTCTCTCCTCCCTTCCCTATCTGTCTCTGCCCTCCTTCCCTATATTTCTTTTGCTCTCAGCTCCCTTCCTCTATGTATCTGTCTGTGCTCTTCTCTCTGTGTGTCTGACCTTCTTCCCTGTATGTTTGGTCCTCTCTTTCCTTAACTCTTTCTATTTTTGAAAAAGAAATACAAGAATAACTTGTACAAAACAGGGTATCTAGTATAAATTAAATAGGAACACATCAGGATAATTACCCTATAACGTCCATGAGAGAAATCCAAGAGAAATTTAGGGACAATCCTAAAATATAATAACAGAAAGTCACTCTATTTAGAGAAACTAACTCTCAGTATGGTATATATACAGCTCGGGAGAGACCCTGCACATAGGCCCTAATATATCTATCACATTAAACATTGGAAGTACTGTCCCAAGAACTTCTGGAGTCAATAAGCAGCAAAGCTGACAAGCCCCCCCCCCAAAAAAAACAAAACTTCTCTTTAGAAAAGGAAATTAGACATTTACATGGAAAACAAAGTAAAAATCTGGTAATAACCTCTTGCTTCATTGCCAAATCTTTTTTCTACGTTCCTGTGTAGCCCTACAAAAGCCAGGAAATATTCAAATCTTACAACCCATAAACAAAATATTAATTTAATGAAAAAATAATCGATACACCAGATCCCTATCCTGTAATGAAGAAAAGTGAGTGAAAAAGTGTCCCGATGAGCTTTGTCCTCAGTGGTGGATTCTAACAGTGCGGAAACATCCAGATCTTCCATCGCATGTTTCGATTAATCCTGAGCAATGTCCCCATCCCACCAGATCTCTTCACAGGCAGATAATAGACTTTGCAGGTTTTTTTGCATAGCCCCCTCTTTATCCCATTCCTCTCGGTATATCTCACTCCTAGGTCTCTGCTCTTCTGTCTCCTCTCTCTCTCCAGTATGTTTCTGCTCTTCTTTCTCCTACCTGTGTGCTTCTGCTCTTATTTTTCTCCTCTCATCCTATTGTCTCTGCTCTTTTCTTTCTTTGCTCTCCCCAGTGTGTATCTGCTTTTCTCTTTCTCCTACCTCTGTGCATCTGCTCTTCTTTCTTCTCTCTCCCAAGTGTCTCTTCTCTTCTCTTTCTCCTACCTGTGTGTTTTTGCTCTTTTGTCTCCTCTCTCTCTCCAGTATGTCTCTGCTCTTCTTTCTCCTACCTGTGTGCTTCTGCTCTTCTCTTTCTCCTCTCACCCCATTGTGTCTTTGCCCTTTTCTTTCTCCTCTCCCCCCCAGTGTGTCTCTGCTTTTCTGTTTCTCCTACCTCTGTGCTTCTGCTCTTCTCTTCTCCACTCACCCCATTGTGTCTCTGTTCTTCTCTTTCCCCTGTTTCTCCACTTTGTTTCTGTTTTTCTCTTTCCCTTCCCTCTCTGTAAATTTCCGAGGTGGGTGGAAATACTGTGAATTGTAAGTTGTGCATAACTGAGATGTGTGGTAGTACAGAGTGCACACTGAGCTCTGATGTACTGTGAGGTAGTAGAAAGAGGATTGGACAATTCAGAGAGATAGATGGGCAGAGCTGGGGAATTGAGCCAGTGAGAGGGGTGGAGCTCAATTTCCTCATATAGTAGTAGAGAGTGGATTGGACAATACAGAGAGTGGGGCGGAGCTGAAGAGAACAGGAAGGAAGAGGAGAAAGCTCAATTTCAATACAAACAGAGAAAAGCAAGACCTGGAGAGTCATGAAAATCTGGAAAGTACAGGGATGGAAGGGGCAAAGCTAAATTTGCATACCAGCCTTGAAGGCACAGGGCAACTTTCCTCTTATTATAGGCAGATATACTGCAATTCATTATTTGTCATGCAAGTGGTGCACAAAATAATCTACAGTTCCCTGGACACCTCTCCAGGGAATTCTCTGGGCAACAATGCAATTCCCAGACTGCACAGGAAAACAAAACCACACAGTACAAAGTTTTATAAACAATTTAACTTATGAAGCATAAGAGGGAAAATGGAGAGACAAAAAAGGCAGAAACCACAAGAGAACAATGATAACTGCACCAGAAATATGCACAGACAATGAGTAACAATTTCAGAAATCTACTTCTCCCTTCTACTTCCCCCCCCCCTCTACGTCCCCCTGTCCTTACCCCCACCATAGGGGTAAGGACAGGGGGACAATGTGGAGAGTGAGAGGTGTAGAAAAATTCCCCCAGCCATAACATTCCCCTTCCCTGACTCTCTCCCACCTCATCCATAGAACTTCTCAAAAAAAGCTAGAAAGTGGAGAGTACATACCTCCCCTCAACAGAGAGCTGCGGAGGAGGGGGAGCGACTCCACACCTTCACAAACACACTGCTGGGGAATATGAGAACGAACATACACACATACTCTACACACTCACTCCAACTACCTCACTAGTACCCCCTCCTGCAGATAGGAGCGAGGAAGGAGGTAGCTACAAAATGGAGAGAGTGAGGATTCACCACAACAAATGGAGGTCAGGATGAATAGAGCATTGGCTGGAAGTGAGAATACTGGGCAGGGGGGTGAGAGGGGGAACAGTAATAAACCTGGGGAGAGAGGATTGAGAGCCCAGTGAGTGGGGAAGTGGCAGGGATGTAGGCTGAGAGTATTGTGCAGGGAGGAGTGTGTGGTGAGCGCATTGAATGGATGTGACAGCATTGGGTAGGGGGAAGAGAAGGAGCAGAACACTGGATAGGGTGGGGAGAGAGGGGTGAGTGCCCTAAGCAGGGAGGCAGGATGTGTTGAGAACACTGGGCCACTGGACTAGAGGAGGGAGAGTGGGTGGGTGGGAATGCAGGATGAGGCCACTGTGCAGTGAGGAGAGAGAGCACTGGGTATATGTCGTCTTTTTCTCCCTGCTGCAGTACACAGTTACGATTTGATCTGTGGTTTTACCCTCTCTGCCTTCAGTTTGGGAGCCTCCGTGCTTCTCACTCATGTCTGAACTCAGTTATTCGTTTTTACCCCCATACATGATAAACAGTCAGAGTCTTCTCCAGTACTTTACTTATTTTTACTATTGAAACAGAAATGTTACAGATATCAGCAGAATCCCCCCTCTGCCCATTTGTATCTGCTGACTGCTGTCACAGGTCTTACTTCATCTCCCTCCCTCCACCCTAGTGGTCTCCCCCTCCCTCCACCACTAAGGTCTCTCTCTGTGAATTTTGCCACTAGTTTGACTCCTATAACCTCTGCTGGTTACCAGATGGCTCCAGGTCATCAGGGAGAGGCTGACCAGTCCTGGTTTTGCCCCAGTTATCCATTTACATTGTTGTTTACAGAGAAGAGCTAATCACCTAATTATCATATGAGATGCATTAATTATCCTGCAGTTTGTAGCCATGGTTTTCTTACCAGAATACAGGACTGGTGCCAAGGGAGAAGCATGAATGAAGGTGTCAGATTGCATTGAGCAGAGTTAGTCCAATGTTGCAGGGGTGGTTCTGTGTATTACTGTACAGACAATGACGGAGCGCACTGTTAACCCGTGATTGGACACGCGTTTTTGACGCGCTAGCTTTACCGCTTATTCAGTAAGGGGTAATAGCGTTTCGAAAACGCACGACCAACCCCCTCCCCCCCGCAACATGCAAATGCATGTTGATGGCCCTATTAGTCATTCCCACACGATACAGTAAGTAAAATGTTCAGCCAAAGGTAGGCGTTAATTTTTGCCGGCGCTGGGGTAATACAGTAAAAACTGCTTTTCTGTGTGCCCTCCGACTTAATCTCATGGCGATATTAAGTCAGAGGCCCCAAAAGTAAAAAAAAAAGTAAAAATAAAAATTTTAAATGGACCCGCGGCTCGCGGGTTGAAAACCGGAAGCTCAATTTTGCCGGCGTCCGGTTTCCGAACCCATGGCTGTCAGCGGGCTGAAAAACCGACGCTGGCAAAATTGAGCATCGAATGTCAAACCCGCTGACAGCCGCCGCTCCTGCCCACTCTCCCGCGATTTTTACTATATCGGCCCAATAGTTGGTTATTTTATGTAGAAGGGGCTGAGGAGGTTCAAGCGAGGATCAGGAGTGGGGGTGGGTATTGGCAGCGGTGATGGTCTTATTTGGTTTATTTTGGTTTTAAAATGAAATGAAACAGAAAATGTGGTTTACATTTCCTGTTTCCCTTCCAATGAATGCACATTCCTACTCATTTTTACAAACTGGTGGTGAGATTACTAATGAGGAAGAAGCCCACAAATAAAACCCAGAGGAGCTGCCTCCCCCTGGAAGATCCACCTGCCTGTAGGATAGCATGAGGAATGAGTGTTTTGGGGTCTCGGTGCTATGGAAGGCGTGTAAGTCATAAAATTAAAAAAATAGGTTATTTAGTGAGGCTTAGGGGGTCCTACCTAACTGGAGAAAAGGTAGGCTAGGTAATGGGCGTTAACTGGGAAAATGGGTTCTACTGTTGGCAGGCGTGTCTAGTAAAATCTCCCCCCCCCCTTACATGAGCAAGGCGGCATGCACATCGATATGAAATTGTGCACCTGTATATGCACGAATATCCGATTTTAAACCACGCGCACGTATAATGCATGTTTTAAAATCATTGTGTCCATGTGCACCTGTGCGCAGCTCTTAATATGTAGCTCTTAGCCTAAAGCTAGGTTCCTGTGATGTATTCGGTTCACTGCCAATCAATTACCGCTACTTCTAATGTCTCAGCTATTGGATGACCTTATGCATGATTCTGAGCACTCAATATTTTGCTCTCTTTCAGGAATCATTCCTAATTGGTTTTAACATAGTGAAAGGACCAGAATGCATAGCTCTGGAGGTAAGAACAACTCTCTGTTTTATTTGTGTATAGAAGAGAGTGGCTGCTCAGTGTTTCTCAGCATTCCCCCTTATTATGTGACATATTGTGTCCAATTATTTATATATGAATATTTGAATACCCAGCTTCATATATTTTATGCCATGATATACCACAGTTCTATTACATCTTATTTAAGCTCAGAAAATGAGCACTGACCCATCTGGTCTAAGAACCGATCCCTCAGGCCCACCACTAACAACAACCCCCTGCTCACAGAAAACTCCATTTACCTCTACCCTTTGTCACCTAAATGGGGTTTTCTCCTCGGAGGGGGCTGTTACTAGTGGTGGGCCTCAGGGATCGGTCCATGGACGGACTCTTTTCAACATTTTTGTGTAAAAAAGGTGAGGGGGTGGGAGGGGGCCAGATTACAGGCAGAGAATTCATTTCCAAGTGTTCTTTTGATTTCCGGAAGTTCGCAAGTAAATGTACGTGCATAGGCCTGGTAGGATTTCCACGCACAGCCCTAACTTTCAAAGTGGACTCACATGCATACATCTGATCTGAAAATAAAGTCTGTGAGGACTTTCTATGCACACGTGCAGAGTTATAAAATTACCCTCCCTGTGCATAAACCACATCATGTCAAACACTGTAACAGAGCTCCCACTGGGAATCCCTCCCCCTGGGGCTCAAAATGAGAAGGTTATAAAGAAAACACAAAACCAGAGACTGGACTGAAGGCTCCTGGTGACGTAGAGCTCGGGTCTAACACTGGTGTCATCCCTTTAAAGTGACTATAATGCTGTGACCTTCTCCAGTGTCCCTCGTCCTTAAACTCACTGCTCTCATTCTTTCCTCTAGAAAACTTATGACCTGTTCAAGCAAGTGGTAAGCACAAACCTTTCCTCCTGCTCATTGTTCCATATGACTTTGCTATTCTGTGTCCGTCCCATAAAAGCCTCTTCCCTAAACTCACTGCTCTCATTCTTTCCTTTAGGATTTTGGTATTTGCGGGTGACTGGTCTTAAGGTAAGTCTTAACCTTTGCTCCTGCAAACTGTTCCATAAAGTGACTTTGCTATTCTTGCCTGACTCCAGAGAAGTTGTTACAGCTCTGATTCATTTTTTATTTCTTTACCTGTTCTTACATTCTACAACTTTCAAATAGTTGCCCAGTGCAGATTCCAACATAAAACATAGAACTGCATTAAAACATAACAAGAAAATGTACAACATTAAAACAAAACAATCTCCTTAGGCATAAAAACAAAACCCGGCGAGGAAAGTGTGTCCGATTGTGAGTGCTGAGACGTAGAATGATCTCTCCTGTGTTTCACGCAGGCAATAGTTTCACATGGACGAAAGAACACGTTGATTCTGTCCTGAGAAATGCAGCACCCTCATTGATGTAAATCCTTCTAACGATTAGGAATTAGAATTTTAAACCAGACTCGCTGCAGCATTGGCATCTGATGTAATGCTGGTAACCTGGCACTAACACTTTCATGCTGTCCTATACCAGTAATTACCCTGCTTGCCCCATTTTGGGCCATCTGGAGATCCTGGGAGTCCTGCATACTGGGCATACAATATTATACGTTGGTTAAAACAAAAGCTTGAGTCACAGTTCTTAAATCATTGGCTGCAATATAATATTTCAAACAACGTATAGTTTTTAACTTAAAAAGGTAGCTGTAGCCAGAGCTTTGATGTGAGATTTTAGAACCAATGTAGAATCAAGCAGCACTCCTAAATTTTGTGCCTCTGCAGTGATATGTAAACATCAGCAATTTTAATCTGGAGAGATGGTTCCAGCAGAGGACAAAGCAGCAGTTAAAACTCATTTATTCCCTATAGTGCATCTACTGATAGGCTCTAAACATGTTTTTAAACAAATCAACAGGGGTCCTGCTATCTTACAAGCATGAAACAACAAATTATATGAAATATGATATTCCCAGTTCATCCAGTATTTTTCCTAACAGCTGAATCTCAATATATTAACCAGCGGCGAGAATGAAACAGATGCCTGGGGTAGGGATGTGTATTCGTTTCATACGTTTCCTATACAAGCATGTAATATGAAACGAATGAAACGTATGAAATGAATGCACATCTAATTGGCATATAATGGGAAACATATGAAACGAATTAAACGAATGAAACGAATGCACATCCCTAGCCTGGGGTACTCGTGACTCCAGTGGCTTCCATGTTGAACATTTATCTCCAACTCTCCTAGACAGGAATAATCTAAACCATCCTAAATCTGTGGCACCCATCCCAAGAGTTGGTAATTGTTGAATCAGAATGCTCTGACATGCAGCGTTAAAGGCTGCCATGACATTGAGTTGAACCAATAACATTGATGTTCCTTATCCATATGACATCTTAGCGTATATAATACACAAGTAATGTCTCAGTGCCTTGAGCCTTTCTAAAACCAAATTGATCCAGATCTAACAAATTAAGCTCATTTAATAATGCTCTAGCTGCTCTGAAACACACTTTTCCAAAAGTTTACTTAACGTAGGTAAATTTGCAATAGGTTTATAGTTTAGAAAGGAGATCTTTAGGGTTCAGCTCATGACTCTGTCCCTGCTGCACTAACCCAGACCTTTGCTCCTGCTAATTGTTCCATAAAGTGACTTTCCTATTCTGTACCCATCCTATGAAAATCCCTTCCCTAAACTCAATGTCTCATTCTTTCCTTTAGAGCAGAGTTATTGCTTCTTTGGATAAGTGCAAACCTTTGAAATTGAATGATAGGTTTAAATTTTTGTCACTGGCTCTGAAAAAATTCCTCTTTGTAAGCTCTGTTTCTCTTTTCTCCTATAGCTTGGCCTTGGGGTGTAACTGCTGGTAAAAACCAAATTCCCATTTTCCCTAATATGAACAGTTTAATAAGGGTGAGAACTGCCATGCTGAAACAGTAAATGATGGCAGATGAAGAACAATTGGTGTCCCCCCCCCCCCCCCCCCCAGTCTGAGCAGCTGAGAATCTTCCTCTCTGGTTTTCTACCACTTTAGGGAGATGAGCACAGAACTTCCCATACTCAAACCAGCACCTTCCCATCTCCACCAAACTCCTTCCCTACCCCACAGTGTCTTAATTGATATCCGAATCCTTCCTTATCTTCACTAGAATTGTACCACAATGTTCCAGTATTTTTCTCTCTCAGGCCGACACTGCTCTGTATTTATTAATCTTATTCTCTCTTTTAGAGAGGCCCAGCCAGTGCCCAGGATCAGCCAATGAGATCTGAAAGGTGGTGACTGCTGACGGCTGAATCCTTCTGCTCTTTTCTGTTCACTACAAGGGATTTACTTCCATTTCCGCTAGCACACGAAGCATCTTATCCTGTAGAGACGTCTTATGATTCTGCTGTCCCTTGTATCGCTTCTTCAATAAAGTAATAACACTGCAGTTCCTGCTCCTTTTGTTTTGTTGCTCTTTTCCCAGCAGAGAAGGGGTAATTTCAGGGCACTGGTGGGGATTCAGTTGTTCCCCTGGTTTCTAAGGCTTTATACATGGAAATGGCCCAGGGGTCAGTGCACATAAAAATATGCATGCAACATGGTTTCACATTCAGTAATATATAATAAGTAGTCAGATACTCATTTTATTCAAAACCTTCAGAATATACCACAGAAATGTTCATGAAATTTCAAGTTAATGTGAAAAAAAAGAAATCAGAAGGAAAAAATTAAGAATATCTAGGACTGTAGTCCACAATTTACAGGGAGGTGACAGTAAAATCAACTCAGGACACTGAGTGGGCTGTTTGGGGTATAGAGAGCAGGTATTATTTAGTGGAGTTACTTTTTTCCTTAAGTTCCACTGTGTAGAAGGCTGAGGATATTTTTTATACAGAGCAGCTTAAGTGATTTTTTTTGGGACAGTATAAATGATGACTCTATACAGTCCTGTAGGGACCTTCTTGTAGTGTAATAATATTGATCCTTATCAATATTATTACACTACTTTATAACTACAAGCAGTCATGTGTACTTTTATACAAAGTGTGGGGGAAGGTACTCCAGGGGGCAGAGATGAGACTTACATGCTTTCTTTTTGATGTGAGAAAGTGAGCATTAGTGAAGCTGTACAAGTTCTGTGCTATGAGTATCAGGTGTAACTCTGTGTGAGAGATTCTGTGCACAAAATAGGCCAAGTACTTGAACAGTTGTTCAATCTATGTATGGTTGTGGTAGAGAAAAAAAACAAATACAGAGAATGCTGGTATCCCCTGGCCTTTCCTTTCTGATAGGATCTGCCATTCAAGATATAAAGAAGTATCCCTCAGCCTCTTCACCTGCTGACAGGATCTGCTACACAAGAAAACACACAGTCACACTCATTCACACTGTAAGTCATCACACAATAGCAGGATCATAGTGTTTATTATTATTAATGCTGTTGTACTCCAAAATCAAGGCAGAGTACACAGATATGGCAAAGGTAATAGTTACAATGATAATAATGTAGTACAAGCCTTTCTTACAGTTATTAGGGCAGCTGAGTTGCTTCTGTGGGTGAGGATTCTCTCTCTTATCTGTCCTTCTGTTATTCCCTCTTTGTGTCTGAGCATCTAGAACTACATTTTGAGAAACATATGTCATTTTCCCAGGCAATTGGTATGATCCGGACACCCCTGATTGGGGTGGTGCATTCCACAACATCTTAAAAAAATAAGGTGGTAACCATGGAGCCTTGACGATGGCTTCCCTAGGGACCAGTGAAGAAGTGAGTGCAGGTATAAGGTTCTAATCCGTAGCACAGGATTAAAAGGAGGAATAAGAGACAGTTTGACTAATAAAAATGTACCAAAAATGTTCTGAGGCTGAAAATAGTAAACCCATATAGAAATTCTCTTGATAACACAAAATAAAAACAGCTAATGGGTAGTGCATAGTACTATTTAATAGTGTGACAGCAAAAGTAGGGATCTGCTGAGCTCAGAAAAAGAAAAAACAGTTATAGAATCCAACAGTTGTGAGCCAGAAGGCTAAGCAAGCAGAGGTGCTGTCAAGGTCCTCTGACTTCTTGGCCTATAAAAAGTAGAATAAACCCCAATTCCCTGTACGTACCCGGATCAGTCCAGACAGTGTGTTGAGCCTCCTGTCCAGCAGATGGAGACAGAGAAAAACTCAAAGGGTATCCTATATCAGGGCAGTGCTCCCCCTGTGTCCCTTCAGTATTTCTCTGTCCCCAGCAGATGCAGATAGTTGAACCTGTGGTTCCCTTTCTTTACAGCAGTTTCATGGATTCCGAAAGTTCCTTCTTTCCTTACTTATTAAGGATCAAGCAAGTATTTATTGATTTCAATCTGTTAAAAAAAAAAAAAGAAAGAAAGACTTTATTGAGCAGGAACAGCAAATTCCTGTCTCCTTGCTCTTACTAGGGCCTAGGGGAGACACTGTCCCCTTGATTCCTTCAGCCTAGGACTCTTTCCTGGTAGCCCATTGCCTGGCTCAGGGGTGATACTGGTGGCCCAGTCCCTCCCCAGTTGAGACCCCTGAGAAGTTCCATGCCTCGGGTCTCTGGCTGACAGAGGGGTTTATTCCTCTGTTTCTTTATTGTTTAAAAAAAAAAAAAAAAAAAAGTTTAAACAAGAGATCATTTTACTTTCTCAGTACCTTGGACAAGGACAAGCAGTTTATGGGGGAGGGAGCAATGAGCAGAGCTATTTTTACACTCTCTCCTGCTCGCAGCCAGGCACAGGGGATCCTTGCCGTTTTTCCTGCAGCAGCTCCTCACTCCCCACCCCCCCCCGTTCAGGATGCCGAAGTCTCCATTGTGTATTGCTTGTGGAGAGCCTACCTCGCGGCTCTCCCGCGAAGGAGTTTGTTCGAGTTGTTTACCAGGTAGGGAAGGGCCCTCGTTGGTGCAGGAGAAATCAGCTGTTTGAGAGAGAGAGCCGGCAAGCGCACTGCCAGGCCAGCCCTGTTCACGAAAACCGCGGGAAGGGCAGCCATTTTGTCGGCGCATACCGAGACTGTTTCTTTACCAGAGGGGGGGAAGGGATTTGGACTTTCCTCATTCTCCCCCCCCCCCCCCCCGATTTGAACCCCGTGGATCCTTCTTATGTGGTCCCTGACCCCCTGAATGAGGTACCCTCTCCTTCAAGGCCAGGAAAAGCCCCCACTCATTTCTCCACAGATTTTGTACTTTTGCTACATAAGGCTTATGTGGCCAGCTGGCTGCAGCAGGAGGAACCCTCCACAGACTCCCCTCCCTTGAAGGTTCGTACGGGCCCTCCACCTGCCAAAGTGCCTCGGGTATCTGCAGACCAGTATTGCCAGTATCTTGCCTCCCAAGGGAACACTCGGATTAGGACCATACCTGGGGGGGGGGGGGGGGGGCAAAACCCTCTTGATCCTCCAACCCCACCCCCTAAGATTCCAGACTCTGACCCAGATGCTGGTGCTCTCAGAATCTGCCGATTGAAGGGGATGACCCGCGGGTCTTACGCTTGTTCCAGTGGGAGGAGCTGGACCCGCTTATAACTTTTGTTTTGGCCAAGCTGGGCATAGATGCCCCTCCGGAGGGAACATCGACTATCCCGAGTTCCAGTATCGAGTATCGTAGACCCTGTCCTGGCGGGTTTGAGAACCCCTCCGCATACTTTCCCTTTTCATCCTAGGCTAAGGCAATTACCACTCCGAGACTGGATAGCTCCTGAATCCGGCTTATGGATCAGCAGAGCAATAGACAAGCTCTGTCCCCTCCCGGACCAGTGCATAGAGATGCTCAAGGTCCCTAAGGTGGATGCTTCGGTATCCGCTGTAACAAAGAGAATCACCATCCCAGTGGTCGGAGCGACGGCTTTGAAGTACCTTCAGGATCGGAAGTTGGAGATTCATCTCAAGAGGATTTTTGAAGTCTTAGCTCTCAGTGTTCGGGCGATAGTCTGTAACAGTGTCATGCAATGGGCAAGCCTCAGGTGGGTTCAACAACTACTCAGCACCCAGTACCTCTCGTCTGCAGAGGCGGAACAGGCAGAGAGGCTGGAAGCCACGGTTGCATATGGGGCTGATGCCCTCTATGATCTTCTCAGGGTGCAGCCAGAGCCATGGTTTCAGCGGTGTCAGCCAGACAACTCCACTGGCTGCGAAATTGGGCGGCAGACTCCTCTTCTAAATCGCAGTTGGGTTCTCTCCCTTTTAAGGGTAAGTTGCTTTTTGGGGAGGACCTGGAACAGCTTATTAAATCTTTGGGCGACAACAAGATTCATAGGCTGCCTGAGGACCGCCCTAAACAGTCCTTTTTTCCTTCGCGCTCTCGTTTCCGGGAGCAGCACAGGTACAACAAGCCGCAGGTGGCCTCCCAAAGAAATACCTGCACTAGATCTCAATCATGGTCTCATTCCTTTCATGGACGACGTCCATTCCAGGATGGTCACCCTCAAGGATCAGCCACGAAGTCCTCCCAATGAGATTCGGCCGGCCCATTCCTCTGTTCCCAACTTAGGTGGATGTCTGTCCCTTTTTCACGAGGAATGGGTCAAAATTACTTGGATCAGTGGGTCCTCAAGGTAATCAAAAGAGGCTATGCTGTCTGGACTGATCCGGGTACGTACAGGGAAAGGAAAATTGGTTCTTACCTGCTAATTTTCATTCCTGTAGTACCACGGATCAGTCCAGATGCCTGCCCTGGCTGCATTCTGATTCTCATATGACCGCTGGAATTGTTTTTCATTCACAGGTTTTGGGAGTGTCTACTACTTTCCTCAAAGTACAAGCATATCAGACATTTAAGGCACCAAAAGTATATTCTCTCTCTCTCTCTCTATATATATATATGAAAGAGTGGTTCTTTGTTTTGATTTAAATTTCAAATTACAATTTGGATGTTAGAGGTTTTACTTGCTTGATTTTTCTCTAGTTAAGATTACAGCTTTACATTTCTCTGCTTTGTTAACATGTATACTGAAGGGACACAGGGGGAGCACTGTCCTGATATAGGATACCGTTTGAGTTTTTCTCTGACTCCATCTGCTGGAAAGGAAGCTCAACCCACTGTCTGGACTGATCCGTGGAACTACAGGAACAAAAATTAACAAGTATGAACCAATTTTCCTATAAGTAATGAAAGAACATTCACACAAATAGGGAAGGATTAGTGAATGAATGATTGTGTGGGTTCCTGCTAAAGGTAAGGAGATAGATAGGAAGGTTTAAATATATAGTTGATGCTGTTCCACATTTAGTACAGAAATTAATATGATTAATACTAGAGTGTGAGTGGTTGTGATCCTTAGACTTGATGAACACTGGAAAACTGAAAATTTAGAATGGTTCATCAAATGAATTGAAGATCACATAAATACACTCCATGCTGAACATTTTAATTAGAGATACTGTTGAATGACAGAGAAACTGTCATTCAACAGTTGATTGCAACAGTAATAACAATATTTGACAAAGCCAAGTATTGAATACGCTGATATATATATATATATATATATATATATATATAATTTATTTTTTTATTTAGAAGTTTTTATATACCGACGAACGTTGGGAACATCTCATCAGTTCACATAAAACATAATTCAGCAACAATCGCTTTACAGTATAACAAAGAACTTTTAGAAGAGAAAGGAGTAATTTTCAAACAAGTTACAAGAAGAAGGTCAAGGGGTGTAGTGTTAAGGGCTGAACAAAGTCATAATTTACACAGTTTACAATAAATCGTTTTGCAGAGTAATTATTTACACAATTAACACTAAGTCATTTTTACACATGAGGCGGATTGACAGAATAGATAGGAGCACGGGGGGGGGGGGGGTGTTATGTGGGGGTGGTGTGTATATATAGAAGCCAAAGTTCTTACCTGATATAAGGGATATTTAAATTTAATGTAGCAGGAAAATTTAATGTAGCAGGAAAAGAAGGACGAATGTTTGACTGACAAAAGTGATTTTATTATTTTGTGAAATTGTTCTTTCATATAAAAAGAAAAATAGGGATGTTATAATTATCTTTTGATTTATACTAGCTAGATATTCAGTAACAACAAGCTACAAATACATTTACATTGAAGGAACATACTAACTAGCTTACGGAAGACCTGGAGAGGTTGTAGGGAGATAGTTTCTTTTGTTGATTTTATTAAATAATAAGTTAGTAGGAGAAAGAAGAAAAGAAAGAAGAAGAAGAAGACGAAATGTAAAACTGCCCAGCACCGACAGAAGAAGAAACAGATAAGTTGATATACCAAAAGGACATTTAACACTTAAGTTATTAAAGATAATATACAGGAAATGACAGTGAAAGAATAGAAACTAAGACAAAGTGAGAAAAGAAAAGACTTTATTGAAAGAATAATACTTACCTGAATCCCAAGGAAAGAAGTAGAAATACTGGACCTAAAAACAAAAGAGAGAAAAGGAAACTCAAATAATCAATTCTTTTTAATTAAAGAAACAATATATGGAACATTAACTACATTACAGAGATAATAAAAGAGTAATACTTATCTAATAAGTAGCTGAAGTAGAAGCAACAAAAGATCGTTCTTGTCATTTCTTCTTTAGTTGTAGGTTGTCATTTCTTTAGAAGAAAGAAGAGAAATATATATGTTAAGGTTTATTGGGATAACTATTGTTGAAATGTGCACATTGTTATTGAGAAACAGTATATTTTCTTTGAAAAAGTGTTTTAAATAAAATATCAAACTAGTACATGTTACGCTCGGGCTGTATTCTGGTGTAGTGAACAACACCCAGAAGAGTGGCTCCAGGTGGAGAGAGACAGGGATGGCTGGAAACAGTCAGAGTCCAGGCTGGGTCAGGGTACCTAGTAGTAAGGCAAAGAGCCCGAAGGCCACACACACACGTATGGCAGGGCAGAGAGCCCGAAGGCCACACACGCACACACAGCAGGGCAGAGGGCCCGTAGGCCACACACGGACACAGGGCTGAGAACCCGAAGGCCTCACACACACACACGGACACAGAGCAGAGGACCCGAAGGCCTCACACACACACACGGCAGAGCAGAGGGCCTGAAGGCTTCACTCACACGGCAGGGCAGAGAGCCCGAGGACCGCACGCGCAGTAAGCAAGTCCAGGCAGGGCAGAAGGCCCGAAGACACACACAGCGCAAGACAAGGCAAAGCAGGGTAGAAGGCCCGAAGGCACACACAGCGCAAGACAAGGCAAAGCAGGGTAGAAGGCCCGAAGCACACACAGTGCAAGGCAAGGCAAAGCAGGGTAGAAGGCCCGAAGGCCACACAGCGCAAGGCAAGGCAAAGCAGGGTAGAAGGCCCGAAGGCCACACAGTGCAAGGCAAGGCAAAGCAGGGTAGAAGGCCCGAAGGCACACACAGCGCAAGGCAAGGCAAAGCAGGGTAGAAGGCCCGAAGGCACACACAGCACAAGGCAAGACAAGCAGGGTAGAAGGCCCGAAGGCCACACAGCGCAAGGCAAGACAAAGCAGGGTCCAAGGACCACACACACAGCAAGCAAGGAAGGCTAGAGCAGGGAGCCCAAGCGAGCTCGATGCCGAAGCACCGAGGGAACTGTCAGGCAGGGTTATAAAGGGAAGCCCAGAACATAGAGTGAACAAGGGAGATGGACTGGGCCTGTCAGGAGAGCCAGCTCTAGAGGACCCCTGGTGGTGAGGCGGTTGCACAGCAGCCATAGCCGTAACAGTACAGTATTGTTCTATTTATCCTTGCTTCTACTCTTTACCGCCAAGAGACGTCACTGGGTCGGTGATAGTATCCCAAATCCTATGCACTTGATTTTTCTCCAATCCCTGTGGGAGGCCCAGAAGGGAGGAAGGCATTGAACTGCACACTTCTGTGGGTAACGTCTGAGAGCTTGCTGCCCATTCAGAAGACTACACTTTCAACACCAATCCTGGTCACAACAGCAATCTCATCACAGTGGGGGGCGGTTTACACCAGTATCTGCCGCTCCATGCAGGATACCTCCAAGCCTCGGGGGGTAATAGTCCCATTTACCTGCATCACCCCACCCATCCTAGTATCTGCCGCTCCATGCAGGTTACCTCTCAGCCTTGGGGGTGATCGTTCCCTGTTTACCTGTATCACCCCCCACCCATCCAAGTATCTGCCACTCCATGCGGGTTACCTCCAAGCCTCGGGGGTAACCACTCCCTGTTTATCTTCTTCTCCCCACACCTTTATCACATTTCCTCTCAGCTACCTCTTCTGCAAGCTGAAGAGAGCTAACCTTTTTAGCTTTTCCTCATAGAGGTGTTGTTCATCCTCTTTATCAATATGGTTGCCCTCTTCTGTACCTTTTCTAGTTGTGTTATGTCTTTCTGAAACGGGGTGAGCACACAGTATTCAAGGTGCACTTGGATCAATACAGAGGCGTTATGATATCCTCTGTTTTATTCTCCATTCTTTTCCCTTCTGTTTTTTTTAATTTTATTTTTTGTTGTGGAAGTCTCAGTTTAGTGGACCCTTGGGCCGACCTGCTGGAGACTGGGAAGAGATGGACAATGTCTCTGATGAACAGCAGGCTGGGAGGCAGATGTTCAGGCGGGACATAGATGCTCTTCACCCTGGAAGCTGGTGCTCCCCCGGGAGGAGCGCGTAGGAGCCCAACCACTGGGACTTAGGTGGCTTCACCCTTGGAAGCCGAAGCCCCCTCGGGAGGAGCCCGTAGGGGCCCAGCCACTGGGACTTAGGCGGGTTGTGGATCGGGACAGGTAACTGGAACCAGACTAGGACAGTAGCGATACTGTAACTGGGTTCGGGTCCTGGAACCAGGCAGGAACTGTAGCAAGACTCGGGTACTGGAACCAGGCAGGAACTGTAGCATGCAGGCAGGAACCAAGCAAGTACTGTAGCAAGCAGGCAGGAGCCAAGCAGGTACTGTAGCATGAACCTAGCGATGAAACCCAACGAGTCACTCCGGGGCACAGCGCAACAGGAAACCGGGATGCTAACCCATTGCAAGGCCAAGGCTGGATGGCTGCGGCCGGCTTATCAATGCCATGGCGTCTGACATCAGGAATTGGGCGGAGTCAGCACTGGCAGGAAATGGGCTACAAAGGCGCCCAAGTGGTGTTCGCGCACACCTAGGAGCAGGGCGTCCACCGGCCCCTTCACAGCGGCACTGCCCCAGCGGGGATGCCGCCAAACAGAGCGCAAGCCAGAACTCCGGAGGCAGGAGCAGGTCCGGAAATCAAGAGGTAAGGGCCTGGCCGTGGTGCTCGCCGCCAGGACCACAACAGTACCTCCCCTCTTACTCTCCCTCTTAGCTGGTCCGAGTTTACTGGGGTGGTCCAAATGGAACTGCCGTAATAAGTCCTTGTCGAGGATATTACGGGCCGGTTCCCAAGAGTTATCCTCAGGTCCGCAACCCTCCCAGGCAAGCAAGTATTCCCATCGGCGTTGATGGAACCGGACATCCAAAACTTCACGCACTTGATACGTAACCTCGTCCGGTACTGAAGGGTCCGAGGGTTCAGGAGCCCTGGAGTGGTATCTGGACAACACAAGATGCTTCAACAATGTCACGTGGAACACATCATGTAACCGCATGGAGGAGGGTAGGCGTAGATGGTATGAGACTGCTCTCACTCGTTCGGCGACTCGGAAAGGCCCACAGAATTTCGGAGCTAGTTTTTGAGATGGAATACGTAGCTGTAGATTTCTGGTGCTAAGCCAGACATGGTCTCCTGGGAAGAAGATAGGTGCTGACTGACGATGCCTATCCGCCCACTCCTTGGCGGACAGGGCGGCTTTGCGGATCTTTTCCTGGGTAGAGCTCCACAAGGCATGAAGCTGGCCAGCTGAGAGTTTCACTGCTGGGAGTGCACTAGGTTCAGGCGAAGGTAAGGGCGGTTGAAGTTGCTTCCCATAAGCAATGAGGAACGGGGAGCTTCCCGTAGCAGAATGCGTGTGATTATTATACGAGAACTCCACCCAAGGGAGTAGCTTGGCCCAATTATTTTGTCGTTCATTTACAAAAGCACAGAGAAACGTCTTCAGGGTTCGATTGGTTCGTTCCGTTTGCCTATTACTCTGAGGGTGAAATGCAGACGAAAGACTAAGTTGCACATTAAAGCGCTTGCATAAGGCTTTCCAATAACGGGCTGTAAACTGTGGTCGTCGATTGGAGACTATATCCTGTGGAAGACCGTGAAGTCTAAAGATGTGCTGAGCGAACAGACCAGCTAGGTCAGGAGCAGAAGGAAGCTTTGGCAAGGGAACGAAGTGTGCCATCTTGGAAAATCCTTCCACGGTTACTCAGATGACCGAATTACCTCCTGAGACAGGAAGATCCACGACAAAATCAATGGAGATATGTGTCCAAGGCTCCACCAGGATGGGTAATGGTTGCAACAAGCCCCTGGGCTTCCCGAGGAGCGGCTTTTGAACAGCACAAGTAGGGCATGAGCCCACAAAAGCTTGGACATCTTGTCTCACCATTGGCCACCAGTAGAAATGGTTTAACAAGTCTAAAGTCCCTTTCCAACCAGCATGGCCCCCAGTGAAGGAGTAATGGGCCCAAGCGAGGACTGCTCTCCGGGAGTGACGCGGAACGACGGTTTTCCCTTGGGAGGACACCAAGGTTGCAGCAAGACTTACTTTCTCAGGGTCCAAGATATACTGAAGTGTATCAAGGGTCTCTTCAACCTCAGAAGAGCGTGAGAGCGCGTCAGCTCGAACATTCTTAGAGCCGGGTCGATAGTGTAAGTTAAAGTCAAATCGATCAAAAAACAGCGACCACCGGGCTTGTCTTGGATTCAGGCGTTGGGCTTGCTTCAAGAATGCTAGGTTTTTGTGATCGGTGTAAATCGTTACCGGGCGGTTGGCTCCCTCCAACTACTGTCTCCATTCTTCCAGGGCAAGTTTCATGGCTAGCAACTCTTTGTCACCAACACAGTAGTTGCTCTCAGCCGGGGAGAATCTCTTTGAGAAATATGAACAGGACAACAGCTGTCCAGAATCAGAGTACTGGCTCAGTACGGCCCCCTCAGCCACATTGGAAGCATCAACCTCCACCATGAAGGGCCGGCTGGGACCCGAATGATGAAGGCAGGTGTCTAGTAAGAAGGCTTCTTTGAGGGCCTCAAAAGCTTGGCAGGCAGAAGGAGGCCAGTCCACCGCATTAGCCCCCTCCCTTTCGGGTGAGGGCAGTTAATGGAGCCACAAGACGGGAGTAGTTGGGAATAAAGTGACGGTAGAAATTGGAAAAGCCGAGGAAGCATTGCAACGCTTTAAGACCCCTGGGCCAGGGCCAATTCTTAATAGCCGCTAGGGATGTGAATCGTGTTCCATATCGTCTTAACGATAGAAATCGTGTGGCAGGGCAAGAAAATCGTGTTAGGCACGATTTTTTAGTTAAAAAATCGTTAAAAATCGTTTTTTCCGATTAGTGCGCACTAATTCGAGTTAGTGCACACTAACTGAAAATGATACAATTTGACACTTTTCAGGTCAGTTAAGGTCAGTTTAGGAATGAATATGTATTCCTATTGGCTGCCCTCTTATTTATTCATGTTACCAAGGTTCCCACTGACAGTATATGGGGGATGGGAAATGGAAACAGTTGGTAGCTTGACAAAACAAGTAATGTGATCAGTCAATGTGACTAGAACTTGTGCCCTAACCCTGATACCAGGGGTATTGTGATCTTCCTGCACACAGTGCCCTATCCCTATTAATACCAGGAGTGTTGTGATCTTCCTGCACACAGTGCCCTAACTCTGGCACCAGGGGTGTTGTGATCTTCCTGCACACAGTGCCCTATCCCTATTAATACCAGGAGTGTTGTGATCTTCCTGCACAAAGTGCCCTATCCCTATTAATACCAGGAGTGTTGTGATCTTCCTGCACACAGTGCCCTAACCCTGACACCAGGGGTGTTGTGATCTTCCTGCACACAGTGCCCTATCCCTATTAATACCAGGAGGGTTGTGATCTTCTTGCACACAGTACCCTAACCCTGGCACCAGGGGTGTTGTGATCTTCATGTACACAGTGCCCTATCCCTATTAATACCAGGAGTGTTGTGATCTTCCTGCACACAGTGCCCTATCCCTATTAATACCAGGAGTGTTGTGATCTTCCTGCACACAGTGCCCTATTCCTGATACCGGGGGTGTTGTGATCTTCCTGCACACAGTGCCCTATTCCTGATACCGGGGGTGTTGTGATCTTCTTGCACACATCCCGGTATCAGGGATTGGGCACTGCATGCAGGAAGATCACAACACCCCTGGTATTAGGGATAGGGCACTGCGTGCAGGAAGATCACAACACTCCTGGTATTAATAGGGATAGGGCACTGCATGCAGGAAGATCACAATACCCCTGGTATCAGGGATAGGGCACTGTGTGCAGGAAGATCACAATACCCCGGAGGAGTGAGGGTCAGGCAGCTCCCCCCTGTCTGTGAAGCCAGCTTCTCACTTGTAATGCAGGGAGGGAGCTGTCTCAGACTTCACCATCCTCCCCCCCCCCCCCCCCCACTCACCCACACACCATTCACTGGCTGGGACATGGGGGAAGTCAGGAGTGAGGGTCAGGCAGCTCCCCCCTGTCTGTGAAGCCAGCCTCTCACTAGTAATGCAGGGAGGGAGCTATCTCAGACTTCACCATCCTCCCCCCCCTCACCCACACACCATTCACTAGCTGGGACATGGGGGAAGTCAGGAGTGAGGGTCAGGCAGCTCCCCCCTGTCTGTGAAGCCAGCCTCTCACTAGTAATGCAGGGAGGGAGCTGTCTCAGACTTCACCATCCTCCCCCCCCCCTCACCCACACACCATTCACTAGCTGGGACATGGGGGAAGTCAGGAGTGAGGGTCAGGCAGCTCCCCCCTGTCTGTGAAGCCAGCCTCTCACTAGTAATGCAGGGAGGGAGCTCTCTCAGACTTCACCATCCTCCCCCCCCCCCTCACCCACACACCATTCACTGGCTGGGACATGGGGGAAGTCAGGAGTGAGGGTCAGGCAGCTCCCCCCTGTCTGTGAAGCCAGCCTCTCACTAGTAATGCAGGGAGGGAGCTGTCTCAGACTTCACCATCCTCCCCCCCCCTCACCCACACACCATTCACTGGCTGGGACATGGGGGAAGTCAGGAGTGAGGGTCAGGCAGCTCCCCCCTGTCTGTGAAGCCAGCCTCTCACTAGTAATGCAGGGAGGGAGCTGTCTCAGACTTCACCATCCTCCCCCCCCCCCCCTCACCCACACACCATTCACTGGCTGGGACATGGGGGAAGTCAGGAGTGAGGGTCAGGCAGCTCCCCCCTGTCTGTGAAGCCAGCCTCTCACTAGTAATGCAGGGAGGGAGCTGTCTCAGACTTCACCATCCTCCCCCCCCCCCCACTCACCCACACACCATTCACTGGCTGGGACATGGGGGAAGTCAGGAGTGAGGGTCAGGCAGCTCCCCCCTGTCTGTGAAGCCAGCCTCTCACTAGTAATGCAGGGAGGGAGCTGTCTCAGACTGGTATCAGGGATAGGGCACTGAGTGCAGGAAGATCACAACACCCCTGGTATCAGGAATAGGGCACAGGTTCTAGTCATATTGACTGATCACATTACTTTTTTTGTCAACTACCAACAGTTTCCATTTCCCATCCCCCCAACCATCACCTCAGTTGGAACCTTGGTAACATCAATAGATAAGAGGGCAGCCAGCCAATAGGAATACATATTCATTCCTAACTGACCTTTACTGACCTGGAAAGTGTCAATAATTTGTATCATTTTCTGTTAGTGTTCCTGAGTTTCCATTTCCATTTCCCATCCCCCCAACCATCACCTCAGTGGGAACCTGGTTAACATCAATAGATAAGAGGGCAGCCAGCCAATAGGAACACATATTCATTCCTAACTGACCTTTACTGACCTGGAAAGTGTCAATTTGTATCATTTTCAGTTAGTGCGCACTAACTCCCGTTAGTGCGCACTAACACGATTTAACGATTTTTAACGATAAATCGTTAGAATTTCTATTGTATCGTGTTCTATAACGATTTAAGACGATATTAACATTATCGGACGATAATTTTAATCGTTGAAAAACGATTCACATCCCTAATAGCCGCCACTTTTTCAGGATCCATCATAAAGCCTGCTGCAGAGACTATGTAGCCTAGGAATGGCAGGGAGGTCTTCTCAAAACTGCACTTTTCCAGTTTCACGTATATGCCATGCTCCCTAAGTATCTGGAGCACATGGCGGACATGCTGACGGTGTGACGACAGGTGCTGGGAGTAGACTAACACGTCATCGAGGTAAACAATTACACAGGTGTTCAGAGGGTCCCGCAACCTCATTCATCAGGTGCTGGAACACCGCCGGGGCATTACATAAGCCGAAAGGCATCACGAGGTACTCGTAATGCCCGTCTCAGGTATTAAAAGTGGTTTTTCCACTCATCTCAGGGACGGATTCCGACCAAATTGTATGCGCCTCGTAAGTCCAACTTTGTGAAAATCTTCACTCCTTGAAGCCGATCAAGGAGCTCCGGGATTAACGGGAGCGGGTAGCGGTCTCGCTTGGTAATCGAATTTAGGCCTCGATAGTCTATACACATGCCGAACCCCTGCATAAATCTGTGAAAATTACCCCCATAATGTTTGGCCCTGAGAGGATTAGTGGGACTGTAAAATATTTCTTGTCTTAGGATCATTAGTGGCATAGAATGTAATTATTTTCAGCAAGTAGAAGTGGACTGAAATATTCTGAGTAGTCAATGAGGCAGAATAAACAACAGATCATACACAGCCAAATATACAGTAAGTACATCCTTCAAAATAGAAAACTTCATTAAAAAATTCTGTTGCTTTGTATGAGAAATAGTTAAGAAAATGCTGTACCCTAGTGGAAACCAACATCTGGTCCCTGATGCAACCACCTTCCCAAAGTTGGAGGCTGGAAGTAATCCCATCGGAGTAGGGTCAGAGGGGAAAGGTTCCTTTCAAGTATCTACTGAAGAGCCCGGGAAGAACTTCCCCCTCCCTTTGATGCAATCCCTTGCATCAGTGGATGGTGGAAAATCGGACTCTATTGCGGTGATTCCAACATCTCAGGACAGAGGGGAACTGTTCATGGGAAATCATGGTCAGGGGGTTGGGGGGGGGATTCCAGCCTTAGGCCTACAATTGATGGAAAAGAAAGAAATTACATTAGAACTGGTTTGGAAGGCGTTGTTATCTTTGGAAGCCTCTATTACAATGTTAGCAAATACTATGCTTGGTACAAAAAATCATATATCTCAAATAGAATCTGTTGTTAAAGAAAATACTGGAAAGATAAATGTGATAGAGAAACAAGTTGTACAACTGAATGATGTACAAGAGAAAATAATGCAAGGAGAAATAACAAATAATAGGAAAATTGAACTCCTCGAGAATGAGATCAGATATAAAAATCTAAGGATTGTAAATTTCCCTTCTGTGAAGATGCATCTTCCCCTAGATATTTTTAAGAAATATATTATGGAAATTTTGTTATTTCCCAATGAAGCTATACCTCCAATAGCGAAAATATATTTTGTGAATTTGGGGAAGAAACAAACATCAACTTCAATACTAGAATCACAGGGGAAAAATATTCATAATCAAAATCAAACTCATATAGAGAATGGGAATCTAACCGATTTTTTGGAACAGTCAATAGAAACTCAGAATTTAGAGGAACCTTATTAGTCACCTTTTTATTTCCATCAGACAGAGATTCATTTCTCAGACATTTTCTACGTAACAGATCAAAAATTTTTTTAGGCGAGAAAATATGGGTATATCCCGATATTGCTAGAGAAACCCAGACTCGCAGAAAAAAATTTCTTACAATGCACCAAGAAGTAAGAGATCTTGGAGCAGAGTTTGTGGTAAGGTATCCAAGTAAATGTATCGTTAAATTGAATAATGATAGGTTCATATTTTTTGAACCAATCCAATTGAGATCTTTCATCAATGCAAGGGTACCTGTGGTTGTAGATTCCCTCCCCAAATCTGGAGAAGTAAAATAAAAAGTTCGTTATTTCTTTTCTTGATACTATTTTATATATAAAGTGCTCTATTATAATCCGGTTAGGTATCATATTGCCTTTTACAAGTCAGTCAGGATATAGAATTTCTTATCTTGCAATATAGTATTTGATTCAGTGGAATTTGTGTGTTATTTGTTAGAACTTATGCACGATAGGAAATCTTCTGATTTGTCTGGTTCATTGATAATGTTATATTGTCTATGTAAATGAAAAATTCAATAAATAAATAATACAAAAAAAAAAAGAAAATGCTGTACAACAGCATTGCTTGAGAGCTAAAAACCACGTAATTAAAATGAGCGGACCATTCTGCCAGTGCATGCTTCCACTGCAACAGTGTCTCCTCTCAGGGGTTTTGAAGCAAAGCCCCCAAGGAACTTGCATAAGAAAGTCCTTCTTCAATCAGACCCAAGCATCAAATGATATTCATCACTTTTCCCTCTGGGCTACCTTAAAAATAAAACTGCTCTGACATTATGTTAGCCAGAGGGGACCCTGATGAGCAACGGCTGATGTAGCAGTCCAAATGCAGAAGGATATTTCTTTCTCCTTGTTCCATGTAGGAGTCTGTTTAAACAAAACAAAATTCTAAAAAAACCATAAAGAGGAGGTTACGTGGGGGGATGAGCTGAAGCAGACATGGCTAGCTTTGGCTCCTGGCCCCACAACATAAACTCACCGGCAAAATCGGTTAAAAGGCTCCTGAACACACTACTGGGATACAGAAGAAGGTAGCACATTTCGATTGTCACCTTCATGAATCAATCTCCAGGCATTATGATATCTAAAAGTGGCAAGAAAGAAAAAGAGCGAGCAAAGGCCGCGATGGAAAACAAGATGGCGACGGCCTCATGTGCAGGTGACTCCTCACTACCGAGTAGTCTCACAGCGGAAACTCTGAAAGAAATAATAGCTGCAACATTGGACGAAAAGCTTGCCAGAATATCTGAAAAGTTAACCGAGGTAAGAAAAGCCCTTACAGAACTGGGACCGCGTATCGAGCAGGTTGAGGGACGGATCTCCCTGCTCGAAGACGATTTAACGGCGCAAACCGGGAAACTGAGCACACAAGAGGGGATCATTAAAGAATTACAACTCAAAATGGATGACTTGGAGGACAGGTCACGTAGGGCGAACCTGAGACTATTAGGGCTACCAGAGAACGTGGATGAGCAAGGACTGGGAACATTTTTAGAGGACTGGTTGCCAGAGGCCATTGGGGAACCTGAGCTCAAAGGCAAGATACGTATAGAAAGGGCACATAGAATTGGCCCCAGGAAAGAAACGGAATCTCGCCCTCGGATAGCAATAGCCAAAGTTTTAAATTATGCTCACAAACAGAGAATATGGACAGCATCGAGGAAACAGCAAGAAATAATTTATCAAGGGAATAAATAAGAATCGCACAGGATTTCTCTGTGCGTCTCACAACAAAGGAGAGCTTTTTCCCCCAAATGCTCCACATTAGTGGAAAAACAAATTAAATTTGTCATGCAATATCCAGCAACTTTAAAGATATGGCACGGAGGGAAAGGGCAATCATTTGACTCCCTGGAGACAGCCCAAACATTTCTCACCACGATAAATTCTACATGATCTGGACTTTATTCACCACCAAATGGTAGACGTTTTCTAGCTCTATGTAAAAGTTTTTTTTATGAATGAAACAAAAAAACTGAAGATATGAGCATTAACCACGAAAGAGACCATACCTTTAGCTTAAGAGTATAAATTATGTATAAAAAAAGGAAATCACATATCTTCCTGGGATAATGGACCACTGACTTATACATTATCCCAGTAGAGCAATATTCTGTGTTGTGGGGAGGGAATGCTCTAAAACGTGACCTCTTCGTTTCTCCAATTGTGAGGAACATAGTTCATTAGAGATTTTCCAGGGGATATTCATTAGGGATAAGGGTATGGGGTTTGGGATAATTCACAAATTGGGATTCATGGAGTTAGGGATGGGGGAATTCACAAAAGACATGAGAAGCATTCGGAACTTGATCTAAGCTTATCTGACAATTCTAAGTGGTGGAGGAAAGTGGAGAAAGGGATAAGTGGACACTATTCACTAATGATTGTATATTCTGGGGGACAGGTTAGGCTGGGAGCCTGGACCCTCTCATCTTATTATACAAAGTTATCTTTGGATATCATAACCTGGAACGCTCCAAATGGGTAAATACAGGATAATATCCTGGAATGTAGACGGGTTGGGATCTCCTATAAAATGGAAAAAAATATACCAACATCTCCAAAGACAAAAAAGTGCACATTGCCTGCATCCAGGAAATGCATCTCACAGAAAAAGAAAGTACAAAACTCTGAAGAGAGTGGGTTTCTGTGTGTCATTTTTCTCCAGCTAAAGGAAAGAAGGGAGGGGTAGCCATACTGGTCAATAAAAATACACCGTTTACATTAAATAAGGAACTTCAGGACCCAGACGGCCACTTTATTATAATAATAGGTACACTAGCGGGAAAACAGCTAACTTTAAGTAACATCTATGGCCCCAATGTGTCAGACCCTGCTTTCTTTAACAATCTTATTACTCTACTTTTAACTAACGCTCAAGGAGACCTTATTGTAGTAGGGGATATGAACTGGTGCTTGATGCCCAATTGGAAAAATCTCAGATACCGAAAGGATTTCGTCAGAAGAAAGAATCGGGAGTAGCTCAATTTTGTAAACATCTAGGGCTGATAGACCCTTGGCGCATATTGAATCCGACAACTCGAGACTATACTCATGTATCCCGAGCTCACAACACGATGTTAAGGATAGACTATATTCTGCTGGCAAACCACTTACTTGCCAAAGTGGAGACTGCAAATATAGGATCGATGGCCATAGTGGACCATGCACCTATCTGGGTAGATATGTGGTTCTCCCCACATAAACTGGAGGCTACCGGGCCATCTTACCAATGATACAGAATTTCATAAGTATGTACAGTCCAAATAGGAAGATTTCCAAGACAGCAATTATCAACATATTACTAACCCATCTCTATTCTGGGAAGCCAGCAAGGCCGTACTACGGAGCGAAATAATAGCATATGCTGCGAAAAAACACAAACAGCTGAATTGCACCATCTTAACATTAGAATCTCAACTAAACCAAGCTAAATGCCAGCTGGCAACAACACCATCATCATCTAATAAGGCAGCATACTATGCATGCCTTAACTCATTGAATGCTCACTTACATCTCCGAGCGCAAAAGTCAATCCAGATGTCAGAGCATTACTTCTTTGACATGGGAATAAATCTAGTAAATTGTTGTCGTGGATAGTAGCGATAAAAAGGAAAAAATCTCACATTAATGGTTTGAAAACCACAGCAGGCACCTACGTGACAAATACAACAGACATACTTGGTACACTACGTCAATTTTATGAATCACTTTACACGGAAGATAGGCAAGGAGACAGAAAGGATTAGGATGACTTCTTCTGCGATATTACTTTGCCTTCTATCACTGACATAAGAACAGAAGAACAGAAGAAATTGCCATGCTGGGTCAGACCAAGGGTCCATCAAGCCCAGCATCCTGTTTCTAACAGAGACAAAAACCAGGCCACAAGAACCTGACAATTACCCAAACACTAAAAAGATCCGATGCTACTAATGCAATTTATAGCAGTGGCTATTCCCTAAGTAAATTAGATTAATAGCCATTAATGGACTTCTCCTCCAAGAACTTATCCAAACCTTTTTTGAACCCAGCTACACTAACTGCACTAACCACATCCTCTGGCAATAAATTCCAGAGCTTTATTGTGCGCTGAGTGAAAAAGAACTTTCTCCGATTAGTCTTAAATGTGCTACTTGCTAACTTCATTGAATGCCCCCTAGTCCTTCTATTATTCGAAAGTGTAAATAACCGAGTAACATCTACTCATTTAAGACCTCTCATGATCTTAAAGATCTCTATCATATCCACCCTCAGTCGTCTCTTCTCCAAGCTGAACATCTCTAACCTCTTCTGCCTTTCCTCATAGGGGAGCTGTTCTAGCCCCTTTATCATTTTGGTTGCCCTTCTCTGTACCTTCTCCATTGCAACTATATCTTTTTTGAGATGCGGCGACCAGAATTGTACACAGTATTCAAGGTGCGGTCTCACCATGGAGCGATATAGAGGCACTATGACATTTTCCATTCTATTAACCATTCCCTTCCTAATAATTCCTAACGTTCTATTTGCTTTTTTGACTGCTGTAGCACACTGAGCTGATGATTTTAAAGTATTATCCACTATGATGCCTAGATCTTTTTCCTGGGTGGTAGCTCCTAATATGGAACCTAACATCTTGTAACTCAGCAAGGGTTATTTTTCCCTATATGCAAGACTTTGAATTGTCCACATTAAATTTCATCTGCCATTTGGATGCCCAATCTTCCAGTCTTGCAAGGTCCTCCTGTAATTTATCACAGTCTGTTTGTGATTTAACTACTCTGAATAATTTTGTATCATCCGCAAATTTGATAACCTCACTCGTCGTATTCCTTTCCAGATCATTTATATATATATTGAAAAGCACCAGTCCAAGTACAGATCCCTGAGGCACTCCACTGTTTACCCTTTTCCACTGAGAAAATTGACCATTTAATCCTACTCTCTGTTTCTTGTCTTTTTTTTTTTTTTTTGTAATATTTATTTAACATTTTCAACTTTAACAACCTTTGCAACATCAATACAAAACCGGATCATTAAATTGAATTGACCCCCCTTCCCTATCCCCCCCCCTCCCAACAGCAGGATCATCACTTTCACTGAGTCTAATGTATCAGACGGACAGTCCCGGATTCTTGATAAAAGAACTCTGTACATTCTTTAATACTGTCTCTAGTGGATTTGGACAGTGTGTCCCCAAATCTCTTCCAGATCATATGACAAGTTGCACGCGAATTCCACGGTTTGGAAGCCGCAGACATATATTCATATTGCATCATTTGGACCAGCCGCCCATGCCACTGCTCACTCTTTGGGCCATCCTCTTGAATCCATGCAGCCATAACAGTCTGCAAAGCAACGAGTAATGCCTTGCCCAGGAACAGTGAATCTGACATAGAAAGGTCAAGCAACGAGTCCGGGAGTAGTCTCAGTAAACACAGTTTCGGATCCATTGGAAGTATAGTAAATAATATTGTACTTAAATTGGTCAAAACCTGTGTCCAGAACCCTCTCAAATGTTTACAGTCCCAGAGGCTATGTATGTACGTTCCCCTGCCCTCTTGACATTTAATACAGACATCAGAATCACACAGTTTAGCAGCATACAGTCTCGTTCTAGGCATATACATACAGTGAAGTACCTTAAATCCAGTTTCTCTCATCACTACGTTCTCTGTCAATTTGTGACACCTGTCCAGAATAGCTACTATATCATTATAGGCTAGATATATATCTGCCTTATAGACCCATTTATTCTGAATATCCAATAAGGCAGAAGGGACCACAATCTCTCGCAATGCTTTAGAAAAAGTGGCGCAGGAGTTCCTCCGCAATGTTGGGGGCTCAAAAAGATCTCGTAACTCATTCCATTCTGTACCCAGCGCCTCCACCCCAAAGTGAGTAGACACATAATGCCTAATCTGTAAGAATGCAAAGAAATCTTTCGATCCAAAGTGATACTGTGCCTGTAGATCAGCAAAGCACTTCATTATTCCCGTACCTGGTACATAACATTGAAAAATATTAGACAGGCCCTCAGTATGCCACTGCTGAAAGGTCAATATCGATAACCCTGCTGGAAATTGGGGATTACCCTGGAATGTGAGGAAAGGAGTGAGACACCCGTTAAGGTTCAATTTCCGTATACACAAATATCTCCAGGCTTGTCTCGTGGCCTCTATGAGCCAGTGTCGCTTAAATTGTTTTGGGACCATAGACCCTGGCACTTGCATAATATTTACTGGATGGTACGGTTTCATCCAGGGACCCAGGAACTCCAGTGGTGAAAACCTACTCTTCCCCTCAATCCAATCTTGAACGTGACATAGGAGACACGCCAGATTGTAGTCCCTCCAACTAGGGCAACCGAGTCCCCCTTGCTTCCTGGGCAGCTGTAACGTGGTTAGGGCCAGTCTGGCCGGGCGATGCCCCCAAAGAAATCTACGGACCAAACGATTAATTTTTGCAATGTCTTTCTTAGTGAGCCACAGGGGTACCTGCTGCAAGATATACAACCATCTGGGTAATTCTAGCATTTTAAGGAGGAAGATTCTGCCCGACAGAGATAGCGGGAGCTTCCCCCATAGCCTTAGTTTCTTTTCCATGTTTTGGAGAAGAGGGGAGACGTTCGCTTCATACAATTTTGCGGGTTCCTTAGTGAGCTGTAATCCCAAATATCGCATGGCACTGGTCACCCACTTTAATGGAAAGTGTCCCTCTCCTCCAATACGTTCCTTAGGACCCACCACCATCGCCTCTGACTTGTCAATATTAATCTTCAAGCCAGCAAAGGTACCAAATTGTGCTTGGTGGTATAACACCCTATCCAAGGACTTCAGAGGGGACAGCAAAAATACGAGAACATCATCTGCAAACGCAGAAACTTTGAATTCCTGTCGTCCCCTTACAAAGCCCCGTATCAATGGGTCCTCTTCAATTTTTCTAAGTAGCGGATCTATGGATAGGATATATAAAAGTGGAGACAAGGGGCACCCCTGTCGCGTGCCTCTATGGAGGCTGAAATCCTCCGATACAAAACCATTAGCTACTATCGCCGACTGTGGGTTTCGATACAACATGGAAATATTTTGGACAATGGGACCGACAATCCCATATCTAGCTAACACTGAGAACAAGTACTCCCATGAAACCCGGTCGAAAGCTTTTTTGGAATCGAATCCCACCACCATGGCTTCTACTTCACCCTTTTGACATTCTTCCATTGCAATAATTAGCTTAGTAAGATTGGTAGTGATTGTTCGTCCCTTAACAAAGCCAACCTGATTGGGCGTAATAAGCGTGGGGAAAACCAAGCTTAATCTATCAGCCCAAACCTTGGCATACAACTTTGCCTCATAATTTAGCAATGAGATCGGCCGATAGGAAGCGGGGGAAGCCAGGTCTTTCCCAGGTTTTTCTAGAACAGTGATATATGCCCTTGTTACCCCCACTGGAAATTGGCCCCTGCGTTGAGCTTCCAAATAGAACTGTAGAAGGGGTTCAGTAGCCTGATGTATTAGGCACTTGTAATACTCCGCACTAAGACCATCCGGACCAGGTGCTTTGTTTAGTTTACTCCCCTTAATAGCCCCAATAAGTTCCTGCAATTGTAATGGCTTATTTAGAGCCGCTAGCTGACTCTCCGATACCTGCGGTAGTTGTAATCCTTGAAAAAAATTATCTTCCTGTGCCCGCCCACCTGTTCTATCTTCTATATAGAGACCCTCATAAAAGGAAGGAAAACTTCACAAATCTCTTTCCCGGATTGTAATACTCTTCTTTGGGTATCCCGAAGTTTATCTATGATAGTCTTCCCTTTTGCGATTCGAACTATATTCGCCAAGAGGCGTCCTGGCTTGTTCCCGAATCTATATAGATTATGGGCCTGCTTTTTCAACACCCCTCTGTGCCCTTTCGTGCAATAAGGAATTTAGCAAGTATAGAGTTTCCTTATACTCTGTGTGCGATTCTCTGCTGGTGTTTTGGGCCAATTTACTTTTAGCCTGGCTCAGTTTACGTTCCAACAAGAGAATGCGTGCATTCAGCGCCTTATTCCTAGCTATAACATAAGATATAATTTCGCCTCGCAAGACCGCTTTGCTGGTTTCCCAGTAAAGCCAAGGATCACTTTTATGGGCACTATTATTTTCTTCAAATTCTTTCCATTTCGTCTGGAGAAACTCTTGGAACTTTTTATCTTGCATCATATGACTTGGGAAACGCCAGCGCCGAGGTACCGGCTCTCCTGGACCTATACATACTTCCAGCCATATCAGAGCATGGTCCGAGATTTCTATTGGGCCTATTGTTACCCGAGTGACACTGCCCATTAGAGATTCCGACACGAGGATGTAATCAATCCTGGACTGCGTAGAGTGCGCCCGAGATACATGGGTATAATCCCGTTCAGTGGGATGTAGGGTTCTCCATATGTCAAGTAATCCCAACTCAGTACATAAAAACCCAATACCTTTATCCGCAAGTACCCGTTGGGGATTCGTGGGATGTGATCTATCAAGCGTAGGATCGTGAACACAGTTAAAATCCCCCAGCATGATCACGGGACCTTTTTGTAATGATAATAACTTTTGGATTAGTTCCTGAAAATATACATGACTATATGCATTAGGGGCATAGCAGTTGCATATTGTTACCTCGTGGCCCTGCACCTTGCCCACCAAAATCAGATACCTGCCGTGGACGTCTGAAATTTGTTGTGATAATTCAAATTTCACATTCTTATGGACTAACGTGGCCACTCCCGCCTTACGGCCTACCGCCGGAGTGTAATAGCATTGGCCCACCCATTGCTTTCGCAACTTCTTACTCTCCTCAGCGGATAGGTGTGTCTCTTGCAATCCCGCTATTCCTACCCGTTGGCGTTGTAGGGCACTCAAAATCTTTTGTCGTTTGATAGGTGTTCCTATGCCCCCCACATTCCATGAAATATAACGAATCGTACTCATCCCACCTGTAATGCAGTGGCAAAGTGGCGCTTCAACTCTCCCTGCCTCGGGCTGTCCAGTCCCCCAGCCTGGACTAGCAGCCCTCGAATCATCCTGTCCGTAACTGACCTGTCATTAGATCGTGCGTTGCGTTCCCTCCCCGTGTCCTGCTGCTTCCCCCCCCCCCCCCCGCACCCCTCCCCATCCCCCCATAAACTCTAATCCACACACACAAATACACACAAAGAAAAAAAAAATGTAGAATAGGCCCGATAGCTTCTCGGGCAGAGGTCAGTGATCCATGCGTACGGGTGCTAACCCCCTCCCGTACCTACGAACCCACATTTCCTAGAGATACATGAAAAGTAACAACAGTGCAAGACCTCAACATTTCCCTCAGTAGAATGCCTCAATAAGGGTTGTAGAACTAAGTGGTCTTGCCAATAAAGAAACCTGTAGAACCGTGGCTCTCGTCTGGCATGTCCTGTAGCCTCATCCAGTCCTGTACTGTTTGCCAATGTAGGAACTCAGGACATGGTCAGTTGATCCCTGATTCTTGCTTCAGCCATGTCGTTGCCTTGTCCAGTTGTTCAAAGGAGTGGATCTTCCCTTCCTTCCATATTTTCAAGACCGCAGGGTATTGCAGGGCGAATCGTATATTTTTATTGAATAAATCCGAGCACAGGGGCGAAAAGAGCCTGCGCTTGGCAGCCACCGCTACAGAAAAGTCTTGAAATAAGACTATTTTACTGTCTTGATACTTCAGGTCTTTGATTTTTCTGTATGCAGTGAGGATCGCCGTTTTTTGCGCCCAATTTAAAAATCGGGCGATCACCAGCCGGGGACGCCGCTCATGGTCCCTCCTGGGGCCGAGTCGGTGGGCCCTCTCAATCGCTAAGGTGCCTCGCAGCGATTCCATCTGAAGCGCCCCGGGTAGCCATTCCTCTAGCGTATGTTGTAATGCCCCCTCCGGAATCGCCTCAGGGAAGCCCATGAATTTGATATTGTTGCGGCGCGCCCTGTTTTCGAGGTCTTCAAGTTTAGTATCAGCTGTTTGGAGCGCCGTTTCCAGTTTAGCAACGCGGCCCGTGAGAGTTTGCTGATCTTCTTCTACGGCCGCAATCCTCCCTTCCGCAATCTCTATCCGGTTGCCAATCTCCCCCAAAGAGTCTTTAATAGCCCTCATATTTTCATTGATGCCCTCAAATTTGCTGTCGAGGGCCTCCACTACCGCCGCGGTTAAGCGCGCCACCGCTGAGTCATCGAGGCCTGCTCCCTCCGACAACCTCCGACCATCCGCCATTTTGCCGTCGGAGCCACCCAGCTTACTTTTTTCTTTATCCTTCCTCAGCGGTTTTACAGACATGGCTTTCGAGTCTCGGTTGCTGACTGCGCCAGGGTAAGGTTGCTGCTGGTAGTATCCCCACTTCACTTTAGGGTATTTTTTTGCGATCTACACTGCCAGGTTGGAAGCTTTTGAGGCGGTTAGCACCCGGAGCTCCGGCAAGCACGTCTCACCAGGCTCACCGCATCACGTGACCTCCTGTTTCTTGTCTTTTAACCAGTTTGTAATCCACGAAAGGACATCGCCTCCTATCCCATGACTTTTTAGTTTTTGTAGAAGCCTCTCATGAGGGACTTTGTCAAATGCTTTCTGAAAATCCAAATACACTACATCTACCAGTTCACCTTTATCCACATGTTTATTAACCCCTTCAAAAAAATGAAGCAGATTTGTTAGGCAAGACTTACCTTGGGTAAATCCATGTTGACTGTGTTCCATTAAATCATGTCTTTCTATATGCTCTCCGATTTTGATCTTGAGAATAGTTTCCACTATTTTTCCAGGCACTGAAGTCAGGCTCACAGGTCTATAGTTACCCGGATCACCCCTGGAGCCTTTTTTAAACATTGAGGTTATATTGGCCACCCTCCAGTCTTCAGGTATAATGGATGATTTTAACGATAGGTTACAAATTTTAACTAATAGATCAGAAATTTCATTTTTTAGTTCCTTCAGTACCCTAGGATGCATACCATCCAGTCCAGGTGATTTGCTACTCTTTAGTTTGTCAATCTGGCCTACTACATCTTCCAGGTTCACTCATCACCCCTGAAAACCATCTCTGGAACTGGTGTCTCCCCAACATCCTCATTAGTAAACATGGAGGCAAAGACTTCATTTAGTCTTTCTGTAATGGCCTTATCTTCCCTAAGAGCCCCTTTAACCCTCTGTCATCTAATGGTCCAACCGACTCCCTCACAGGTTTCTTGCTTTGGATATATTTAAAAAAGTTTTTATTATGAGTTTTTGCCTCTATGGCCAACTTCATTTCAAATTCTCTCTTCGCCTGTCTTATCAATGTTTTACACTTAACTTGACAATGCTTATGTTTTATCCTATTTTCTTCAGATGGATCCTTCTTCCAATTTTTGAAGGATTTTTTTGGCTAAAATAACCTCTTTCACCTCACCTTTTAACCATGATGGTAATCGTTTTGCCTTCCTTCCACCTTTCTTAATGCGTGGAATGCATGTGGACTGCGCCTCTAGGATTGTATTTTTAAACAATGTCCAAGCCTGGTGAACTCTTTTAACCTTTTCAGCTGCACCTTTCAGTTCTTTTCTAAATATTTTCCTCTTTTTATCAAAGTTTCCCTTTTTAAAATTTAGTGTTAGAGCTGCAGATTTACTTATTGTCCCCCTTCCAGTTATTAGTTTAAATTTGATCATGTTATGATCACTGTTGCCAAGTGGCCCCACCACCGTTACCTCTCTCACCAAATCTTGCATTCCACTAAGAATTCAATCTAAAATAGTTCCCTCTCTTGTTGGATCCTGAACCAATTGCTCCATGAAGCAATCATTTATTACATCCAGAAACTTTATGTCTCTAGCAAGTCCTGATGTTACATTTACCCAGTCAATATTGGGGTAATTGAAATCTATGAATTGAATCTATGAATTGAAATCTCCCATTATTATTGCACTGCCAAATTGGTTTGCTTCCCTGATTTCTTTTAGCATTTCATCATCTGTCTGACCATTTTGTCCAGGTGGACGGTAGTATACTATCACTATATTCTTACCCAACACACATGGGATTTCTACCCATATAGATTCTACTGAGCATTTAGTCTCTTGTATGATCTTTATCCTGTTGGACTTTATACCCTCCCAGACATAAAGTGCCACACCCTCACCAAGTTGATCCTTCCTATCATTGCGATATAATTTGTACCCTGATATAGCACTGTCCCATTGGTTATCCTCCTTCCACCAAGTCATTGTGATGCCAATTATGTCAATCTCATCATTTGCTGCTATACACTCTAATCTCATCATTTGCTGCTATACACTCTAACTCTCCCATCTTACTTCTTAGACTTCTGACATTGGCATACAGACATTTCAAAGTGTGGTTTTTGCTTGTTTTAACAAAAATAATTTCTTGCCCATCCCATTATAGCGGTGAGGTGTTTGGAGTGATTAAAACAAGTAAAAGCCACAAATCGCAAGGTCCAGATGGATTTCCTGCTGAGTACTATAAGATTTTAAGTCCCAGGATTATAGACACATTAACATCCTTTTATAACCAAGCGTGGCAAGGAAATGGCTTCTCAGAGACTTTCAATAATGCACACATCACAGTGTTACCGAAGCCTGGTAAAGATCCCCTCCAAGCAGCGTCATACAGACCTTACTAAATTATGACTTGAAACTTTATGCAAGGATTCTGGCAGTCCATCTTGGAACAGTGCTGCCATCCATTATCTCCCCATATCAGGCTGGTTTTGTTGGCGGTAGAAATGCTGGAGCCCATGTCTTAAGATTTGTGGCAGCACTTGAGACTTCACATCATCTTAGAATACCAGCTATGGCTGTGGGATTTGACTCGGAAAAGGCTTTCGACCGAGTATCATGGGATTACATGTTCTCAGTAATGACTCATTTTGGATTCTCCAGTCATATCATAAAAGCCATCTCTATCCTCTACCATAATCCTAAGTCCTTTATAGTGGCAAATGATTCTATTTCTGTGGAGATACCAATTCACAGAGGAGTCCGACAAGGATGTCCACTGTCTCCCATTCTATATATTCTTTCGCTGGATCCTCTTCTCAGGAAACTAGCCAGTGCTTCAGAAATTCAGAGACAAACTATAGGAGGGGACAGCTTCACTGTAGCGGCCTTTGTGGATGACATGCTAGTGTATTTAACCAACCCAATGCAATCATTGCCTTATGTTCTTAAAGTGCAACAGGCATTTGGTAAATTTGCTGGTCTAAAGATCAATGTGGAGAAATCCGAAGCCTTAGATGTATTAGGTACATTACGAAGCACGTGGCCCGGCACTTTTCCCCTAAAATGGGTTACTACCTCATTAAAATACCTAGGAATATATATCCCAGCAAACGTAAAAGACATATACTTTCTGAATATAATTCCGATGAAACAAAAGCTGATTCAAAAATTGCAAATGTGGCAGACCTTACCATTATCACTTTCTGGGAAATATTTACTCCTAAAAATGATGGAGATTTCGAAATGGCTATATCTCTTTAGCATGTTACCCTTTTGGATGAATAAACAAGATATAGAGGACATAAACAAAGCACTTAGCAGGTATTTATGGCGAGGAAAACGAGCAAGGATTCCACTGCAGATTCTTATGAAACCCAAACGGGATGGGGAACTGAATTGCCTGAACTTACGAGCCTATAACTATGCCAGTCTAATGAGGCATGTATGTGACTGGACTCTGGCAACGGGAAATTGCTCCCCTATAACATATATTACTCAATGGGTCGCCCCTTTTTCACCAGGCGCAATCTTGCAAAGTCCTAACAAAATTCTTCCAAAACATCTCACTACCAGTGTTATTGTCTACCCACTGCAACTAGCTTGGAAATACATCTGCAAATTGCTGCAAGTAATACCGGAAAAGAGTATATGTCAACCGGTCACAGGAAATCCACTATTTCCACCGGGACAGACACAGGCTTTATTTTTTCGCTGGTCACAACTGGGGATAAAAACGGTGGTACAAATGTTTGATTTGGAAACTACTCCAGCATATGTCAAAAGCTTTCAAAAGCTTCAAGAAAAGTATCATATACCTCAAGTGGACTTCTATGGCTATCTCCAACTAAGAAATTACATCATGGAGCAGCTACAGACAACACCTTCCTTTCAGCACTCACTCCAATTGCTCTCCTTTCTACATGGACCAGATGGTAAACGTACTAGATGCTCACAGTTTTATGAAGCGATAGTGAAATTGACTAACCGGCCTGATTTTGTATTTATAAAAAGTAAATGGAATCAGTAGTTACCTCGGAAAATCTCAGAGAAAGAACTCATTTCCTGTTTCCATACTATTCCAACAACTATTGAGAACGTGACTCTGCGTGATAAACAATTTCAATTTTACTATCAAGCCTTTCACTCACAATACGTGGCGTTCCAAATGGGACTCATACCGGATCATCTCTGTACTTGATGCTCTGCTAACAAAGTGGACTTTTATCATAGTTTCTGGGATTGTCCAATAGTGGAAGAATTTTGGTGTTACCTCCAGTCCATACTGTTCAAAATGTGGGCACTAACCATAACACTGGATCCACTGACTTTGCTGTTTGGTATCCCAGAGAATTCTAATGCTATTTAAGAAGTTTTGGACCATTTTCTTTGTTATGTGTAACCTATGTTCCTTGTACTGCCTCCGAGCGATTGTTAACTTTACACTGTAAACCGATATGATTTGTATATTTTACAGGAATGTCGGTATAGAAAAAAATAAAAATAAATAAATAAATAAATAAAATATTCTGGATAAGTATCAACTTCAACTTTTCCATAAAATCATCCTTATAGCAGTTGACACCATACTTTCACAATGGATGACCTCTAACCCTCAATTCAAACCTATTTGGAAAACCAAATTTCACCAGCTGCTTCACAAAGAACAATTAACAGCTCAGCACAAATCTGCCAAGTGTCAGACATTAACCTTGAGAATATGGTCTGATTACGTGAAACTACAACCGACTGAAGCTTCAAGATTTTTCAATTGGGACAAGGAGAAACCTGGATGTCCCATTTATGAGACATTTGACTAATCCATACTGTTTGAATTTACTGTCAAAATTTTGCATTAATCTTATACTTGATTGCTAAGTAGATTTCATCCATGAACACATTTAACTTGTCTATCATACCAGCTTAGCAATAAAATAACACACAACCTATAACGCACAGGAACTATGTATAACTTGCACTGCATTTTATTACATAATCACGTCACCTTGTGTTACTCATTACTGTATTTATGTAATTCATTATTGTATTTCTTTATATATTTAATAACTTATATTCCTATCTATTTATTTGTTTGATTATTCAATTCTTTATTTACTTACTTCTCTGTTTCCTTATTATATCATTTCGGTACTCACTCATTCCACGTAACCCACAAAATCCACCACAATCATATAATCAAGCTGAATACTCCACTGTGTAATTATATTCTATTTCTTATATAGTTACACTCCACTGAATCCAGTTGGTCAATATAACTTGTTTAGATATACAAATAAAAAAGGGAGGGAGGGGAGGGGGGGAAAACCACAAACGCATCACTGACATACAATTTTAATAATTACATACAACCAGCTGTTAATTACGAGAAAGGGGGGGACCCTTTTGAAACCCATTATGTACAAAACTTATTGGTATAATGAAAAGGGAAAGACAGATTAAGAAAAAAAAGATGTAAGGAATTATCTGTGTAAGAAAACAATTGCGAAGAAACAGAATGCTAATGAACCTATGTCGTATACAATTAATGAAATCAAGAAATTGTTCAATGCATTGAAGATGTTTATGTTTTCCAACTTATATGTTTGGCAATAGTTCACTCTCCTTTTTTTTTTTTTTTTTTAACAGATTATTATTCTTAACAGAAAATAAAAAAAGAAAGTTCACTCTCCTTTTAATACAAATACTAACCAATATTAACCCTCACTGATATCAAATATTCTGAAGTTGATGTTCTGAATCATAGGTTATGAATCGTTTGTTAACAAATTGTATTATTATTAGTCAAGTGCCTTGAAAAAATTGTTTTGACATTATGCTGTATGATATTGAGCAAAGTTGCTGTCAATAAATATACTTAAACAAAAAAAACCCCTAAAATCTATTCACTGGAGCAATGTTAAATATTTGAGCAGTCGTACAGCTTTTTCCTAATTATTTTTGGGTAGAAAGAGATCTTTTTTAATGAAATTGCTTTTCTTGTGTTAGAAGTCGATGAGACAGGGCCTTTCTCAGGTATTTATACATTTGATTTATCAAATGATTTTCCTCAATTTGGACACAGGATGGAGATGGACCAAACTCTTGCAATCATGCCCTAAATCGCCCATATTCTGGCTATCTGCTGGCAGGTACTGATCACCACAAAAATTCCCTGGGAATCAGGTAAAAATGTAAGCTTTCCTGAAGGTGCCAACGAATTGTCTATGTCCCACTGGTGTGATGGTTGAGGGCCTGAAGCAAGGCCAAAGATCCTTAACCCTTGAGCTATAAACCCAAGAACTGAAGCAAGGCCAAAGACCCTTAACCCATGAGCTGTTAACCCAAGGACTGAAACAAGACCAAAGATCCTTAACCCATAAGCTGTTAACCCAAGGACTAAAGCAAGGCCAAAGACCCTTAACCCATGAGCTGTTAACCCAAGGACTGAAGCAAGACCAAAGATCCTTAACCCATAAGCTGTTAACCCAAGGACTAAAGCAAGACCAAAGACCCTTAACCCATAAGCTGTTAACCCAAGGACTGAAGCAAGGCCAAAGTCCCTTAACCCATGAGCTGTTAACTCAAGGACTGAAGCAAGACCAAAGACCCTTAACCCATGAGCTGTTAACCCAAGGATTGAAGCAAGGCCATAGGCTCTTAACCCATGAGCTGTTAATGGAACAGGTTTAGCATTGTCCTTCAATCATTGGGCATTCATCCCACAATGCACAGGGGATAAATAGAGACCAATTCCAGGAGCATTTAATTTAAAATAACAAGTCTGTGAATAAATCATGCGTGAAACATAAAACAATTTTGTGGATTAACTGTTCACCAGTCAACATGCTAAGATGAGAAGGACTCAGGAGGATGGGAAACGGGGAAGATCATGGAAGAGGTGGGGAAGGTAAGAGGAGGAAGATCAGGAATCTAAATTCAGGAAGAGGAGGAAGAGAAGACCTTGGGTCAGGGATTGGGGGCGGAGGTTTCAAAATCTGGGGAGAAGGGAGAGTTAGTACCGCTGTGTGAAAACTGAAATTGGCACCTCCCTTGGCATCAGCTCTGGCACAGCACTGGCAGCGGCTCATCTCTTCTACACCCCCCATGCCCCCACTCTCTAGCTATCCTTGTTCTCTCTTTCCTCCTGCCCACACATTCACTAGCACCCCCTTGCTCTCCTGTCCATTTCTTGCTTCATAGCATCCCTGCAGGCTGATCCTTCCCCTGCCACCAAAGGCAGAAGCTTTCTTCCTCCTGCACAATCTCCTGCCTGCAGACATTATTGGAAAGATAAAGGAGAGCGGGAGTAGTATCCTTCCCCTGAGCATGGCACCTATGCGGCCACGGATGTCACATATCCCAAAAGCTGTCCTTGGGTGTGTTCATGCCACTATTGTTATTGGTGCCCTTCCCCTCTTTTGGGTATTTGCTGACAGTCTTATCTTTCTTTAGATTTGTGAATCTGGGGATTGACAGGGGGCTATCATTTGCCGGTGGTAACCAGAGTTATCGTGGCGTGCTCTAGGTGGGTACCAACAGGTTCCTCTACTTTAAAAACTGCATTGGCATTGCAAGTTTAAGATCCATATTTTTGCTTTTAAGATTTTAAGAGGAATTTGTCCCCCACTTCTTAGGAATTGTCTGCACTGGTCGAAGTCTAACAGATCTTTAAAAAAATATAGTAATGATGGCAGATAAAGACAAATGGTCCATCCACTCTGCCTCTCAGGCTTCTGATGATAGTAACTGCTGCTTTGTGCAGGTTACCCCATACCTTCTGTTAAGGGCAGTAACTACCGCTCCGTGCAGGTTACCCCCATGTGTTCTGTTAAGGGCAGTAACTGCTGCTCCATATATGATACTCCCTGCCTTAAGAACATAAGAAATTACCATGGGTCAGACCCAGGGTCCATCAAGTCCAGTATCCTGTTTCCAGCAGAGGCCAAACCAGGCCACAAGAACCTGGCAATTACCCAAACACTAAGTAGATTCCATGCTACTGTTGCAATTAATAGCAGTGGCTATTCCCTAAGTAAACTTGACTAATAACAGTTAATGGACTTCTCCTCCAAGAACTTATCCAAACCTTTTTTGAACCCACTAACTACACTAACCACATCCTCTGGCAACAAATTCCAGAGCTGTATTGTGCGTTGAGTGAAAAATAATTTTCGCCGATTATTCTTAATTGTGCTACTTGCTAACTTCATGGAATGCCCCCTAGTCCTTCTATTATTCGAAAGTGTAAATAACCGATTCACATCAACTCATTCAAGACCTCTCATGATCTTAAAGACCTCTATCATATCCACCCTCAGCTGCCTCTTCTTCAAGCTGAACAGCCCTAACCTCTGCAGCCTTTCCTCTTAGGGGAGCTGTTCCATCCACTTTATCATTTTGATTGCCCTTCTCTGTAGCTTCTCCATCGCAGCTATATCTTTTTTGAGATGGGACGACCAGAATTGTACACAGAATTCAAGGTGCGGTCTCACCATGGAGCGATATAGAGGCATTATGACATTTTCCGTTTTATTAACCATTCCCTTCCTACTAATTCTTAACATTCTGCTTGCTTTTTTGACTGCTGCAGCACACTGAGCTGATAATTCTAAAGTATTATCCACTATGATGCCTAGATTTTTTTCCTGAGTGGTAGCTCCTAATACGGAAAATAACATCGTGTAACTACAGCAAGGGTTATTTTTCCCTATATGCAACACCTTGCACTTGTCCAATTAAATGTCATCTGCCATTTGGATGCCTAATCTTCCAGTCTTGCAAGGTTCTCCTGTAATGTATCACAATCAGCTTGTGATTTAACTACTCTGAATAATTTTGTATCATCTGCAAATTTGATAACCTCACTCAACATATTCCTTTCCAGATCATATATATTGAAAAGCACCGGTCCAAATACAGATCCCTGAGGCTCTACACTCTTTACCCTTTTCCTCTGAGAAAATTAATAATTTAATCCTACTTTTTGTTTTCTGTTTTTTAACCAGTTTGTAATCCATGAAAGGACATCACCTCCTATCCCACGACTTTTTTGTTTTCTTAGATGCCTCTCATGAGGGACTTTGTCAAACGCCTTCTGAAAATCCAAATACACTACATCTACCAGTTCACCTTTTTCCACATGTTTATTAACCCCTTCAAAAAATGAAGCAGATTTGTTAGGCAAGATTTCCCTTGGGTAAATCCATGTTGACTGTGTTCCATTAAACCAATGACCATGTCTTTCTATATGCTGTACAATTTTGATCTTGAGAATAGTTTCCACTATTTTTCCCGGCACTGAAGTCAGGCTCACTGGTCTATAGTTACCTGGATTGCCCCTGGAGCCTTTTTTAAATATTGGGGTTACATTGGCCACCTTCCAGTTTTTAGGTACAATGGATGATTTTAATGATAGGTTACAAATTTTAACTAATAGATCAGAAATTTCATTTTTGAGTTCCTTCAGTACCCTAGGATGAATACTATTCAGTCCAGGTGATTTTCTACTCTTTAGTTTGTCAATCTGGCCTACTACATCTTCCAGGTTCACAGTGATTTTGTTCAGTTCGTCTGACTCATCACCCCTGAAAACCATCTCCGGAACTGGTATCTCCCCAACATTCTCATTAGTAAACATAGAAGCAAAGAATTCATTTAGTCTTTCTGCAAGGGTAGTAACTGCTGCCCCATGCAGGTTACCCCATGTGTTCTGTTAAGGGTAGAAACTGCCACTCTGTGCAGGTTATCCTCATGTCTTCTGTTAAGGGCAGTAACTGCTGCTCAATACAGGATACTCCCTGCCTTCTGTGAAGGGTAGTAACTGCTGCTCTGTGCAGGTTACTCCCATGTGTTCTGTTAAGGGCAGTAACTACTGCTCCATACAGGATACTCCCTGCCTTCTGTTAAGGGTAGTAACTGTGTGCAGGTTACCTCCATGTTTCTGTTAAGGGCAGTAGCTGGTGCTCTGTGCAGGTTACTCCCATGTGTTCTGATAAGAATAGTAGCTGCCGCTCCATGCAGGTTACCCCTATTTTCTGTTAAGGGTAATACATTTTAAAAAGTGGGGGAAATGGGGGGGGGGGGTGAGTGGTAGGTTATATGTCACAGAATACACAACACACAATTACAAGTATAGTAGCTTTACTTATAAGTCTGAGAATAAACAATCAAAGCATAGAGTTTGAATATGAACTGTGATGAAGTGCAGGCTGTCTTAAAAGAGGAAAACCCAGACCAGATCACCACTGGGAGAGACCGGAGCAGAATTAGACAGCAGAAGGCATATTTCAGGCCATCTCGAAACAACTCAGGAAGGGGTCCGCAGCCTCCCTCTCGACAATTAAAACCATTTATATTCCATTGCGGCCACTGCATCCCGCAGATGTCCTCACAAAGTGTCCTGAAACCAAGAGTCACTGAATCTGAATGTGACTTGACCTGTCTGGAGGTCTCCATGGCTCCTGAACTCTTAGCTGGGTTTGAGCATTGGGCGGGGGAGGGGGGAGTTGTCACGGCCAGGCTTGCTCCCTGGATGTCTGAAGAGGGGGCGGCCATCTTCATGGGCCTGGTGTTACGGCTATGGCTGCTGTGCAACCGCCTCACCACCAGGGGTCCCTCTAGAGCTGGCTCTCCTGACAGGCCCAGTCTATCTCCCTTCTCCTCTCTATGTTCTGGGCTTTCCCTTATAACCCTGCCTGACAGTTCCCTCAGGGCTTCGGCATCGAGCTCGCCTGGGCTCCCTGCTCTAGCCTTCCTTGCTTGCTGTGCGTGTGGTCCTTTGACCTTGCTTTGCCTAGCCTTGCCTTCGGGCCTTCTACCTTGCCTTGCCTTGCCTTGCGTGGCCTTCAGGCCTTCTACCTTGCCTTGCCTTGCCTTGCGTGGCCTTCGGGCCTTCTACCTTGTCTTGCCTTGCCTTGCCTTGCGTGGCCTTCGGGCCTTCTACCTTGTCTTGCCTTGCCTTGCGTGGCCTTCGGGCCTTCTACCTTGTCTTGCCTTGCCTTGCCTTGCGTGGCCTTCGGGCCTTCTACCTTGTCTTGCCTTGCCTTGCCTTGCGTGGCCTTCAGGCCTTCTACCTTGCCTTGCCTTGCGTGGCCTTCGGGCCTTCTACCTTGCCTTGCCTTGCCTTGCGTGGCCTTCGGGCCTTCTACCTTGTCTTGCCTTGCCTTGCGTGGCCTTCGGGCCTTCTGTCTTGCCTTGCCTTGCACGGCCTTCGGGCCTTCTACCTTGTCTTGTCTTGCCTTGCCTTGCGTGGCCTTCGGGCCTTCTGTCTTGCCTTGCCTTGCGCGGCCTTCGGGCCTTCTACCTTGTCTTGTCTTGCCTTGCCTTGCGTGGCCTTCGGGCCTTCTATCTTGCCTTGCCTTGCCTTGCCTTGCGCGGCCTTCGGGCCTTCTACCTTGTCTTGTCTTGCCTTGCCTTGCGCGGCCTTCGGGCCTTCTACCTTGTGCTGTGTATGGTCTTCGGACCTTCTGCCCTGCCCTGCCTTGCTTACTGTGCGTGCGGTCCTACGGGCCCTCTGCTCTACTGTCTGTGTGTGTTTGGCCTACGGGCTCTCTGCCCTGCTTACTGTGTGTAGCCTACGGGCCTTCTGTGTGGGTGTGGCCTACGGGCCTTCTGACCTGCCTTGCCCCGCTTACGGTGTGTGGCCTACGGGCCTTCTGTGTGGGTGTGGCCTACGGGCCTTCTGACCTGCCTTGCCCCGCTTACGGTGTGTGGCCTACGGGCTTTCTGTGTGTGTGTGGCCTACGGGCCTTCTGACCTGCCTTGCCCCGCTTACGGTGTGTGGCCTACGGGCCTTCTGACCTGCCTTGCCCCGCTTATGGTGTCTGGCCTACGGGCCTTCTGTGTGTGTGTGGCCTACGGGCCTTCTGACCTGCCTTGCCCCGCTTACGGTGTCTGGCCTACGGGCCTTCTGTGTGTGTGTGGCCTACGGGCCTTCTGACCTGCCTTGCTCTGCCTCCTGCCCTGACCCAGCCTGAACCTAGACACTGCTATCTGCCGCCTGCCCTGATCCAGTCTGAACCTAGACACTGCTATCTGCCGCCTGCCCTGACCCAGCCTGAACCTAGACACTGCTATCTGCCTCCTGCCCTGACCCAGCCTGGACCCAGACCCTGCTAACTGCCGCCTGCCCTGACCCAGCCTAGACCCAGACACTGCTACTTGCTGTCTGCCCTGACCCAGCCGGGACCCAGACACGGTTTCCAGCCATCCCTGTCTCTCTCCACCTGGAGCCACCCTTTTGGGTGGTGTTCACTACCCCTGAACTGGGAGGAGGGGATGGGGCTGTAACCCTGGCAGGGAGGCTTCGGGGTTGCTCCCATCTGTCCAAGCGGGACCCCAAGGATAATGGCTGGCTGGATAAGGGCGGGAACACCTCACTTTTCCCATGCACGTGCTTAAAAAAAAGGATGTGCTCCACTGCCCTAAAACAAAAACTTATTATACCCTAGATGTGTAAATCCAAGGAAGACTGAGATTCGAGGTCCACCGAGCAGAGTCCATCGCTTTCCGCCCACTTCCAAATGAACTCCATGACGCTAATAACCTGGACCGCACCAACGACGAAAAACGAAACCTCAGTCTTCTGGGCTGCCACCGTCCACTACCTCATTTCTGGTCTTGTGAATTGCAAGTTTTGCAGTGGCAAAAAGGTAGTTAACCAGATGGTCTCTGGCTCTCAGTCTGGGGTTCCTAGACGTGGTGCGGCCATAGATAAACAGATGCGGACTGAACTGTAACCAGAAGTGCAGGAGGAGTTCTTCAACTCCGCAAGGAAGGGTGTCAACCGGGGACAACGCAGAAAGATATGGACCAACATGTCCTCTGCCCCACAGAATTGACACCTTCTTCCTGCTCCCCTGATACAATCCAACAGGGTGCCTGTAGCGATGGCCCCATGGGCGATGTGCCAGCATAAGTCTCCGGTAGTTTTTGGAATTAACTCTGAGTAGAACTCCTCCCACCGGGGTCACAGCGCACCGCCCAATACTCTCCGCCATGGTGTATCTAGAAGCCAGAGAGGGTGGCTCGGTGCATCGAATGATGCACAAGCTCGGCCATCGCTCTTTTTGGTGCTTTGCAGAAAGGCACCTGCTGGATCGCATCCAGCCTGCTTAGGCTGTGGGGAAGGGGACAGGGAAGTCGAGGAGGTCCTTGATGTTTTGGGGGGCCGATAATCATGTCTGGGAGATTGGGGGTGGGGTGGGTAGGGGTGGGGCATCCTGACCTGAAGGACCCCCCTCATATGGGCTGGAGGGGTCGGGGGGTAAAAAGGCTCCATATCTCACTGAGCAGGTGACCAGCCATGTACGGGTGCCTCATGCCCATGCACCGGGCCAGCACTTCTGAGGACACCCGATGTCACCGGTCTATGCTCAGGAGATCTCTGACCCGCATGGTCCCACACTCTATTAGCCATCGGCACACCTGAGGCAACTCCAGGGCCATCACAACCAGAGTGGGGTTGTAAAGAAGGGGCTCTCCCATATCCAAGCTCAGGGGCACTGAGGGGTCTCTTGTTCTGGAGACAACACCCCAGGCTTTGAAAACATCTTGGTAGAAGGCTGGCAGCAAAGGGAAGTTACGTGCGCGTACACTTCCGTTTCAATTACCAAAAGCTGCCAGTCATACCGTAACCCGCCCCCTTGTTGGAGGAAGAATTTTCCCAGTGGACGCCACTGCAGAGGTGGGTCTGCATACAGGAATCTCCGCAAGGCCTGGAGACATAGGATGTGGACTCTGCACTTGATGTCCACCACCCCCTGCTCCCCCTCCCTGAGGGGGAGCTCCAGGACACCCTCAGAGACCCAGTGCCGCCTCCTGGCCCAGAAGAAGTCTAGCAGTTTCCTTTGGGTCCGGGAGATGAACTCTGAGGGCGGCCTCAGGGCGGCCAGTCGATGCCACAGCATGCTGGACACCAGATGGTTCACTACTAAGGCCTCCCCTGGAAGGACATTAGATGGACCAGACCCTTACATGCCCCCAGACAAACTGTGATCTTCTCCTCCAACTCCTTCCAGTTCGCCGGGGGCACGGCCTTCATGGCAGTGAGGTGGACACCCAGATATTTAAGGGTCCCCCTGCTCCATGAAAAGTTTTAAAACTGACTAGGGGGTATGTCCACCTGTTGCAGCCCTACCTAAAGTCCAGAGCATTTGGCCCAGTTGATTTGGGCTGAGGATGCGAATAAAAAAAATCTGCTGGCAGGTTCGCACCCTCTGCAAATCATCTGGGTCTTGGACCATGAGGAGGACGTCGGCGGCGTAGGCCAACAGTGTGATCCGCATTTCCAGTGCCCGCAGCGCCAAGTCAACGAGCCGCCTATGCAGAAGACACAGAAATGGCTTGATGTCCAGTGTGTACAGCAGCTCGAAGAGCAGGCACCCCTGACGCACTCCTCGACCAAATGCTAAAGGCACCATCAAGGACCAGTTCACCTTAACTAAGCACTCTGCAGAAAAGTACAGGAGACGGAGAAGATCCACGAAACGGAGGCTGAATCCGAATGTGTGGAGGGTTCCCATGAGGTACGTGTGATCCACCTTGTCGAAGGCTTTCTTCTGGTCAAGGGACAAAAATCCTACCTATAGACCAGCCCTATGGCAAAACTTAATAGGGTCACGGACCAAAAATATGTTGAAGATGGTCCGGCCCAGGAAGGTGTAGGACTGATCGGGGAGAATCACACCTGCCAAAACAGACCCCAGCCGCTGCGACATTGTTTTGGCTAAGATCTTATAGTCCATGCATAGCTGGGAGACCGGACGCCAATTCCGAATGTTGCAGGGGTCTACGCTCTTGGGTAAGAGGGCCACCAATGCGTGGCAGCTGGAAAGGGGAAGGGTGCCGGTCTCCCAGGCTTCCTCTGGGACCCGCAGGAGATCATGTCCCAGGTGATTAAAAAAATGGGCAAAGAACTCAATGCTCAGTCTATCGATGCCCGGTGTTTTATTGTTGGGTATCTGACCTAGTGCGGCAGAGAGGTCAGCCAGGGTGAAGGGCTCATCCAGCCTCTCTCTCTGTCACGCTAACTGAGCATGGAAAGCCCATAAGAACATAAGAAAATGCCATACTGGGTCAGACTAAGGGTCCATCAAGCTCAGCATCCTGCTTCCAACAGTGGCCAATCCAGGCCACAAGAACCTGGCAAGTACCCAAAAACTAAGTCTATTCCATGTTAGCATTGCTAATGGCAGTGGCTATTCTCTAGGTGAACTTAATAGCAGGTAATGGACTTCTCCTCCAAGAACTTATCCAATCCTTTTTTAAACACAGCTATACTAACTGCACTAACAACATCCTCTGGCAACAAATTCCAGAGTTTAATTGTGCATTGAGTAAAAAAGAACTTTCTCCGATTAGTTTTAAATGCGCCACATGCTAACTTCATGGAGTGTTCCCTAGTCTTTCTACTATCCGAAAGAGTAAATAACCGATTCACATCTACCAGTTCTAGACCTCTCATGATTTTAAACACCTCTATCATATCCCCCCTCAGTCGTCTCTTCTCCAAGCTGAAAAGTCCTAACCTCTTTAGTCTTTCCTCATAGGGGAGCTGTTCCATTCCCCTTATCATTTTGGTAACCCTTCTCTGTACCTTCTCCATCGCAATTATATCTTTTTTGAGATGCGGTGACCAGAATTGTACACAGTATTCAAGGTGCGGTCTCATCATGGAGCAATACAGAGGCATTATGACATTTTCCATTTTATTCACCATTCCCTTTCTAATAATTCCCAACATTCTGTTTGCTTTTTTGACTGCCGCAGCACACTGAACCGACGATTTCAATGTGTTATCCACTATGACACCTAGATCTCTTTCTTGGGTTGCAGCACCTAATATGGAACCCAACATTGTGTAATTATAGCATGGGTTATTTTTCCCTATATGCATCACCTTGCACTTATGCACATTAAATTTCATCTGCCATTTGGATGCTCAATTTTCCAGTCTCACAAGGTCTTCCTGCAATTTATCACAATCTGCTTGTGATTTAACTACTCTGAACAATTTTGTATCATCTGCAAATTTGATTATCTCACTCGTCGTATTTCTTTCCAGATCATTTATAAATATATTGAAAAGTAAGGGTCCCAATACAGATCCCTGAGGCACTCCACTGTCCACTCCCTTCCACTGAGAAAATTGTCCATTTAATCCTACTCTCTGTTTCCTGTCTTTTAGCCAGTTTGCAATCCACGAAAGGACATCGCCATCTATCCCATGACTTTTTACTTTTCCTAGAAGCCTCTCATGAAGAACTTTGTCAAACGCCTTCTGAAAATCCTTGCATAGCAAGGAACCATCCTGCAGGCATTGGGGTCAACATGGTCCAGAGAGAAGAGGGCAGAGTAAATTTCTCATGCCCTCGCCCTAATCCTTTCCGGCTCTGTGAAGAGCCCTGTGTTTGCTCTCCAGCTCTGTGAAGAGGCGGAGAGCAAACACTTCATCTGCCCATTCTTCCCCCTCCTCTTCTGTAGTGCATAGAAGAAGTGAGAGCTGCAGTCCATTTCACGAAGGAACTGGACTTGTGAGCATACAAAAGCCCTCGGCTTCACCACTCTTTGAGGTCCCAAAGGGTACGCTTCTTCTACTCATACTCTGCCTGCAGCTGGTTCTCGACGTCAGGAAGCACCGCCTCTAGAGTGAGCAGCTCCCCCTTAAGCCACTCCATCTGGAGGCGCCGCTCCCTGTTAACGTCTCTGGCACATTGCTGGCAGAGAAGCCCGAGGCGGACCTTCCCCAAGTCCCACCAGACGGCGAGTGAGGGGAAGTCCGGCTCGAGCTCGCACCAATTTCCCCTAGGCTCGTGACAGTGGTCCGTGAGTTGTTTCTCCTCTAAAACCAGTTGCTGAAGTGACAATAGGCAGCTCAAGGCCCGACAGTTGAACCTCACCATCACGCGTGGTGGACCGTGAAGGCTGCTACCTCACTGGCACTAGAAAGGGCTCATGACATCACCCCGAAGGAGAAATAAAAATGGTAGATCCGAGAGCGAGACACCTGTCTGAACCACACCCTGATAAAGGCCGTCAGTTGCCCTGGGGTGATGTTGTCGCTAGACATCAACCAGGGAGAGGCGGTGAGCCGTCTCCCTCAGGACGGCTGACGAGGGGGGGATGCCACTCGCACCCAGTACGGTTGCAGCCTCGAGGATGCAATTAAAGTCACCCTTGAGCATGACCTCCTCGTCTTTGTCCAAGGTGTCTAAGGAGGCTTACATCTGGAGAAAGAATGGTACACGTTTGGACCTAGTGTTCAGGGCATACACATTAACCAGGTTAACCATGCAGCCCTCGATTCGAGCCCAAAGGTGGAGCATCCGACCTAGCATGACAGGTTTGACATCCAGCACCTCAGCCTGCAGGGAATCGGCTAGCAGGATGGCCACTCTCCTGAATCGCCCGACGGAATGATTCAGCTCTACCCTGCTTGGCTGCTCGGGAAGAACAGGTCGCAGGGGTAGTCTCGTGCACCTTGTGGGGCTGTCCTCGTTTCCCAGGACATTCTCGTCTAATATGCTCCGCTTCCTTGCACAGGTAACACCGGTCCTCCAAGGTGGTGTAGTAAGTCTTGTAAAAGCGTTCCCCATTCCCCGCAGGAAACCATCCTTCAATGCCATTCTTCCCCCTGGGAAGCACTATCCAAGCTTTATGCTATGAGACTCCACCTTCTTCATTGCCTTCATCTTGAAACCTAGGGGAAGGACTGTGATGGATGAGCTCACTTCCCGTAGGGAGCTGAGCTGCTGCCTCAGCCCGGCCTCAGTCAGGAGTGGTGGGACATTGGAAAGAGTCACTCACACCCACTGTGCATCAAGGGGCCCTGGAGAGTGAAACATATCTTCCACTACTAGCCCGGTAACCAGGGCTTTGTGTACAGAGGCTAGGGAGCGTAGGTAGTTTACTGCTCTGCTGTTCTCCTTGCTGGCAGAGTGGACGTTTTCTGCCCCCACGATCTGCCCTGCTGCCAAGGCGTATGCGTGAATGTCTTCTGTGGCTAACATCTCGCACCGAATGGCGTGCTTATGGTTCATGCCACAATGCCCCCCCCCCTCCCCATGATGATATGTGGGGGAGTTGCTGGCCTGGTTCTACCATTTCTGGTGAGAGGGGTGGTGAGGGTTCCAGCCAGGATGGCTGCATAGGATTTTATGGCCAGTTTTGGTATGCTCGAGCCCGGTTCCTCCCCTCTTGTTTTCTTTTGTTTCTTCTTCCCTCCTGGACTTCTGCCCCCCTGATGTCTTGGCTGATCCTGCCCTGGGGTTCGGGGGTGGGTAGGTTTGGTCTATTTCTGGCCTTGGAGTTGCCTCTTGATGTTCTGGCATCTGGTATAGTATGAGGGTCGGGGACTCCTGCGGGGGACTCACCATGGGGGCTACCCATGGAGTCCTTTCTGGTGCAGGCTGGGAGGAGTCCACCTTGGGAATCACCCACGAGGTTCCAACCTGTAATATTCTGGGATCGCTTGCCCTGGGGGTCTCTCGTGGGGTTCATAATCTCTGTTGTGTGTCCTCCCTGTGGCTTGACCACCTTGCAGAGCTTCTCACAGGAGAGGGGGAGCCATCACGACAGGTGTTTATTCCGGCTGTGGAATGAAGCTCCCGCCAATCCAGTTTGACCTTGGCAGTGGGCCCACTGTACTCGCTGGCCCAGTTGGGCAATTCCGGTCTCCGGCAATCACTGAAATCTTTCAGAAGTCCCCTCACCTGAACTCTCGGTCTCCAGCTCCTGACAAGGTACTTGGTCAGGTTTTGGCTCCTTCTTTCTCATGAGCTTAGGCTGCGTGCTGGAGTCCTTGCACCTCTTACCTGGCTGGGCCCTTCTGGGGCATGATGACCTTTAATCTGGCCCCAAGATATCGATGGAGCCTCTTGTGCTGACGTGGGGAAGGGTATCTTTGTGTTATATAGGTCTTAATGGTGTCTGTGTTAGTGATACCTCTGCTGGGATTCTCAACCTCCTTGGTCCCTAATGTGCTTGTGTAAAATAAAATAATAAAAGGATGGGAAGGGGTTAGAGGGAAAATAGGGATTGAGCGAGCCTTGGTCAGTGGAGGGGGGTTGGGATTCAGACGGGGAGGGGGGAGCAACCTCAAAAGACCAAGAAACAATGGAGGGGCCAGTCAGAAGTCCTAGAGAATAAAGCTGTGCATAGGCCTAGCAGGCACTGTGCACGGTGGTGGTGCCTCTATAGGAGGAAGGAAACTGAAACAAAAGTAGATAGCAAACTAAACAAAAAACTACAAACTGAAAAAGAATACAAAAGGGACAAGCACAAACCAAAGCAAACAACTACCAAAAGCTAAACCCACAAGCAAAACCAATTAACCCTGCAAAACTATGTAAAAAGAAAAGAACAAACATAAAACAATTAAAGCACAAAACACAACTATCAAAAGAATAAACTCTAAAAAAATACAACTAAAGAAAAACTAAAGAAAATGGGGGAGGGGAGAGGGAAAACTGAAGCTACCACTGCCTCACTCCTAGGTGCCTTGCCTGTGAAATTCCTCAGCAAACGTTAGAAAATGGCTTACCTTGGGTGAAGCAGTAGCAGCAGCAGCAGCAGCAACAAGTCCAACTCCTCTGAAACAAGAAAGTAAGGGAAAAAGATTCTCCCCTTCTTAGAGGGGAGAAAGAGCCTTCCCCTGAAAAGAAGCAGAAAAGGTGCAGCTCTCTGTTCAAACAGAGCTCAGAACCAGCAGCCTCCAGACAGCAGAAGGCATATTTCAAGCCATCACATAACTCGAGATGGAGGCTGCAGCTTCCCTCTCGACAGAGGTACGTATATTTCCATTGCATTCTCTGCATCCCGCAGAGGCCACACAAAGTGTCTTGAAAAAAAATTCACCGGATCTTGTTGTGACCTGGCTGTCCGGAGGTTTTCTGGCTCCTGAGCTCAGAGCTTGGGGGGCAGGGGTTACTGCCAGGCTCATTCCCAGGATGTCTTTGAAGAAGGGGTGGCCATGGGCCTGTGAGGAGAGGATGGAGGGCCGTAACCATTGGCAGGGAGGCTTTGGGGTTGTTTCTGTCTGCCCAAGAGGGACCCCGAGGCTCCTGGTAGGCTAAGGGTGGGAACACCTAACTCTACCCGTGCACATGCTCTAACGAGGACATGTGCCACTGCCCGAAAACAACAACTATACCCTAGATATGCAAATCCAAGAAGGGCTGAGTTCCGAGGTCTACCTCCCATCCCAGAAGAAGTCCAGCAATTTCCTCTGGGTCCGGGAGATGAACTCCAAGAGCTGACTCAGGGCGGCCAGCCGATGCCACAGCATGCTGGACACCAGCTGGTTCACCATTAAGGCCCTCCGCCGGAAGGACATTAGATAGACCTGACCCTTCCATGCCCCCAGACAATCTGCGATCTTCGCCTCCAACTCCTTCCAGTTCACTGGGGACATGGTCTTCGCAGCGGTCAGGTGGACACCCAGATATTTCAGGGTCCCCCTACTCCATGAAAAGTTATCAAACTGGCTAGGAGGTACGTCTACCTGTTGCGGCCTTATCCAAAGTCCAGAGCATTTGGCCCAGTTAATTTTTGTTACGGTTCTGGCCGCGATCACCATGACCAGTCCCTTACCTCCATGTTCCTGGACCTGTTCCCGCTTCACTTGGCCTAGTTCGTGGCCTGTTCGGCGGCGTCCCCGCGAGGGCCGTGCCGACGGGAAAGCTCCCATGGACGCCCTGTCTCTAGGCGTGTGCGCGTGCGCCACTTGGGCGCTTTTCTAGGCCGTTTCCCCGCCAGTGGTGACTCCGCCCAATTCTTGACGTTAGACGCCGCGGCCTTGATAAGCCGGCTGCGGACCCTCAGTCTTTGCCTTGCAACGGGCTTACCTACCGGATCCCTGTTGCTTCGTGCGCCGGAGTGAGCTGCCTTTGGAACTCGCTCCATTCCTGCTTGCCTGCTATGGTACCTGCTTGGTTCCTGCTTGCCTGCTACGGTACCCACTTGGTTCCTGCTTGCTTGCTACAGTACCTGCTTGGTTCCTGCTTGCCTGCTACAGTCTTGCTACAGTTCCTGCCGGGTTCCAGTACCCGAGTCTTGCTACAGTTCCTGCCTGGTTCCAGTACCCGAGTCCTGCTACAGTTCCTGCCTCGTTCCAGTACCCGAGTCCTGCTACAATTCCTGCCTGGTTCCAGTACCCGAATCTTGCTACAGTTCCTGCCTGGTTCCAGTACCCGAGTCTTGCTACAGTTCCTGTCAACTGTTCTAGTCTGGTTCCAGTTCCCAGTTCTGCTCATCAGCCTGCCTGCTGCAGTCTCAAGATCACCAACCCGCCTAAGTCCCAGCGCCGGGCTCCTATGGGCTCCTCCCGGGGGGGCTTCGGCTTCCAAGGGTGAAACCTCGCCTAAGTCCCAGCGGCTGGGCTCCTACTGGCTCATCCTGGGGGAGTACCAGCTTCCAGGGTGAAGAGCTCCTCTACGTCCTGCCTCAACATCTGCCTCCCAGCCTGTGGTACCCCAGAGACTTTGAATACCTTTCCCAGTCTCCTGCAGGTCGGCCCAAGGGTCCACTAAATTGAGACTTCATAACAGATTGTAAGGCCATGGACTCGACGGATGCGCCTGTCCCCTTGGACCTGCCAGGGTTGGCCCAGCAGCCGCGGTATCAACAACAGTACCTCGAGGTCCTTACTGGTTCGGTATGGCCCGGTTGGATGCCAGGGCCCCGTCCACCTCCGAACCAGCACCTGAGGGTGACACAGCTGCCGGCACCCTCTTGGTATGCTGGGGTTTTAAGACCCTGCTGCGGTTTTCTGAAACAATGTTTCATACGGTTCTCCCTGTTGCCTTGGCAGTTTCCCTCGGATGAGGTGAAAGTAGCCTATATCCTGTCCCTGCTTGATGGGAAAGCCTTGATATGGGCCTCTCCCCTTTGGGAACACAATGACCCCTTGCTAATGGACTTACAACAGTTCATTTCAAACGTCCGTCAGGCTTTTGATGAGCCAGCCCGAGTAGCTACGGCTACATCTGAACTGCTACAGCTTCATCAAGGGTCTCGCTCCTTGGCAGATTATGCTATGGAATTCCAGACCTTAGCCCAAGAAGTAGGTTGGCAGGATGGTAGTCTTAAAGCCATCTTCTTAGAGGGCCTTTCCGGCCGCATAAAGGATGAGATTGCAGCCCGAGATCTGCCGGAGGACCTCAACGCCTTGATAGAGATGGCTGCCGGCATTGATCGCCACCTACAACAACGGGCCAAGGAGCAGCACTCCTCCCGCCACAGTCCTGCGTCTGGGTCGGCGAGACCCGTCTCTGCACCTAAGACTTCTCGTCTTGATGCTCCCACCTGCGAACCCAAACAGCTAGGACGGTCCCCGCTCTCTGCTGAAGAGAGGCAATGACGCCATTCGTTGAAATTGTGCTTGTATTGGGGCCAGAAGGGCCATTTCTTGGCATGCTTCCAGGAGCGTGCGGAAAACGCCAAAGCCTAGGAGGTCGGGAGGAACTCCTCCTAGGCTGCGCCTACAGCTCCTCAATGTACCGTCCCTTTTACCCTTGAATACCCTGAAGGATCTATAGAGACGATCGCGTTCCTGGATTCTGGAGCCGGGGGTAATTTCATCCTGCAGGACCTAGTCTCCCAGTTGCGAATTCCTACACATAGACGGGAGGTCCCTGTTATGAATTACCTCCATCCAAGGGACGCTCTTTCCAAGACACATCGTGAGGTCCACGGCACCCATTACTGTCCGCACCCAGGCGATCCATTCGGAGGAGATAGCCTTCCCAGTGTTGGATACTTGTCTTCATCATCCTGACCCCAGCCAGCCCTTTGTGGTGGAAGTCGATGCCTCCAATGTGGCCGTGGGGGCCGTGCTGAGCCAGTACGCCGATTCTGGACAATTGTTACCCTGTTCATTTTTCTCGAAGAAATTCTCGCTGGCTGGAAGCAACTACTGTGCTGGTGATAAAGGGTTGCTAGCCGTGAAACTTTCCCTGGAAGAATGGAGACAATGATTGGAGGGGGGCCAACCATCCGGTTACGATTTACACCGACCACAAAAATTTAGCATTTTTGAAGCAAGCCCAATGCCTGAACCCAAGACAAGCCCGGTGGTCGCTGTTTTTTGATCGGTTTGACTTTACTTTACGCTACCGACCTGGCTCTAAGAATGTTTGAGCCGACGCGCTCTCGAGCTCCACTGAGGTCGAAGAAATTTCTCACATTCCCCAGTACATCTTGTATCCCATGAAAGTGAGCCTTGAAGCAACCTCAGTATCCTCTCAAGGAAAGACCATCATTCCACATCACTCCTGGAGAGCAGTTCTCACTTGGGCCCATGACTCCCTCACTGGGGGCCATTCTGGCTGAAAAGGGACCTTAGATCTGTTGAATCGATTCTACTGGTGGCCGACGGTGAGACGGGACGTCCAAGCTTTTGTGGGCTCTTGCTCTACCTGCGCTGTACAGAAACCACTCATCGGGAGGCCCAGGGGCCTGTTACAACCCTTACCCATCCTGGTGGAACCTTGGACACACATTTCCACCGACTTTGTCGTGAACCTTCCCGTCTCAGAAGGCAATTCGGTCATTTGGGTGACCGTAGATCGATTCTCTAAGATGGCACACTTTGTCCCCTTGCTAAAGTTACCTTCTGCACCTGACTTAGCCAACCTCTTCGCTCAACATATCTTTAGACTGAGGACCACAGTTTACTGCTCGATATTGGAAAGCACTTTGCAAACGCTTCGGTGTGCAACTTAGTCTTTCGTCTGCGTTCCATCCCCAGAGTACTGGGCAAACGGAACGGACTAACCGAACCCTAAAGACTTTTCTCCGTTCGTTCGTGAATGAACGACAAGATAATTCGGCCAAGTTAGTCCCGTGGGCGGAGTTCTCGTATAATAATCATACGCATACCGCTACTGGAAGTTCACCTTTCCTCGTTGTCTATGGGAAGTAACTTCGACCGCCCTTGCCTTCGCCTGAACCTAGTGCCCTCCCGGCAGTGCCACTTTAGGCTCGCCAGCTCCTTTCCTTACGGACCTCTATCCAGGGAAAGCTCCGTAAAGCCGCCCAGTCCGCCAAGAAATGGGCGGATAGGCATCGTCAGCCAACACCTATCTTCCTTCCAGGAGACCACGTCTGGATTAGTACTAAGAATCTACAGCTACGAATCCCGTCTTGAAGACTAGCCCCGAGATTTTGTGGGACTTTCCGAGTCGCAGAATGAGTGGGAGCAGTCTCGTACCGACTACACCTACCCTCCTCCATGCGCATACATGACGTGTTCCATGTGTCATTGTTGAAGCCTCTTGTCCTGTCTAGATACCACTCCCGGGCTCCTGAACCATCAGATCCTTCAGTACCAGACGACATTACGTACCAAGTACGTGAGATCTTGGATGTACAATTCCACCAATGACGCTGGGAGTATTTGCTTGCCTGGGAGCGTTGTGGACCCGAGGATAACCCGTGGGAACCTGCCCGTAACATCCTCAACAAGGACTTATTTCGGCAGTTCCATCTGGATCACCCAAGTAAACCTGGACTTGCTAAGAGGGGGCGTAAGAGGAGAGGTACTGTTACGGTTCTGGCCGCAAGCACCGTGACCAGTCCCTTACCTCCGTGTTCCTGGACCTGTTACCGCTTCACTTAGCCTAGTTCGCGGCCTGTTCGGAGGCGTCTCCGTGAGGGCTGCACCGCCGGGAAACCTCCCATGGATGCCCTGTCTCTAGGCGCACGCGCGCTCCACTTGGGCGCTTTTCTAGACCGTTTCCCGCCAGTGGTGACTCCGCCCAATTCCTGACGTCAGACGCCGTGGCATTGATAAGCCGGCCGCGGACCCTCAGTCTTTGCCTTGCAACAAGCTTACCTACCGGATCCCTGTTGCTTCGTGCCCCGGAGTGAGCTGCCTTTGGAACTCGCTCCATTCCTGCTTGCCTGCTACGGTACCTGCTTGGTTCCTGCTTGCCTGCTATGGTACCCGCTTGGCTCCTGCTTGCTTGCTACAGAACCTGCTTGGTTCCTGCTTGCCTGCTACAGTCTTGCTACAGTTCCTGCCTAGTTCCAGTACCCGAGTCTTGCTACAGTTCCTGCCTGGTTCCAGTACCCGAGTCCTGCTACATTTCCTGCCTGGATCCAGTACCCGAGTCCTGCTACAGTTCCTGCCTGGTTCCAGTACCCGAGTCCTGCTACAGTTCCTGCCTGGTTCCAGTTCCCGAGTCCTCCTATAGTTCCTGTCAACTGTTCTAGTCTGGTTCCAGTTCCCAGTTCTGCTCATCAGCCTGCCTGCTCCAGCCTCAAGATCACCAACCCGCCTAAGTCCCAGCGCCGGGCTCCTATGGGCTCCTCCCGGGGGGGGGGGCTTCGGCTTCCAAGGGTGAAACCTCACCTAAGTCCCAGCGGCTGGGCTCCTACGGGCTCCTCCTGGGGGAGTACCAGCTTTCAGGGTGAAGAGCTCCTCTACGTCCTGCCTGAACATCTGCCTCTCAGCCTGTGGTACCCCAGAGACTTTGAATACCTTTCCCAGTGTCCTGCAGGTCAGCCCAAGGGTCCACTAACTTGAGACTTCATAACCATTTTGGCGGAGGATGCAGATGAGAAACCTGCTAGCAGGTTCGCACCCTCTCCAAATCAACTGGGTCTTGGACAGGTGGCTGCTGATATGCCACAAGACTAGATCTTCTGCCTTGACCGGCCGCCTCCCCCTTAGGTGGAACCCGCATGTTCTTTGGATGCAGCATGAAGCCGGAGGTATTGTAGGCTAGAGGTGAGGGGAATTGCAAGGGTGATACTTTCTGAAGACACACACTACCAGAATGATTGTAAACATGTTTATGAGACTAAAGACAAAAAGACCATAAGAAGGAGCCTAAGACAAGGTCTTCATGATAGTTAAGAATGTATGTTCTTTTTATCAGTAACAAGATGTGCTGTGCTAGCTTGCAGGAACAACCAAAATAAAAGCTTGAGGCACGATTGTGCAACCAAACCCCTGGCGTACTGTCTCGTTTTTGCAGAAAAAATATTTAATTCCTATGAATTAAATGGATTTCAAAATGCTACTCAAGTCTACTTTGGCAACATTGGTAATAAATATGATGACATTGTACTAAAATGGAGCCTGGTATAATTTGTCCATGAGCCTAGAGGGAATAACCCCAGCCCCCACACCCTGCATCGTGACTCTGGCCCTTAACTCTCACTGGAACTGCTTCCCCAGGGCTGTGAGTGCTTCCTCCTCAGCATCCGCTACAGTTTGGTGAAAGGGTAGAGAATCTGGATGTCATCAGTATAGAAATGAACTATGGATCTACATTTCAGAATGATATCACTTAAGGCATGAACATAGTATATGGGGGACAAAGGGGGTTCTGAGGAACTCCACACCCTGTTTTTCTTGGTCTGCACAGATCATCCTCTATTTTTCATTGTGCACTGCCTTCTCATTAGAAATGAAGGCACCCATTTCTTCAGAATAATCTTTACTCTCTTACTACTTTGAACTTACAGCTCATTCAGAATCAGCCTCTGCTGGACAAAATGTTTTGAACCTTTGTTTAAAAAAAAAAAAGTACAAATTTGTAACCTATCATTAAAATCATCCATTGTACCTGAAGACTGTAGGGTGACTAATGTAACCCCAATAGTTAAAAAGGGCTCCAGGGGCGATCCAGGAAACTACAGACCTGTTAGCCTGACTACAGTGCCAGGAAAGATAGTGGAAAGTGTTCTAAATATCAAAATCACAGAACATATAGCAAGACATGGTTTAATGAAACAAAGTCAGCATGGCTTTACCCAAGGCAAGTCGCTTCAAAAATCTCTCACTATTTTGAAGGAGTTAATAAACATGTAGCTAAAGGTGAACCGGTTGATGTAGTGTATTTGGATTTTCAAAGGCTTTTGACAAAGTTCCTCATGAGAGGCTTCTAGGAAAAATAAAAAGTCATGGTATAGGTGGTGATGTCCTTTCGTGGATTACAAACTGGCTAAAAGGCAGGAAACAGAGTGTAGGATTAAATAGTTAAATTTCTCAGTGAAGGGAGTGGGCAGTGGAGTGCCTCAGGGATCTGTAATGAGACCCATACTTTTCAATATATTTATAAATGATCTGGAAAGAAATATGACGAGTGAGGAAATCATATTTGCAGATGATACAAAATTATTCAAAGTAGTTAAATCATAAGCAGATTGTGACAAATTGCCGGAAGATCTTGTGAGCCTGGAAAATTGGGCATCTAAATGGCAGATGAAATTTAATTTGGATAAGTGCAAGGTGATGCATATAGGGAAAAATAATCCATGCTATAGTTACACAATGTTAGGTTCCATATTAGGTGCTACTACCCAAGAAAGAGATCTAGGCGTCATAGTGGATAACACATTGAAATCTTTGGTTCAGTGTGCTGTGGCAGTCAAAAAAGCAAACAGAATGTTAGGAATTATTAGAAAGGGAATGGTGAATAAAACGGAAAATGTCATAATGCCTCTGTATCGCTCCATGGTGAGACAGCACCTTGAATAATGTGTATAATTCTGATCACCGCATCTCAAAAAAGATATAGTTGCGATGGAGAAGGTACAGAGAAGGGCAACCAAAATGATAAAAGGGGATGGAACAGCTCTCCTATGAGGAAAGACTAAAGAGGTTAGGACTTTTCAGCTTGGAGAAAAAACAGCTGAGGGGGGATATGATAGAGGTGTTTAAAATCATGAGAGGCCTAAAACGTTAAATGTGAATCGGTTATTTACTCTTTCGGATAATAGAAAAACTAGAGTGCACTCCATGAAGTTAGCATGTGGGACATTTAAAATTAATTGGAGAAAGTTCTTTTTCTCTCAATACACAATTAAACTCTGGAATTTATTGCCAGGGGATGTGGTTAATGCAGATAGTGTAGCTGGGTTTAAAAAAGGATTGGATAAATTCTTGCAGGAGAAGTCCATTACCTGCTATTAATTAAGTTGACTTAGCAAATAGCCACTGTTATTACTAGCAGAAGTAACATGGGATAGGCTTAGTTTTTGGGAACTTGCCAGGTTTTTATGGCCTGGACTGGCCACTATTGGAGACAGGATGCTGGCCTTGATGGGCCCTTGGTCTAACCCAGTATGGCATGTTCTTATGTTCTTAACTGCTTCGGGGTTTCTCTTGCATACCCGCTCCACCCCATTTCAATGGGGATTTGAAGATCTGAAGAGGGCTTATCAACCAGTGCTACATGCAGTTTGCTCTGCAGCCGTCCATCTTCCAGGATGAACTCACGAAGATTACCTTCATTCTTTCTCGACTAGAGGATAAGGCGTTGGCATGGGCTTCCCCCCTGTGGGAGTGTTCCGACTCTCTCCTGCAGGAATTGTCTCGTGTTGTGGCTGTCTTCCGTCAGACTTTCGACAATCCTGGGAGGCAGGCCATGGCAAGCACCAGTCTTCTATGCTTGCGGCAAGGTCAACGAGCCCTTAATGATTACACCATTGACTTTCAAACTCTCGCTACATAATTATCATGCCAAAATGATTGCCTCCGAGCAATCTACCTGGACGGTTTGTCCTCTCAGCTAAAGTACAAGCTTGCAGCCTGCGAGCTACCTTCCTCCCTTGAATATCTTATTGACCTGGCAGGCCGTATTGACCATCGCCTCCAAGATCATCACCGATAGGAATGGACACCCAGACAATCCACCATGGAGCATTCCCATTTAACACAAGCAGCGTGGTCCGCTGTTAGCGGAACACTGCCTTCCATGAAAGCGGAAGAGCTTATGCAGTTGGGTCGAGGGCACTTGTCTCCGGAGGAACGTCTCAGGCAGAGGCATTCGGGTCTGTGCCTGTATTGTGGGGCTCCTGGCCACTGCCTCCAGTCTTGTCCTATCTGTCAGGGAAACGTCTGGGCCTAATTTCGGTTGGGGTCTTGAACTTGGGCACTACTTCTCCGGCCCCTCAACTGTCCCTGCCAGTTACTTTGACCTGGGACTCTCGCTCCTTCCCAGTCCTGGCTCTGATTGACTCTGAAGCACAAGGGAATTTCATTCATAAGGACTTTGTGTATTTCCTGGGTATCTCCACTCGCCCTCTCGAAACATCTTTATGTATCGCCTCAATTTATGGTGAGCCATTGCCTGGCAGGATCTTCCTTGTGATGGTGCCTGTCCGTCTCCTCCCGAAGAAGAGGTTGAACTCCTTATTCTGGAAAAATCCTTCTATCCAAGTGGGCTTGGGATTGCCCTGGCTTCTTCCATCTATCCAAGTGGGCTTGGGATTGCCCTGGCTTCAGCATCATTCTCCCCAGTTTGACTGGGGAACTCTACAACTCACTGAGTGAAGCCCAGCCTGTCCTCGGAATGCCTGAAGAAGGTGGCACCTCCTACTGCGATTTCCTTGGCAGTAACTGCCTCTGGCCTTCTGTCTCCATACGTAGATTATGAAGATGTTTTCTCCAAACAGAAGGCTGATATCCTTCTGCCTCTACACAAGTTTGACTGCCCCAATGAGCTTCTACTGGGCACGATGCCTCCTAGGGGTAGATCGTATCAACTTTTGGTGCTCGAGACCCGTGTCATGACAGAGTATATTCAAGAGAAACTGGCTAAAGGGTTCATCTGCTCCTCGACTTCGTCTGTGGGAACGGGCTTTTTCTTGGTCACAAAGAAGGATGGGTCTTTAAGGCCATGTATTGATTACCGTGACCTAAATGCCATAACCCGTAAGGATAAGTATGCTTTACCATTGATCACAGAACTGTTCGATCGTCTACAGGGCGCCTCCATATTTGCTAAGTTGGATTTGAGAGGCGCTTATAACCTGGTATGCATACGCCCAGAAGACGTATGGAAGACGGCATTTAATACTAGAGATGGACATTACGACTACCTAGTCATGCCTTTTGGCCTTTGTAATGCTCCTGCGGTATTCCAACACATGATAAATGAGATTTTCCGTGATTTCCTTTACAGCAAGGTCGTCAGATACTTGGATGGCATCCTCATCTTTTCCCAGGATCTATCTACACACTGTACTGACATCTGCATAGTGCTCCAATGTCTCTGTGAGAACCACTTATTTGCTAAACTTGATAAATGCCTCTTCAAGCAGTCCAGCCTACCCACCCTAGGGTATATAATATCTCAGCAAGTGTTCACCATGGACCCCAGCAAGCTCAAAGTAATCCAAGATTGGCCCCGGCCCGTTGGCCTCTGGGTGCTCCAGAGCTTCTTGGGGTTCACAAATTACCACTGCCATTTTTTTTTTAATTTATATCAATTTTAATCAATACAATCAAGAATAACTTGATATAAGAAATTACATGCTTATGATTATTAAGTAACATTAACCCAATAAATCATTCCATCAAACCACATAAGTTTTCCTTGTCCTCAATATAGGAGGATACCACATTTGAAATGATAATAAAGGCATTACAAAAAGGAAAATTTTCAGGCAATATTGACAATCTAATTAGGGATTATTTAACTATATAATTAGAGCTTTATTTGTTACATTACTGAGGGACTACTTCTGCTGGGAGGCTCTCTATATTCTTATCAGAAATAAATTTAATCAGATGAGATGGTTGAAAAAAACAATATTTAACTGATTTATAGGTTATGCAACATTTGCACGGAGATTTTAACTTGTATTGCGATCCAATTTGGAAAAGTTTAGGTCTTAAAATAAGAAATTCCTTCCTTCTCTTTTGTGTGTCTCTCGTTACATCAGGGAATACTCTTACATTTAATTGATAAAAGTTTTCCTTAATATTTCTGAAGAATAATTTTTGGATCCACTTTTTATCTGAATTTAATAGAAAAGATACAATTAATGTGGAGGGCTGTACCTCCTCCATATTTGTGGATTCCAATATTTCAGTCACATTTAAAGGCGTGATTGATTGAAAATCTTGCTCTTTCTCAGATACATTTTTCCAAGAAGGGATATAATAAATCTGAGTAAGAGGTGGCATAGCTTGTTGAGGGATTTTTATATATTCAAGGGCAAATTTATTCCACATTTCCTTAGCTGAAATAGCCGGAATCTTTGGAAAATTTACTAATCTCAAATTCTTACTTCGTGCTTGGTTTTCTAAATTTTCTAGCTTCCTGGAAAGATATTGGTTCTCCTTAATTATCATAACATTCTGATCACTTAATCTAGATTCATTGAAAACATTTGTTATAACCTGATCCCTCTTACTATTCTCCAAAATAACATTTTTCAATTTCAAATCTAAATTTTCTACTTTTTTTATAACAGGTTTCAATTGCAAGGTAACATTCTTATCTAGAACCACTAGGGTTTCCCAAATAGCCTCTAAAGAAATTACCGGTGGCCTTACTAAAGGTAAAGGATCAACCATATCAACAGATAACTTATCAGAACTTGAGTCTATATCCCAAAGCAGTTCTTGTCCCTCTGCAACTTTTCCCTCCGAGCTACCAAACAATTTGGTATTTCCTGCAACAGGATTCATTGATTTTCCTGAGTCATCCTTCACTCTCACATTTCTCTCTAATGGAGGGGTGGTGTCTCCAGATAATTCCAATCTATTAGTCGCAGGATTCTCAGGAGGAGCTCTATTTTCCAGGGACAAAGAGGTTTCAAGGTCACGAGGGGAAACCATGCCTTCCTGGGTCCCCTCAGGCCTCGGGGCGCTCCAGAGCTTCTTGGGGTTTACAAATTACCTCTGCCATTTTATAGATAGCTATTCCTCGCTGGCAGCGCCTCTCACAGCCAAGAGTCATAAGGGCAGCAATAGAAGGAACTGGACACCTGAAGCCTTGCTGACGTTTGAAAACTTGACGCTTTCCTTTCTGGTACATGCTTGCACCACTCGGACCCGAATCACCTCTTCGTAGTGGAAGTAGACGCCTCTGCCATAGGGGTTGGGGCGGTTCTCAGTCAACACGCGACACAAGGAACCCTTCACCCGTGTTCTTTTTTCTTCCGCAAGTTCTCTCAGGCTGGGCAAAATTACAGCATCGGTGACAGAGAGTTACTTGCGATCAAAGTCGCTCTGGTAAAGTGGTGTCCTTGGCTGGAGGGAGCTCAGCATAAATTCACTATCTTCACCGACCACAAAAATCTTGAGCATCTTCATCAAGCACATCGTCTCAATGTTCGCCAGGCCCACTGGGCATTGTTCTTCTCCAGATTCAACTTCGAACTACAGTATCGTCCAGCGGAAAAGAACCATCGGGCAGATGCATTGTCTCGCTCCTTTGAACCAGATGATATCTCTGAAGAACCTAGCCATATTATTGACCCTGCATGTATCTGATTGTCTGCTTCTATTCCAGTACCAGCCAGGAAGATTGTAGTAGCTCGCCGGCTTCGAGAGAAGGTTTTATGTTGGGAGCATGATTCCAAGATTTCTGGTCATCCAGGATGCACCTGGACACTCTCACTCCTCCAGCGTATCTATTGTTGGCCAACCATGGTTACCAATACTGGAGCCTATGTGGAGTCTTACTCAATGTATACTCAGCAAAAACCACAGGTGGGTCGACCTTGGGGCCTTCTCCATCCACTACCTGCACCTGTGGAACCGTGGACCCATTTATCCATGGATTTCGTTGTGGACCTCTCGGGTTCTAGAGGAAACAGAGTCATCTGGGTCACCGTGGACTGGTTTTCCAAAATAGTCCATTTCATCCCATTGCCTGCCCTACCTGGAGGGGCAGACAATGGGATGTTGTGACCTGGCTGTCCGGAGGTTTTCTGGCTCCTGAGCTCAGAGCTTGGGGGGGGGGGGGGGGGGGGGTTACTGTCAGACTCATTCCCAGAACGTCTTTGAAGAAGGAGTGGCCATGGGCCTGTGAGGAGAGGATGGAGGGCCGTATCCCTTGGCAGGGAGGCTCCGGGGTTGTTTCTGTCTGCCCAAGCGGGACCCCGAGACTCTTGGTAGGCTAAGGGCGGGAACGCCTCACTCTTTCCGTGCACATGCTCAAAAGAGGACGTGCGCCACTGCCCGAAAACAACAACTATACCCTAGATATGCAAATCCAAGAAGGGCTGAGTTCCGAGGTCTACTGAGCAGAGTCCATCGCTTATTGCCCACTTCCATTTCAACTCTTCGATGGTGTCTTTGGTGACCATATGTTGGAACTCTGCTTGTACACGGGACCGCACTAGTTGATGAAATAGGAACCCGCAGTCTTCTGGGATGTTACTTTCTAGTCCTTCGTTCCTGGTCTTATGAACGACTAACTTTGCAGTGGCTAGAAGGTAGTTTACCAGACGATCTCTGGCTCTCAACCTGGGGTTCTTTCACGAGGTGCGGCCATAGATGAGTAATTGTGGGCTAAAATGTATCCAGAAGCGCAGGAGGAGGGTCTTCAACTCTGCGAGGAAGGATGTTAAACATGGACAATGCAGGAAAACATGAACTAACATGTCCTCTGCCCCGCAGAATTGGCACCCTCCTTCTGCTCCCCAGATATGATCTAGCAAGCCGCTGGTAGCGATGGCCCCAAGGGCATAAGTCCCCGGTGGTCTTCGTAATTTGCTCCAAGTAGAATTCCTCCCACTGGGGTCTCTGCACACTGCCCAAAACTCTCCGCCATGGTGTATCTGGGCGGCTGGAGAGGGTAGCTTGATGTACTGATTGATGCACCAGCTCAGCCATCGCTTTTTTCGGTGCTTCGTGGAAATGCACCGGCTGGATCGTATCCAGCCTACTTAGGCTGTGGGGAAGGGGACAGGGAGATCGAGGGAGTTGTTGATGTCTTGGGGGGCCGATGATCAGGTCCAGGAGATTGGGGATGGGTAGGGGTGGGGACTCCCGGCCTGAAGAACCCCCTCGTACAGGCTGGAGGGGTCGGAGGTAAAAGGGCCCCACATCTCACTGAGCAGTTGACTGGCTATGTACGGGTGCCTCATGCCCATGCATCGGGCCAGCACTTCTGAGGACACCCAATGCCACCGGTCTATGATCAGGAGATCTCCGACCCGAGTGGTCTCGGACTCTATGAGCCATTGGTACACCTGAGGGGACTCCAGGGCCTTCACAACCAGAGCGGGGTTGTGAAGAAGGAGCTCTCCTGGAGTATCTAAAATCAGGGGCGCTGAAGGGCCTGTAGTTCCATAGACCACCCTCCAGGCTTTGAAAACATCCTGGTAGAAGGCTGGCAGCAACGGGAAGTCGCATGCGTACACTTCCGTATTGATCAACAAAAGCTGCCAATCGTACCGCAACCTGCCCACTTCCCCCAATGGACGCTACTGCGGAGGTGGGTCTGTGAACAGGAATCTCCACAAGGCCTGGAGACACAGAGTGTAGACTCTGCATTTTATGTCCACTACCACCTGCTCTCCCTCCCTGAGAGGGAGCCGCAGGACACCCGCCGGGACCTAGTGCTGCCTCCCATTCCAGAAGAAGTCCAGCAATTTCCTCTGGGTCCGGGAGATGAACTCCAAGAGCGGATTCAGGGTGGCCAGCCGATGCCACAGCATGCTGGACACCAGCTGGTTCACCATTAAGGCCCTCCGCTGGAAGGAAATTAGATAGACCAGACCCTTCCATGCCCCCAGACAATCTGCGATCTTCGCCTCGAACTCCTTCCAGTTCACTGGGGACATGGCCTTCGCAGCGGTCAGGTGGACACTGAGATATTTCTGGGTCCCCCTACTCCATGAAAAGTTATCAAACTGGCTAGGAGGTGCATCTACCTGTTGCGGCCCTACCCAAAGTCCAGAGCATTTGGCCCAGTTAATTTTTGTTATGGTTCTGGCCGCGATCACCACGACCAGTCCCTTACCTCCATGTTCCTGCACCGGTTCCCGCTTCACTTGGCCTAGTTCGCTGCCTGTTCGGCGGCGTCCCCGTGAGGGCCGCGCCGCCGGGAAGCATCCCATGGACGCCCTGTCTCTAGGCGCACGAGTGCGCCACTTGGGCACTTTTCTAGGCCGTTTCCCGCCAGTGGTGACCGTCCAATTCTTGATGTTAGACGCCGCGGCCTTGATAAGCCGGCCGCGGATCCTCAGTCTTTGCCTTGCAATGGGCTTACCTACCGGATCCCTGTTGCTTCGTGCCCTGCAGTGAGCTGCCTTTGGAACTCGCTCCGTTCCTGCTTGCCTGCTACGGTACCTGCTTGGTTCCTGCTTGCCTGCTACAGTACCTGCTTGGTTCCTGCTTGCCTGCTACGGTACCCGCTTGGTTCCTGCTTTCTTGCTACAGTACCTGCTTGGTTCCTGCTTGCCTGCTACAGTCTTGCTACAGTTCCTGCCTGGTTCCAGTACCCAAGTCCTGCTATAGTTCCTGCCTGGTTCCAGTACCCGAGTCTTGCTACAGTTCCTGCCTGGTTCCAGTACCCGAGTCCTGCTACAGTTCCTGCCTGGTTCCAGTACCCGAGTCTTGCTACAGTTCCTACCTAGTTCCAGTATCCGAGTCCTGCTATAGTTCCTGTCAACTGTTCTAGTCTGGTTCCAGTTCCCAGTTCTGCTCATCAGCCTGCCTGCTCCAGTCTCAAGATCACCAACCCGCCTAAGTCCCAGCGGTCGGGCTCCTATGGGCTCCTCCCGGGTGGGGCTTCGGCTTCCAAGGGTGAATCCTCACCTAAGTCCCAGTGGCTGGGCTCCTATGGGCTCATCCTGGGGGAGTACCAGCTTCCAAGGTGAAGAGCTCCTCTACGTCCTGCCTGAACATCTGCCTCCCAACCTGTGGTACCCCAGAAACTTTGAATACCTTTCCCAGTCTCCTGCAGTTCGGCCCAAGGGTCCACTAAACCTAGACTTCATAACAATTTTGGCGGAGGATGCAGATGAGAAACCTGCTAGCAGGTTCGCACCTCTCCAAATCAACTGGGTCTTGGACAGGTGGCTGCTGATATGCCACAAGACTAGATCTTCTGCCTTGACCGGCCGCCTCCCCCTTGGGTGGAACCCGCATGTTCTTTGGATGCAGCATGAAGCCGGAGGTATTGTAGACTAGAGGTGAGGGGAATTGCAAGGGTGAAACTTTCTGAAGACACACACTACCAGAATGATTGTAAACATGTTTATGAGACTAAAGACAAGAAGACCATAAGAAGGAGCCTAAGACAAGGTCTTCATGATAGTTAAGAATGTATTTTCTTTTTATCAGTAACAAGATGTGCTGTGCCAGCTTGCAGAAACAACCAAAATAAAAGCTTGAGGCACGATTGTGCAACCAAACCCCTGGCGTACTGCCTCGTTTGTGCAGGAATAATATTTAATTCCTATGAATTAAATGGATTTCAAAATGCTACTCAAGTCTACTTTTGATGACATTGGTAATAAAGATGATGACATTGTACTGAAATGGAGCCTGGTATATTTTTGTCCATGAGCCTAGAGGGAATAACCCCAGCCCCCACACCCTGCATCGTGAGTCTGGCTCTTAGCTCTCACTGGAACTGCTTCCCCAGGGCTGTGTGTGCTTCCTCCTCAGCATCCCCTACAGTTTGGTGAAAGGGTAGAGAATCTGGATGTCATCAGTATAGAAATGAACAACGAATCTAAATTTCAGAATGATATCACTTAAGTCATGAACATAGTATATGGGGGACAAAGAGGGTCCTGAGGAACTCCACACCCTGTTTTTCTTGGTCTGCACAGATCATCCTCTATTTTTCATTGTGCACTGCCTTCTCATTAGAAATGAAGGCACCCATTTCTTCAGAATAAGAACATAAGAACATAAGAAAATGCCATACTGGGTCAGACCAAGGGTCCATCAAGCCCAGCATCCTGTTTCCAACAGTGGCCAATCCAGGCCATAAGAACCTGGCAAGTACCCAAAAACTAAGTCTATTCCATGTAACCATTGCTAATGGCAGTTGCTATTCTCTAAGGGGCGGATTTTAAAAGGAGCGCGAATAGCCTACTTTTGTTTGCGCTCCAGGCGCAAACAAAAGTACGCTGGATTTTAGTAGATACGCGCGGAGCCGCGCGTATCCACTAAAATCCTGGATCGGCGCGCGCAAGGCTATGGATTTTGTATAGCCGGCGCGCGCCGAGCCGCGCAGCCTACCCCGTTCCCTCCAAGGCCGCTCCGAAATTGGAGCGGCCTCGGAGGGAACTTTCCTTTGCCCTCCCCTCACCTTCCCCTCCCTAACCCACCCGCCCGGCCCTGTCTAAACCCCCCCGTTACCTTTGTCGGGGGATTTACGCCTCCCGGAGGGAGGCGTAAATCCCCGCGCGCCAGCGGGCCTCCTGCGCGCCGGGCCGCGACCTGGGGGCGGGTACGGAGGGCGCGGCCACGCCCCCAGGCCGTAGCCACGCCCCCGTACCCGCCCCCAAAACGCTGCCAACACGCCCCCGAAACGCCGCGACGACCGGGCCCGCCCCCGACACGCCCCCAACACGCCCCCCTCCGAGAACCCCGGGACTTACGCGAGTCCCGGGGCTCTGCGCGCGCCGGGAGGCCTATGTAAAATAGGCTTCCCGGCGCGCAGGGCCCTGCTCGCGTAAATCCGCCCGGTTTTGGGCGGATTTACGCGAGCAGGGCTCTGAAAATCCGCCCCTAAGTGAACTTAATAGCAGGTAATGGACTTCTCCTCCAAGAACTTATCCAATCCTTTTTTAAACACAGCTATACTAACTGCACTAACCACATTCTCTGGCAACAAATTCCAGAGTTTAATTGTGCGTTGAGTAAAAAAGAACTTTCTCCGATCAGCTTTAAATGTGCCCCATGCTAACTTCATGGAGTGCCCCCTAGTCTTTCTATTATCTGAAAGAGTAAATAACCGATTCACATCTACCCGTTCTAGACCTCTCATGATTTTAAACACCTCTATCTTATCCCCCCTCAGTCGTCTCTTCTCCAAGCTGAAAAGTCCTAACCTCTTTAGTCTTTCCTCATAGGGGAGTTGTTCCATTCCCCTTATCATTTTGGTAGCCCTTCTCTGTACCTTCTCCATCGCAATTATATCTTTTTTGAGATGCGGCGACCAGAATTGTACACAGTATTCAAGGTGCGGTCTCACCATGGAGCGATACAGAGGCATTATGACATTTTCCGTTTTATTCACCATTCCTTTTCTAATAATTCCCAACATTCTGTTTGCTTTTTTGACTGCCGCAGCACACTGCACCGACGATTTCAGTGTGTTATCCACTATGACACCTAGATCTCTTTCTTGGGTTGTAGCACCTAGTATGGAACCCAACATTGTGTAATTATAGCATGGGTTATTTTTCCCTATATGCATCACCTTGCACTTATCCACATTAAATTTCATCTGCCATTTGGATGCCCAATTTTCCAGTCTCACAAGGTCTTCCTGCAATTTATCACAATCTGCTTGTGATTTAACTACTCTGAACAATTTTGTGTGCTCTGCAAATTTGATTATCTCACTCGTCGTATTTCTGTCCAGATCATTTATAAATATATTGAACAGTAAGTGTCCCAATACAGATCCCTGAGGTACTCCACTGTCCACTCCCTTCCACTGAGAAAATTGCCCATTTAATCCTACTCTCTGTTTCCTGTCTTTTAGCCAGTGTGTAATCCACGAAAGGACATCGCCACCTATACTATGACTTTTTACTTTTCCTAGAAGCCTCTCATGAGGAACTTTGTCAAACGCCTTCTGAAAATCCAGGTATACTATATCTACCGGTTCACCTTTATCCACATGTTTATTAACTCCTTCAAAAAAGTGAAGCAGATTTTTGAGGCAAGACTTGCCCTGGGTAAAGCCAATCTGACTTTGTTCCATTAAACCATGTCTTTCTATATGTTCTGTGATTTTGATGTTTAGAACACTTTCCACTATTTTTCCTGGCACTGAAGTCAGGCTAACCGGTCTCTAGTTTCCCGGATCGCCCCTCGAGCCCTTTTTAAATATTGTAGTTACATTTGCTATCCTCCAGTCTTCAGGTACAATGGATGATTTTAAAGATAAGTTACAAATTTTTACTAATAGGTCTGAAATTTCATTTTTTAGTTCCTTCAGAACTCTGGGGTGTATACCATCCGGTCCAGGTGATTTACTACTCTTCAGTTTGTCAATCAGGCCTACCACATCTTCTAGGTTCACCGTGATTTGATTCAGTCCATCTGAATCATTACCCATGAAAACCTTCTCCATTACGGGTACCTCCCCAACATCCTCTTCAATAAACACTGAAGCAAAGAAATCATTTAATCTTTCCGCGATGGCCTTATCTTCTCTAAGTGCCCCTTTAACCCCTCGATCATCTAATGATCCAACTGACTCCCTCACAGGCTTTCTGCTTCGGATATATTTTAAAAAGTTTTTACTGTGAGTTTTTGCCTCTACAGCCAACTTCTTTTCAAATTCTCTCTTAGCCTGTCTTATCAATGTCTTTACTCTCTTACTACTTTGAACTTACAGCTCAATCAGAATCAGCCTCTGCTGGACTATGTGTGTTGAATCTTTGTTTATAAAAAACAAAGTACAAATTTGTAACCTATCATTAAAATCATCCATTGTACCTGAAGACTGGATGGTGGCTAATGTAACCCCAATAGTTAAAAAGGTCTGCAGGGGCGATCCAGGAAACTACAGACCTGTTAGCCTGACTACAGTCACAACAGATGAGGAAATGCAGTAGATTTCAATGAGTCCCAAACAACTTCAAAGTTGTAGAATTAACTTTTTATTGGCGACAACTCCATGCTTCAAAAAAACATAATTTTAGACAGGGTCCCCCGACACGGACCCGTGTTTCGCCAAACACGGCTGCATCGGGAGGGACGTATTTAAAGCGGAATTCATAAGCTTAACCGCATAGCACTTGTAAATATTATGGTTTGCAAGGAGAGCCTGACTACAGTGCCAGGAAAGATAGTGGAAAGTGTTCTAAATATCAAAATCACAGAACATATAGTAAGACTTGGTTTAATGGAACAAAGTCAGCATGGCTTTACCCAAGACAAGTCTTGCCTCAAAAATCTCTTTCACTATTTTGAAGGAGTTAATAAACATGTAGATAAAGGTGAACCGGTTGATGTAGTGTATTTGGATTTTCAGAAGGCTTTTGACAAAGTTTCTCATGAGAGGCTTCTAGGAAAAATAAAAAGTCATGGGATAGGTGGTGATGTCCTTTCGTGGATTACAAACTGGCTAAAAGGCAGGAAACAGAGAGTAGGATTAAATGGATAAATTTCTCAGTGAAGGGAGTGGGCAGTGGAGTGCCTCAGGGATCTGTATTGGGACCCTTACTGTTCAATATATTTATAAATGATCTGGAAAGAAATACGACAAGTGAGATAATCAAATTTGCAGATGACACAAAATTGTTCAGAGTAGTTAAATCACAAGCAGATTGTGATAAATTGCAGGAAGACCTTGTGAGACTGGAAAATTGGGCATCTAAATGGCAGATGAAATTTAATTTGGATAAGTGCAAGGTGATGCATATAGGGAAAAATAATCCATGCTATAGTTACACCATCAGGCCGATACAGTAAGGAGCGGTAGGAAGAGCTGCGTTAGTGCCAGGCACACCTGCGGTTGCCGCACGCACAGTCCGGCTCACCTACCGCTCGATACTGTATTTAAATAGCTTGCAAATGCAAGCTGCGTCCAAGAAGCGTCTGTGAAGCGTTAGGCCCACACAATCCATTTTACTGTATGGAGTGCTATACAGTATTCTAGGTGCGCTGGCCTAACGCTTCACAGACACGCTGGTATCTGTCATTTCAAATGTCATTTCAAATGACATTTGAAATAACAGGTACCAGGAAGTGGACGGTTCTCCTACGCTCGGGATTGCCAGTCCTCTCTCCCCTCCTCCCGAAGCAAGGCGCGTAAAGCAGCATTGCCTCAGGAGGAGGGGAGAGAGGACTGGCAGTGTAAAGCAACGAAGCAACTTACTCTTCTTGCAGCCTCCCTCCGGAGACGGACATCGGTGGAGACGGACCGCGGCTCCCCTGCCTCCCGTTTGGTGTCACTGCATGTGACGTCACGTCTTGAGCGACCCAATTGCACGCACAGGGGCCATTTTCGCCTGTACAGGCATCCATCTTCGCTGCAGCTGCCTCCGGGTTGGACTAACGCGGCCGAAAAGTGAGTAGAAAGCCTGTTAGGAGTAGGGTAACCACGGCCGCACTTTACTGTATTGACCTGAATGTTAGGTTCAATATTAGGTGCTACTATCCAAGAAAGAGATCTAGGCGTTATAGTGGATAACACATTGAAATCGTTGGTTCAGTGTGCTGCAGCAGTCAAAAAAGCAAACAGAATGTTGGAATTATTAGAAAGGGAATGGTGAATAAAACGGAAAATGTTGTAATGCTTCTGTATCGCTCCAGGGTGAGACAGCACCTTGAATAATGTGTATAATTCTGGTCACTGTATCTCAAAAAAGATATAGTAGCATGGAGAGGTACAGAGAAGGGCAACCAAAATCATAAAAGGGGATGGAACAGCTCTCCTATGAAGAAAGACTAAAGAGGTTAGGACTTTTCAGCTTGGAGAAGAAACAGCTGAGGGGGATATGATAGAGGTGTTTAAAATCATGAGAGGCCTAAAACGGGTAAATGTGAATCGGTTATTTACTCTTTCGGATAATAGAAAGACTAGAGTGCACTCCATGAAGTTAGCATGTGGCACATTTAAAACTAATTGGAGAAAGTTATTTTTCTCTCAACACACAAACTCTGGAATTTATTGCCAGGGGATGTGGTTAATGCAGATAGTGTAGCTGGGTTTAAAAAAGGATTGGATAAGTTCTTGCAGGAGAAGTCCATTACCTGCTATTAATTAAGTTGTTATTACTAGCAGAAATAACATGGGATAGGCTTTTTTTTGGGAACTTGCCAGGTTTTTATGGCCTGGACTGGCCACTATTGGAGACAGGATGCTGGCCTTGATGGTCCCTTGGTCTAACCCAGTATGGCATGTTCTTATGTTCTTATTGCTTTGGGGTTTCTCTCCCATACCCGCTCCACCCCATTTCAATGGGGATTTGAAGCTCTGCAGAGGGCTTATCAACCAGTGCTACATGCAGTTTGCTCTGCAGCTGTCCATCTTCCAGGATGAACTCACGAAGATTACCTTCATTCTTTCTCGACTAGAGGGTAAGGCGTTGGCATGGGCTTCCCCCCTGTGGGAGTGTTCCGACTCTCTCCTGCAGGAATTGTCTCGTGTTGTGGCTGTCTTCCGTCAGACTTTCGACAATCCTGGGAGCAGGCCGTGGCAAGCACCAGTCTTCTATGCTTGCGGCAGGGTCAACTAGCCCTTAATGATTACACCATTGAGTTTCGAACTCTCGCTACATAATTATCATGCCAAGATGATTGCCTCTGTGCCATCTACCTGGACGGTTTGTCCTCTCAGCTAAAGTACGAGCTTGCGGCCTGCGAGCTACCTTCCTCCCTTGAAGATCTTATTGATCTGTCAGGCTGTATTGACCATCGCCTCCAAGATCATCACCGAGAGGAATGGACACCCAGACAATCCACCAGGGAGCATTCTCACTCACCACCAGCAGCGTGGTCCGCTGTTAGCGGAACACTGCCTTCCATGAAAGCGGAAGAGCTTATGCAGTTGGGTCGAGGGCACTTGTCTCCGGAGGAACGTCTCAGGCAGAGGCATTCGGGTCTGTGCCTGTATTGCGGGGCTCCTGGCCACTGCCTCCAGTCTCGTCCTATCCGTCAGGGAAACGTCTGGGCCTAATTTCGGTTGGGGTCCTGAACTTGGGCACTACTTCTCCGGCCACTCAACTGTCCCTGCCAGTTAGTTTGACCTGGGACTCTCGCTCCTTCCCAGTCCTGGCTCTGGTTGACTCTGAAGCACAAGGGAATTTCATTCATAAGGACTTGGTGTATTTCCTGGGTATTTCCACTCGCCCTCTCGAAACATCTTTATGTATCGCCTCAATTTATGGTGAGCCGTTGCCTGGCAGGATCTTCCTTGTGATGGCGCCTGTCCATCTCCTCACGAAGAAGAGATTGAACTCCTCATTCTGGAAAAATCCTTCTATCCAAGTAGCCTTGGGATTGCCCTGGCTTCGTCCATCTATCCAAGTGGGCTTGGGATTGCCCTGGCTTCAGCGTCATTCTCCCCAGTTTGACTGGGGAACTCTACAACTCACTGAGTGAAGCCCAGCCTGTCCTCAGAATGCCTGAAGAAGGTGGCACCTCCTACTGCAATTTCCTTGACAGTAACTGCCTCTGGCCTTCTGTCTCTGTACTTAGATTATGAAGATGTTTTCTCCAAACAGAAGGCTGATATCCTTCTGCCTCTACACAAGTTTTACTGCCCCAATGAGCTTCTACTGGGCACGATGCCTCCTAGGGGTAGGATGTACCCACTTTTGGTGCTCGAGACCCGTGTCATGACAGAGTATATTCAAGAGAAACTGGCTAAAGGGTTCATCTGCTCCTCGACTTCGCCTGTGGGAACGGGCTTTTTCTTGGTCACAAAGAAGGATAAGTATGCTTTACCATTGATCAGAGAACTGTTCGATCGTCTACAGGGTGCCTCCATATTTACTAAGTTGGATTTGAGAGGCGCTTATAACCTGGTATGCATATGCCCAGAAGACGTATGGAAGACGGCATTTAATACAAGGGATGGACATTACGACTACCTAGTCATGCCTTTCGGCCTTTGTAATGCTCCTGCGGTATTCCAGCACATGATAAATGAGATTTTCCGTGATTTCCTTTACACCAAGGTCGTCAGATACTTGGATGACATCCTCATCTTTCCAAGGATCTATCTACACACTGTACTGACGTATGCACAGTGCTCCAACATCTCTGTGAGAACCACTTATTTGCTAAACTTGATAAATGCCTCTTCAAGCAGTCCAGCCTACCCTTCCTAGGGTATATAATATCTCAGCAAGTGTTCACCATGGACCCAAGCAAGCTCAAAGTAATCCAAGATTGGCCCCGGCCCGTTGGCCTCCGGGCACTCCAGAGCTTCTTGGGGTTCACAAATTACTACTGCCATTTTTTTTTTTTTTATATTAACAATTTTTATTGACAAATTGTATTTAACATCATTGGTACAAAATTTTTGTAATAAAACATACAAAACAGCAGAATTAAATCCATCAGGTTAACAGATTTTATAAAGTGTGAACTAATAAATGTGTTCTGAAACCATTTTGTCCTTGGATATCAGAATTATGAAGTTATTCAATACTGGCATTGCATACCAATTCCAGTTAAAACCATGAACTGAATCATCAAGTGTTATAAACCAACCCTACCCCATCCCCTCCCCCTCCCACCTCCCTGGGTTAATCTGAGTTGCTCCCTAACATGGGTGAATTGTGTTTGAAGGGGTAATGGGTTTCCCCTTATCGTATCTTAGCCCACTAGCCATGTGGCTTTCTCTACTAAGAAGCCTTGCTCGCAATCCACTGTTCATATGATGCCCATGTCTTTAAAAATCCCTGCATCCTCTGGTGTTTATACGCTGTAATCTTGCCCAGATTGTACACATTATGTACCTGAGCTTGTATCTCTGTCAGAGAGGGTACCCTACTGTCTTTCCAGAGGCGGGCAATGACACACCTGGAGGCTACCAGAACATATTTCAGAAACCTCAAACGTTCCCTGTTGTCACCCTTAGTGTTCATAAAGAGTAAAGCTTGTAATGCAGTGATGTTAACAGAGGATTGGAGAACATCCCCCAGCCAGGACGATATTTGAGACCAGACCGATTGCATTTTAGGGCAAGTCCACCACATGTGAAGAAATGTACCCACTGCTCCACATAATTTCCAACATTGCTCAGACGCTCCCGGATTCATACGGTGGAGTTTAGTTGGGGTTATATGCCATCGATACAGTAGTTTGTATCCATTCTCTATGTGCCCTGCTGAGATAAGCCCTTTACCCATATTTTGAAATATATCCAACCAATCATTCTCGGAGAATGTACCAGGTAAATCTTGCTCCCATGCACGCAGATGGGCATAAGTATAATTAGGTTTCCCGGTTAACATCCTGTACATGCGTGAGATGAGTTTGTCTGTTTTATCAGCCTGCCAGCATAAAACTTCAAAATCCGGGATGCCCTTGGACAATTCCAAATGGAAAGCCCCGCTCATAAAGAAATGTCGGATTTGAAAGTATTGAAATAGATCCCTGCCAGGCAACTGGTATCTGGCGCTTAGTTTATCAAAGGGTATTATACCTCCCGGTTCCCATATATGAGCTAATTGAAATATTCCGCTAGAATGCCATCTTTGGAAGACCGCTGATTGTTGACCTGGCTGAAATGAAGTGTTGTGAAATAAATAAGTGCTATGATAGAATACTCTGCTTCCCACTAGGAAGGTCTTCCATCGAGACCAAATATTGTAGGAGGTCAGGACAGTTTCAGGTAGAGCAGGGATAGTAGCCCACGTGTGTTTAGGCTGCCACATTAAAGCTGCTAGGGGCATGCTCCCTGTCATAGCCTGTTCCAATTTAACCCATAATGGTTGTTTATCCCTCTTGTGCCAGTCAACGACGGCTTTCAGGTGTGCCGCAGCATGATACCAATGTAGATTGGGGACACTCAGGCCCCCCTGTAGTTTAGGTCGAAATAAAACATTTTTGGTCACTCTCGGTTGTTTTCCCTTCCAAATAAATTTCAATAACCTTTTCTGCCATTTATCAAGTAATTTAGAAGGGATGGCTATTGGGAGGGTCTGAAATAAGTATAAAAGTCTGGGTAAAATGTTCATTTTGAGAACCGCAACTCTACCTAGCCAAGAAATATGATAGCGGTCCCATTCTTCCAGGTTTTTGTAAATTTTTTCCATTAGCAGAGGGTAATTTAGTTGGAATAAGTCATCCCCCGCACAAAGATAAATGCCCAAGTATTTAATTTTCGTGTTTGCCCATCGGAAAGGATGAGTTTGTTTCAGTTGTTCTACCATTTGAGCTGAAGCTGAAACATTTAGGAGTTCTGATTTTTCCCAATTTATTTTAAATCCCGATACCCTACCAAATTCTAGTAGCTCTTGACTGATAGCAGGAAGGGAGGTAAGTGGGTCAGTTATCGTGAAAAGAATATCGTCTGCGAAAAGTGATAGTTTGGAAGAAAAGTCTCCCACCGATATGCCAGATATTTGTTTATTGTTTCGAAGCTTATTTGTAAATGGCTCTAAAAAAATTGCAAAAAGGAGGGGGGACAGCGGGCATCCCTGTCAAGTACCTCTGCCTATTGGAAAAGTATCGGAGTAGCCCCAATTCACCTTCAGTCATGCCAAAGGAGCATCATAGAGTTTCTTTATCCACCTCAAAAAGCGATCCCCTATCTGTATGGCCTTAAGCGTGTGAAACAGGAACGACCAACGAACAAAGTCAAAGGCCTTCTCTGCGTCAACTGCCAGTAAAAGACTAGGCACTGCCCTCTGTTTAGCCCACCGAATAGAGTTAATGGTCTTACGGACATTGTCCGAGGCCATGCGTCCAGGAATAAATCCAGATTGATCAGGATGTATAAGACCAGGCAGGATAGAGTTTAGTCTATTAGCAAGGATCTTCGCCAGCAGTTTCAAATCTAAATTTATTAACGATATTGGCCTATATGAGCCACAGAGTGTAGGGTCCCTTCCAGGTTTGGCCAAGACGGTTATACACGCGGTATTGGATACCGCCGATAGCGACCCAGTAGACCTTAAGGAATTAAACAGTCGCACCAGTAAAGGCGTCAGAGTCTCAGCGTATTTCTTATAAAAAGGAGTCGTGAAGCCATCCAGACCTGGGGATTTCCCTTTTTTTAGGCTCTTGATGGCCCAGGTGATCTCGGCTCCATTAATCTCTTTATCCAATATTGCTTGCTGCTCAGGTGTTATATGGGGCAGAGGGGTATCTTTCAGATATTGCTGGATCTAGTCATCTTGTATGGCTACATTCGTAGCATAAAGCTCAGTATAAAGTGTAAGAATCGCTGGCGAATATCCTTTGATTTGGTCAACATGGTCCCTGATTCGTCTTTGATTTTGATGATATTATTTGCAGACCACTGCATTTTCAATTTACGTGTTAATTGCCTCCCGGCTTTATTCCCCCCTTCATAATGAATTTGCCTAGCCATTTCTAAACGATGGGCTATGTCAGCTACTTCCAATCCTTCCAAGCGGCGTCTACACTCATCAAGGCTCGCAAGTGTTTTTTTGGAACCTGAGCGCTTGTGGGCCTCTTGCAGCGCACTAATCTGGCTCTGTAAACGAGCCTTTTCAGCATTCTTTGTCTTTTTTACATAAGTAGCTCGGGCAATTAGAAGTCCCCTGGTTACTGCTTTTAAACATTCCCAAATATTCACAGGTGAGGTATCACTATTATCATTACGTTGCAGATACTCAACAATATTATCTTTTAAAGCTGTGGAGAAAGACTCATCCTCCAATAAACTATCATTAAGCTTCCAGAATTGCGCTCCGCGATCATATTGCGTAATCTGCAAAGTTAGGCCAATGGGGGCATGATCAGACCATGTAATGGAGTCTATAAGGGTGTTAGTGACCTGGTTAATAAGGGGTTTCTCCACCAAGAGGAAATCAATTCTGGAGTATGTGAGATGTGTTCTAGAGAAGTAGGTATAATTCCTGGAGGAGGGATTATGTGTACGCCATGCATCTAAGAGACCCAGCGTTGTAAGAAACCACTTGAAGGATTTTCTATCCTTACCTTTAGTGAGCCCACTCCCCCTGGAATTGTCTACGTGTGGATTGAGTGTCAGATTGAGATCGCCCCCCACTATTAGGCACCCCTCGACATGGGATTCCAGTTTTCGCTCGAGAGTGAGCAAATAATCGCCTTGATTAAAGTTTGGGGCGTACACATTCACCAGAGTATAGAGCCCATCGCCAATTCTAAGTACCAGAATAACATTTATTTATTTAACATTTTTCTATACCGACCTTCAAGGTAGAATACCATATCAGGTCGGTTTACATCGAACAGGGGTAGATCAGTATAACGTAACATAACATAAGGAGCAAATTTTATGGTAAGAGACGAGAGCAGAGAAGCAAAAAGTTACATAATAACAAGGACCTTGAACTTGGAAGCTGGTTCAGCTGGAAAAAGAGAAGCCTTAAGAGGGTATTAAATTAAGTACATTGTGATATGTCCAAACTAGTAAATGAGGTGAATATTGGCGGGGCGAAGTTCCATATTCAAAAGCTGAGTAGTTATCTAGTGAAAGTTTGATGGATCAGGGAAGGCTTGTAAGAAGAGCCAAGTTTTGATTTTTTTAAATGTTGTTAGGCACGGTTCCATTCTGCCCTCGGGGTCACATACAAACGCTTTTTGTTCAAAAATAATATCCTTATGAATAAGTTTGCCTACCCCAGTATATTTGCTACTTTTTGTACACGCTGCCCAAAACTGATGAGGGAAAGTAGCATTTTTCATCGTATGTTCATATCTGCGTTTCAAGTGAGACTCCTGTATAAAGGCTTTGTCAGACTGCTGATGTTTTAGTTCATTAAACAGGAGCTGGTGCTTCCGATGCGAATTTAATCCCTTGACATTAAGGGATAGTACTTTTATATTAATCATTCCCAACACAGATTATGGCATTTCGATCTGCAGGATAGCTGACTCCCGCCCTCAGTGTAAATATGCGTAGCAGCATGTCTGGATTAGCAATAGAACAATTAACAATCAAGAATGCCAGCAATGCTATCCGAGAAATACGAGCCCGTTCCCCATTCCCCTTCATCTGACTTGTACATAGTCCACCCAGAGCAACCCATAATACCCTATAAACCCTCCCAAACAGGTCCCGCGGTGGGGAGCCGCTTGCCATAGATAGAGAGGAATCAGCCATCGGGTGATGGGCCCTCCCCCCCCCACACATCCAATAATCTTCATATAACTATAGTACCTTATGGTGAACAATCTTCCTAAATAAACTGAATGTTTACCCTTTTTTTTCCATCTCAGTCTCTGTGCTTATGAATCCTGAAAACAATTCAATAACTGCACAACGTTATCCGTAGGCTGTAGCCGCCATATTCGTTTAAGATATCAAGTCTGAAGCACTCACTCGGTGCCCCTTGAATCAGGAATTCTTCGGAGGGGACCGTGGCTGATCCAGCATGTGGCGTAACCGTTGCCCTCCCTTGTTTACTCTCTGCCATCTGGGGGCCTCCGCTCGCTGTCCAGATGTCTGTCCCCGCGAAATGGTCGCCTCGAATCCTGGATATCCTGCAGCTTGTAAGATGGCTGCACCCTCGTGGGCCGTTTTTATCTTATAGTAATTGCCCTGTAGTGTGAAAGCCAGTCCGAACGGAAATGTCCAGCGATATTTAATATTGTCCTTTCTCAATGCCTCGGTAACGGATTTCAAATCTTGCCGTTTGCGGATAGTAGAGGGTGCCAAGTCCGCAAAAACCATAATTGTATGATTCTCCCAGATCCAAGCCACTTGTTTCCGAGCTGCCAAAGCAATGGTCTCCTTGATATTGTAATCATGATATTTAACGATAAAGTCCCGAGGACGATCAGTTTGCTTACTACCCAGCGCTCGGTGGGCTCGGTCAATTTTAATATTAAATGCACTGGATGGTTCTTGTGTAGACCGATCCAGGGAATTCAGGATCATGGCACTGAGTTTCTCTATGGTAGCTTTACAGTCCAAATATTCCGGTATTTCCGGCACTCCTCTAAACCTGAGATTTTGCCGACGTGAGCGGTTTTCTAAGTCCTCCACCTTTTCGGCTAAGGACTCTATTTCATTGTACATATTTTGTCGTTCCTCTTGTAACGCTTTAATGTCGTCGGCAAAGACTTCAGTTTTTGTTTCCACCTCAAATACCCGGCGGCCATTTTCTGCTATCTCCTCTTTCATCTCTTCAATCAATGCAACAATATCTTTTTTATAATCTTGTAAATCCTGCCGGAGATCTTGTCGAAGTTCTGTAAACCAGCGTTTTAATTCCATCCGGGAAGGTAAGTCATCAATGAACGGGGTCGCGTCCTCTGTTTGTTGGCTCCCCGGATCGCTATCCTCTGCGGTTGCCATTTTGATGCGGCCTGCCGATTCCAGCCCGTCTTGCTTTTTATAGGAAAATCTTCGGAGATCTGCTATTTTTCTTCGGCTGGACATCGGAGGCTGAATTGCTCAGGACGGGTACACTTTCAGGCGAAAATAGGTCGCCAATGAGTAAGATTGTATTGGATATTAGGATGTGTGGAGCGGGAGCCCCTGTTCACCCCGCCATTCACACCGGTGACGTCACTCCTCTCCACTACTGCCATTTTATAGCCAGCTATTCCTCGCTGGCAGCGCCTCTCACGGCCAAGAGTCATAAGGGCAGCAATAGAAGGAACTGGACACCTGAAGCCTTGCTGATGTTTGAAAACTTGACGCTTTCCTTTCTGGTACATGCTTGTGCCACCCGGACCCGAATCACCCCTTCGTAGTGGAAGTAGATGCCTCTGCCATAGGGGCTGGGGCGGTTCTCAATCAACACGCGACGCAAGAATTCCCACCCTACCCCTCTACCCACCCACCCCTAGGTTTGTTTTTCTTATGTAGACTGCCGAACTTAAAATTAGCATCAAGATAAATTAGTACATTGGTATTTCCTTAGGTGTTAACAATCAAATAATTTACCAAAATGAGGACTATCCAATGTAACTATTGTGGAGCCTTTATTCTGAGGGAAAGCATCTGGAAACTTAGAGCTTGCCCCATTTGTGAACAAGTGTCTTCCTTGAAAAAGGAGCTGGCTGAAGTTAAAGCTCAATTAGCTTCAATAAAGAGAATTTCACCCACATTACAGTACTCAGAAAACAATTCCCCAGTGCCACAGAAAAACCAGGAGTCAAGAAAGAGAGATACAGTAGGCTCAGTTAGGATAACACATGTGACCCACAGTCACCCATTCTTGACAGATGGGCAGCCCACAAGTATACCCCCCCCCCCCTCAAACAGGGGGGGGGGGAAAGAGTGAAGTGAATAGCAAAGAGTGAAGTGAATAGCAAATCTCAACTAAAGTCTCAAAAGGAGTCAAGGAAAAGCAGTAACCTTAACGAGAAAACCTGGAAAGCTATGACCACAAATGCTCATAGTTTGGGAAATAAAATCCCAGATCTGCAAGCCCTAATGGTGGAGGCAGACTTGGACGTTGTTGCTATCACAGAGACATGGTTCACAGAATCTCATTATTGGGATACGGCAATACCAGGCTATAACTTCTTAAGGAAGGACAGAGAGGATAGAAAAGGGGGAGGTGTGGCTCTTTATGTCAGAAACAATATCCAAGCATCTGAGCTGCAAGGAAGATGGGGCAATGAAGAAGCACTATGGGCCGACCTAAAAAAAGATGACGGGGTGTCCATTTATATTGGACACCCCGTCATCTTTTGGTTTACAGGCCTCCAAACCAAAAGGAAGAGTTGGACAGAGATCTGGTTGAAGACATCCAAAAGATAGGAAAGAAGGGAGAGGTGGTGATTGTTGGAGACTTTAATATGCCAGATGTAGACTGGAAAATCCCATCTGCAGAATCTAAAAATAGTAGAGTGATAGTGGATGCCCTGCAAGTAGCTTTGTTCAAACAAATTGTAATGGAACCCAAGAGAGAAGGAGCTATACTTGACTTAGTGCTCACTAATGGAGATAATGTCTCTGATGTCCAGTTGGGCACCCACCTCAGCACCAGTGATCATCAAACGGTGTGGTTTAATATCACAAAAAGGATACAGAAAAGAAACACAAAGACCCAAGTTTTGCAGTTCAAAAACACGGACCTTGAGGAAATGGGGAAGTACCTGGAGGAAGAACTAAAAGGCTGGGAGAACGAAAGAGATGTGGATCAGCAGTGGACCAATCTAAAAGGAGCAATTACCAAGGCAACTACTCTATATGTTAGAAAAGTGAAGAAAAGCAAAAGAAAAATGAAACCTATCTGGTTCTCAAAGGAGGTGGCTGACAAAATAAAGGCCAAAAGAACAGCATTCAAGAAATATAAAACATCCCAAAGGGAGGACCACAAAGAAGAATATTTGGTTTAACTGAGGGAGACGAAGAAATTAATCAAGATGGCAAAAAGTCAAGCGGAAGAGAGGATTGCCAAGGAGATAAAGAATGGTGACAAAACATTTTTCAGATACATCAGCGAAAAGAGAAAAGTTCAAAGTAGTATAGTGAAATTGAAAGGTAGAAAGGATCAATGTGTGGAGAGTGACGAAGAAATGGCAGAAATATTAAATGAATACTTCAGTTCTGTGTTCACTAAAGAAGACCCTGGAGAAGGACCATCTCTACTTAACAAGAAGGGGAGTGGAGTAGATGAAATTCCATTTACAGTAGAAAATGTATGGGAAGAGCTGAAGAATCTGAAAGTGGGCAAAGCCATGGGACCTGATGATGTTCATCCCAGGATACTGAGGGAGCTCAGCGATATGCTGGCGGGTCCACTATGTAACCTGTTCAATAGATCCCTAGAAACAGGAGTGGTGCCGATTGATTGGAGAAGAGTGGTGGTGGTCCCGCTTCACAAGAGTGGGAACAGAGAAGAGGCTGGTAACTACAGACCGGTTAGCCTCACTTCGGTGGTGGGAAAAGTAATGGAGTCACTGTTGAAAGAGAGAATAGTGAACTATCTACAGTCCGGAGAATTGTTGGACCCGAGGCAGCATGGATTCACCAGGGGAAGATCCTGTCAGACAAATCTGATTGACTTTTTTGACTTGGAAACCAAGGAATTGGATCAAGAAAGAGCGCTCGATGTCATCTACTTGGATTTCAGCAAAGCTTTCGATACGGTTCCGCACAGGAGAGTGGTGAATAAAATGAGAAGCTTAGGAGTGAGTGCCGAGGTGGTGGCCTGGATTGCAAACTGGTTGACGGACAGAAGACAATGTGTGATGGTAAATGGAACTCTCTCTGAAGAGAGAGCGGTTTTAAGCGGTGTACCGCAAGGATCGGTGTTGGGACTGGTCCTGTTCAATATCTTTGTGAGCGACATTGCGGAAGGGATAGAAGGTAAGGTTTGTCTATTTGCGGACGACACTAAGATCTGCAACAGAGTGGGCACGCCGGAAGGAGTGGAGAGAATGAGATGGGATTTAAGGAAGCTGGAAGAGTGGTCGAAGATATGGCAGCTGAGATTCAATGCCAAGAAGTGCAAAGTCATGCATATGGGGAGTGGAAATCCGAATGAACTGTATTTGATGGGGGGTGGAAAGGCTGATGTGCATGGAGCAGGAGAGAAACCTTGGGGTGATAGTGTCTAATGATCTGAAGTTGGAGAAACAATGTGACAAGGCGATAGCAAAAGCCAGAACAATGCTGGGCTGCATAGAGAGAGGAATATCGAGTAAGAAAAGGGAAGTGATTATCCCCTTGTACAGATCCTTGGTGAGGCCTCACCTGGAGTACTTTGTTCAGTTCTGGAGACCGTATCTACAAAGAGACAGAGACAAGATGGAAGCAGTACAGAGAAGGGCAACCAGAAAGGTGGAGGGTCTTCATCGAATGACTTATGAGGAGAGATTGAAGAATCTAAATATGTACACCCTGGAAGAAAGGAGGAGCAGGGGTGATATGATTCAAACTTTCAGATACTTGAAAGGTTTTAACGATCCAAAGACAACGACAAACCTTTTTCGTCAGCAGAACCAGGGGTCATGAGCTGAAGCTCCAGGGAGGAAGACTCAGAACCAATGTCAGGAAGATTTCTTCACGGAGAGGGTGGTGGATGCCTGGAATGCCCTTCCGGAGGAAGTGGTGAAGACCAGGACTGTGAAGGACCTCAAAGGGGCGTGGGATAAACACTGTGGATCCATCAAGTCTAGAGGACGTGAATGAAGAGGGGGTAGCCCTTGGGAATGAAGGCTACTACCTGGAGATAATACCCTTATTCAACATACATACACACGGTTAATGCGACTCCAACATTGCTCTAAGCTGCAATGGTAAGAGGAAATGTGGAAAAAAAAAAAAAAGAAGGATTTGCATTCACAAAAAAGCGGGGTGTATCTTGCTTGTTACGGCGGTTACTACCCCCAAAACAAATAAGCCTGATACTTTACTTTCAATGCATATTTAGCATAGCTCTCTGCTTCAACAGCAGGGGAGAAGGTCTGATACTTCACTTTCAACACATAGCCAGCATAGCTCTCTGCTTCAACGGCAGGGGAGAAAGTCTGTTACTTCACTTTCAACGTATAGCCAGCATAGCTCTCTGCTTCAACGGCAGGGGAGAAAGTCTGTTACTTCACCTTCAATGCATAGCCAGCATAGCTCTCTGCTTCAACGGCAGGGGCAATGTAGAAAAGAGTATCTATATATATAGACAACAACCAACAAGGACTAAATTACATAGTCGAGTAAACAAAAGCATAGGTGTAGCTTGCTTATTGAGGTGGTTACTACCCTTAACTAAGCTACATATTCAATTAGATGCAGTTCCAACACTGCTCTCTACATTAATGGTGGGGTGGAAGGGAAATAAAACTAAAAGGTACTAAGAGCCAAGCGTAACAAGTAATAGGGGAAAAAAAAGTGCATAGCTTGCTGGGCAGACTGGATGGGCCGTTTGGTCTTCTTCTGCCGTCATTTCTATGTTTCTATGTTTCTATATGCAAGGAACCCTTCACCCATGTTCTTTTTTCTTTCGCAAGTTCTCTCGGGCTGGGCAAAATTACAGCATCGGTGACAGAGACTTACTTGCAATAAAACTCGCTCTGGACAAGTGGCATCCTTGGCTGGAAGGAGCTCAGCATAAATTCACTATCTTCACCGACCACAAAAATCTTGAGCATCTTCATCAAGCCCATCGTCTCAATGTTCACCAGGCCCACTGGGCATTGTTCTTCTCCAGATTCAACTTCGAACTGCAGTATCTTCCAGCGGAAAAGAACCATCAGGCAGATGCTTTGTCTTGCTCCTTTGAACCAGATGATAACTTTGAAGAACCTAGCCATATTATTGACCCTGCATGTATCTGATTGTCTGCTTCTATTCCAGTTCCAGCCAGGAAGATTGTAGTAGCTCACCGGCTTCGAGAGAAGGTTTTATGTTGGGCGCATGATTCCAAGATTTCTGGTTATGCAGGATGCACCCGGACACTCTCACTCCTCCAGCGTATCTATTGTTGGCCAACCTTTGTTACCGATACTGGAGCCTATGTGGAGTCTTACTCAATGTATACTCAGCAAAAACCACCGGTGGGTCAACCTTGGGGCCTTCTCCATCCACTACCTGCACCTGTGGAACCGTGGACCCATTTATCCATGGATTTCTTTGTGGACCTCTCGGGTTCTAGAAGAAACAGAGTCATCTGGGTCATCGTGGACTGGTTTTCCAAAATAGTCCATTTCATCCCATTGCCTGCCCTACCTTTGGCTCCGGAGCTAGAACATCTCTTCTTCCAGCATCTGTTCCACCTGCATGGCCTTCCCACGGACATAGCCTCCGATAGAGGCCCCCAGTTTGTCGTCTGCTATTGGCATGCTTTAAGCAGCAAATTTGGCGTTTCCATCAGCCTGACGACTGCGTTCCACCCTCAGGCCAATGGCCAAGCCGAGCAGATGAACCACTCACTCAAAAGCTTTCTCCGCGCCTACACCACCAATCAACAGGATAACTGGGCGGAGTTACTTCCACAGGCAGAGTTTTCCCACAACTCCCATATCGCAGCAGCTACCGGAGTCTCACCATTCTCCATTGATTACAACTGGCAATCCCGGCTTCTGTTACCAATTCCACTCTCAGTGCCCTTGCCAGCAGCCCAGGCAACTGCTGATGCCCTTAAAGCACTCAGGCTGTGGCTTATCATCCCGCTCCAGAATTCCAACCTGGCCAAAAGGTCTGGCTGAGTACACGCTATATCCATCTCAAACTCCCTACTCAGAGATTTGCCCTCAGATACATTGGTCCGTTCCCTGTCACTCGACGTATAAGACCTGTTACTTATCAGCTCTGACTACCTCCAACTCTTGACATCCACAATTCTTTCTATGTATCTCTACTGAAACCAGTGGTACTCACTTGGCCTTCCCGAAAGGCACCTGTGCTATCTCAAGTTGTTGCTGAAGCAGATACTGTGTATAAAGTTCAAGAAGTCCTCGATGTCCACCGAAGAGGTTGCCACTGGGAATACCTCCTGTCTTGGGAGAGCTATGGCCCCGAGGAAAATTCATGGGAGCCTGCAAACAACATACTGGACAAAGGGCTCCTCCATCATTTCCATCGTGCCCATCTGGGCAAACCCAAGCCTCCAAGAGGGGGGCCTAAGTGGGGGGTACTGTTGCATGTGCTGCCCGCTGCAGGCCTGCGTCTGGGCTCACTTATCCTCGGCTTCCAGCTCCTGCTCCTGGTTCGACCTCCCTTGTGGCAGTAGGCTGCCGCCTGCGCATCCAAGCTTCCTCTGCCATCCCCGGCTCCTCTGCGGACTCCTCGGTTCCTGCTCCCATCCTGCACCATGCTGCCCACTAAGCGCATGCGTACCTTGCTGGGTTTTAATGGGGCTGTGGCGGGAATCCATCCCGCGGCCCAGGATGATGACATCACTTGGTCCTGGTATATAAGGCCGGGCCCAGCCATTAGTCCCTTGCCTTGACAACAGGTCGCCATGCTTGTCATGTGCTCGTTGCTTGTACCTGATCCTGTCTATGTTTCTGGTTCCTGATCCTGTCCACGTTCCTGGTTCCTGCTCCTGTTCCATACCCGGTCCTTGCATTCCTCGTTGGATTGACTTCTTGCTTTGACCCTGCTATGCCTGACCATGTTTAGATCGACTTCTGGCTTTGACCCCTGCTCCGCTTGACCACATTTGGATTGACTTCTGGCTTTGACCCTTGCTATGCCTGACCTCGTTTGTATTGACCTCTGGCTTTGACCCCTGCTATGCCTGACCACTTTTGGATTGACTTCTGGCTTGACCCCTGCTATTCTTGACCACGCTCGGACTGACTTGTGGTTTTGATCCTTGCTCGTTTGACGCCTCCCCTTGTCTGCCGCCTCCCTGTCTACAGCCTGCTCACCATTCTTTCTACTGGTATTTCCTTGGACTTGACCACTTTTGCTTCGGCCTTCTATTACTCGGGTGCCACCTGTCCTTGCCTCTGGTTCTCCATTGGCGCCCGGGTCTCTGGATCCCTGCTTCGTCTGGACTCACCTTCATCTTCCTATTACCTCTGCTGGCCCCTATCTGAATCCGACATCATCTACTGGGAGTCTTCGGACAGAGGCCCACCTAAAACCAGCTGACCCCGGCACCCAAGGGCTCAACCTGCGGGGAACGAGGGCTGGTATTCCTGAAACTCCATCTGGCCTCCATCGATCAGCCAGCTCCGCTGTCCGACGGTGGGGACCCATAGGGCTTGCCCTGCAGTTAGCGTCAACCCCACCTCAAGCCAAGAGTCCACCTCCGGCGCAACACTCTTTTTCTCCCTCTCCTTTTCTCTCCCACCAGTGACATGACATGTAGGACCGGGACAGACAATGAATGAACAAGGGGTGGAGGGGGTGTGGAACAGCACAGTAATTGTTTGCACAGGGCAGCAAAAAAGCTTGCATCGGTCCTGCTGGTAGATTAATTGGCAAAGCTGGTAATTTCATTGCTGCATGCATGTTGGAAAATCTCCCACATATGTAAACCTGACATATGGGGGTAAATGTGTGTAAATTCTGTAGGCATATTTTTATAATTAGACATAAAAATACACAGTTATAACTGGCGTATGTCACTTTGTGTTACGACCGCGACCGGGGCAAAAGCCTACCCAGGGGTCAGACGGTTCTCTAGACTCCGGTGAGCGCAGGCAGCCCTCTCCTGCACTTCTCTGGGCCATTGCCGCTGACAACGTCCGGCCACATGGCTTCCTCCTTGCCGGGTTGACTCCGCTCCCCTCTGGGTCTGATTAGGGCCGCACGTGCGGCTGCAGGCTGAATTTAAAGGAACCACGACAGGAAGTTGTCGTGGTTCCCCCTTGGACTTCTTCCTGCAATTTGGGTATTTAAGGCAAGGTCTGCTCCTCAGACCCTGCCTTGGTATTGAGGCTTCTGTTGGTCTAGTCCTGAGCTCCTTGAGTCCTCCGATCAGCCTGTTCCTGTTGGTCTGTTCCGCTCCTGCTCTCTCTCTCCTCGGATTGATTCTTGTGGTATTGACTCTGGACCAGCTGCCGATCTCTCTCTTGGCATTGACTCTGGACCGGCTTCTGACCTCTCCCCTGGCATTGACTCTGGACTGGCTGCCAACCACTCTCTTGGCATTGACTCTGGACTGGCTGTCGACCACTCTCTTGGCATTGACTCTGGACAGGTTTCCGACCTTTCACCTCCTTGGACTACGGGAGCTGCTGTCGACCATTCTTTGGCTTTCACTACTGGAAGGACCTATGACCTGATGGAGGTGCCAGCAGTCTGGAAACCACGACCTGCAGGAGGCACCTGCATCCAGACCAATTCTCCGTCTTCGGTGACTCTCCTAAATCCAAGCGGTCCTGGTCCCTAGGGGCTCCTCCTGGGGGGACCAAGGATCTCTAGTGGTGAAGCATCTCTTCAACGTCTACAGTAACAGGCCTCGCCTTCCGACTAGAGGGGTCTACGAGGATTCTCTCTCTGTAGTACTCTACCCCTCCTCGGACTAAGAGTCCACTTCCAGATAAGTAGATCTGTTTGAGATATATGCAGCAATCAAATTTATCCAGATAAATAATGCTTTTCAGACTTATCTGGATAAATAATAGCAAAGCTGTTACTTATCTGGATAAATTGGAATTTACCCTAAGTGCTGCTACTTAGTTGGATAAATCAAATTTATCTGGATAAGTGAAATATTTATTTGTCCAGATTTTTTCCAGATACATGTGGATTTTGCAGGTACATTTGCAAATATTTTATAACATCCACATATCATATACGAACAGCTTATAAAATATAGGAGTAGATTTTCACATGTTCATATATATATGCATATAAAGAGGCATGTGCATATATGGAGGCTTGTGAAAGTATATGCATATATGGAGGCATGTGAAAGTTATACTCTTAATGTACTTTGTTGTTATGATAGCTGTTTATATAGTATTTTGTATTGCTTTATGTTTAGGTTGTCAGTGTATGATTTTCTTATGCATACAAACTAGAACTAAAACCAAAGTAATGTTTGTGATTACTTCCCCAGATCCAGTTCAGTTATCTCTGGAGGAGGAATCACAATTAATGCAAATACGTTTGCATTAATAAGCTTTACTTTGCAGCCTGGATCATAAAGTAATAGGAAGACTTAAATACATAAGAGGGGTTTAATGTAAGTTCTATATGATCATTTCTCTAAACTTTAACCTGAATTGTAAAGAATACAAAATGGAGGACTGAAGAGGATTGCTAAGCCATTTGACCTGAGGTTGTATCTTTCTGTTCTATTTAACATAAAATAGCAGATCTATTATAAAGTGGGGGTAGTGAGCCCTTGGCCCTTTGATATGTTTATACAGCCGACCCTCTGCAAGCACAAGACAGGCCTTAACAGGTGGCAGCTGATATGCCACAGGACTAGATCTTCTGCCTTGACCGTCCGCCTCCCCCTTCGGTGGAGCCTGCATGTTCTTTGGATGCAGCATGATGCCGGAGGTATTGTAGTCTAGAGGTGAGGGGCTTTGCAACAGCAATACTTTCTGAAGACACACACTACCAGAATGATTGTAAACATGTTTATGAGACTAAAGACAAGAAGACCATAAGAAGGAGCTTGACAAGGTCTTCATGATAGTTAAGAATGTATGTTCTTTTTATCAGTAACAAGATGTGCTGTGCCAGCTTGCAGAAACAACCAAATTAAAAGCTTGAGGTATGATTGTTCAACCAAACCCCTGGCGTACTGCCTCCTTTGTGCAGAAAAAATATTTAATTCTTATGAATTAAATGGATTTCAGAATGCTACTCAAGTCTTCTTTTGACGACATTGGTAATAAAGATGATGACATTGTACTGAAATGGAGCCTGGTATATTTTGTCCATGAGCCTAGAGGGAATAACCCCAGCCCCCACTGCCTGCATCGTGAGTCTGGCCCTTAGCTCTCACTGGAACTGCTTCCCCAGGGCTGTGAGAGCTTCCTCCTCAGCATCCCCTACAGTTTGGCGAAAGGGCAGATAATCTGGATGTCATCAGCAGAAAAATGAACAACGGATCTAAATTTCATAATGATATCACTTAAGGCATGAACATAATATATGAGGGACAAAGGGAGGCCCAGAGGAACTCCACACCCTGTTTTTCTTGGTCTTCACAGATCGTTCTCTATTTTTCAGTGTGCATTGCCCGCTCATTAGAAATGAAGGCACCATTTCTTCAGAATAACCTTTACTCTCTTACTACTTTGAACTTACAGCTCAATCAGAATCAGCCTCTGTTGGACTACAGTGTGTTGGACCTTCGTTTACAACTGCTATGGGGTTTTCTCCTTTTTTAAACCCTCTCCCCACCAAGTAACACAGTCATTGCAGAGACAATCCCTGGTGAGAAGCTCCTTCCAGAACCTGCTACATGTGTACCCTGAGCCTGGCCAGTAGGTGTCAATGCTGAGCAATAACAGACGCTCCCCTAGGACTGTGAGCGCTTCCTCTGCAATGACCCAGTTCTAGTCCTCCAGTCAGAAGCTGAGTCCAGGATTCAAACCCATAACAGTGCCCAACACTTCCACGGGCCAGTCCAAACCACTAAAATTTCAGATATTCTATTTATAGATTCAGATACCAAGATCAGTGGTTGTATTAAATAGTTACCCAAATTAATTTTGGCTTCCTGAAAGTGAACAGAGGAAATAATCAGGTTTTGAAAAACAGCAATTAATAAAAAGAAAATAGCAATTTTGCAGAAAGAAAAGATATTTAGGGTTCCCAGGAAAGGCAGCAGTCAGAGAAATCAAAACCATCAACAGACATGCTCAGGAACTGTTGCGTCCGTCGGTCTCAGACAGCTTCGACATCTGTGCCTCACCTTTCTCTCTGTTCTCCCCGCTAGCCTTGGGAAGATGGCTACCGCCGTGTCTGCTTGCCGCTCTCTCCGACGTCCCCGGAATGGCTATGGCAAAGCTATCCACCAAGTTTCTCCTGAGGGCCTCCTAGGGTGTGCGCGTGCATGCCACCCACGTCTTTATCCACGTCATGGCGGGAACCTTGGGGGTGTCCCCCTCGAGTGATGTCTCGTCATCCGGGTATTTAGCCTGCCCTTCGTTTGCTAACAATTCGAGTTAGCAAGGATTGGAATGCCTCCGGTCTGAGCTATTCTGCCGCTTTCGTGCTGCCGCTGGAAGCTCTCTCCGCTCTTCGGGGTATTTCATCTAACCTGAGTGCCTGCTCCTCAGGGGCCCTTTGCTTTCTTTCAGGTGCCTATCTGGGATACCAGGTACTTGCTCCTCAAGGGCCTGAGCTCCCTGCCTTGGTGCCTGTAATCCAACTACTTCTGCCTGCTGGGATCTACATCTATACAGCTACCAATTTAGTGAGTAATCTAACCTTTATCAGTCTGTCTCATCTACAGCTCCGCACTGGGAACCTGCAACCAGAATTCCTTATACTACCGTGTGCTGCTAACATCTACCATTGTGACATGGGTCTCCTCTGCTGAGGATCCCTGGACTGCTACTACTAGATCACCTCACTACTGCCACCTCTGGTGGTATCATCCAGCTGTATAATAAAAGACAAATCTCTGTGTTTGTGTGTCTCGAGTCTAGCCTAGTACCTCGACTCCCCAGGGGGCTTCTCCCCATGGGCGTGGTCATCACCGCAGTACCCAAGAATCCACTCCACCTCAAAACCATAACAGGAACAGCAGTTACGTGAATGTATACAGTCACATCTTCTCTTCACCTCCTCCAGCTCTCACACCCAAAAATGCTGCCTCTCAGTACTGATTGGGAGGTCAGCAGATAAGGACCATTTGGTCTACCCAGACTTCCAAGTTTCCCCACTTGCATAGTTATAACTGTGGTCAATAACTTTCCTTGCCTTGCCATTATCATGACCACTAGGGAGATCTCCCAGTTGTAACCAAAAAACTTGAGAACCTGCAGGCTGCTTCTTATCTTTTCTGCCTCTGGCCCCTGTACAAGTTAGCAACTAGATGTCCATAGAAGCCTACAAATCATCTTGAAGGAGTACCACATTTCAGCTCCTCCTCCAAAGGCTGCTTGGCAGGTTGTCCCTTTTTTTACAAGTAGGGACGAGCTATAGGAAGGGTGGAATTTAAGTTGGGATTTTGTAGAGAGAGAGGAGCTCTGATGGAATGGTTTCTTTTTACTGACCCCCTATATTCCTCAGTATATGTTTGGAGGATACTCCTTCCTGTGCACGCCCTACCAGGCAGGATACACCTCAAATTAGAGAAAGACACTTTGTTAGGATTTTAAGAGTTGTTTTTGCCGGGTTGCAGCCTGGTGTTCCTGGAGATGGCCTTTCCCCAGATCTGAAGGCCAGATCACTGAAGATCTGTCAGTGCCCCAGAACAGAGAAGAGGTGCATTGACAGAGTCACCCCAAAAGATTTTCAACATTTTAATAGAAGAATTCTCTTTTTGTTTAGAGGGGGTATTTTGGTCACCCGTTCTCTCATTTGGAGACTGAGCAAGGTGCCTGATCTCTATTAACAAACCTTTCCCCCAGAGAGATCCAATGTAAAAGAACAAGAGTGAAGATGGGAGAGAGAGGAATAGCACTGAAGACCCTCCACATGTGTGGGCTGAGTAGCAGAGATCATCTTGGATCTCAGGTAGGACTGTTTCATGTTTTAACTGGATCCCAAGCACAGTAGGATTCCCCTCAGAGAATGGGCCTCTTACCCAGTTGCTTCAGAAGTGTTATGAATCACCCTGGGTGCCTGGGGAGGGAACCTGCTCCCTGAGAGCCTCATATAGCCACATTATGGCTATAAACTGCAGGAATCCACAACAAATAGGGAGCTGAGTACTGCACTTCAAACATACATTAAACAAAGAAAGGAAGTGCAGAGTTGTCATTGGGACTCATTAAAATCTCTGCACTTCCTTTCTTTGTTTAATATAAACTGCAGGACCCAGATCCCACATTCTTGTTTCAGCTCAGTGGCCCCTGAAGACAGTGGGAAATATCAAATAGGGCCAAAGTTGGGGTTCTAAATCCTGACAAACTGAGGTCAAACCTGGAAAGTTTCCAATTATGTTCCTCTGTCTCATGTGAAAATCAGAGCAGAATAATTTATGTGACTTACTTACTTATGATCCTAGCAGACGAGTTCTAGAGTGGACCAATTAAAATGAGGTTGATGGTTTTGGAGCTATGGTAGAACAAGTATGATAGGTTTAACGGCCCTTGGAGATCAGGTGTAAGCTGATCTTTTCTAAGTACAAGAAGCCGGTGGGTAAGGCTAGGGATACCATGCTCTGGTGAATTGTCCTAGAAGTATATCTCCACAGAGTGAGGAAATTACCAGTGGGGGATCCATCTAGACAGTGGGTATTTGGAGTTGTTTGACCAGGTCCCGCAAACTGAAGTTTCCCCCAGAGCCAGAGTCCACAAAGGCCTGGGTGGAGAAATGAGTGGGACCCAGTTCCAGTGCATCTGGTAGGAGGAGTTGGGAAGCTGGATCAGCAATCAAGAATTTAACTTTAACGATCTTTCAGGGCATTGGACCAGGAAGTGGCCTCATGCTGCGCAGTAGAGACAAAAGCCCTATTGCCTACGATGAAGCTGTTCTTCTGGGGCTATGCAGCAACAGCCCAACTGCATCAGTACCTCAAGAGCAGGAGCAGAGACCAAAGGTGTGGCAACAGCCGATGAGAATAGTTATTGGAAGAGAGGTGTCTGGATGGTTCTCTTGGGCCTTTTACTGCAAGCATCGATCTATTTTACTGGTTACAGCAATGAGGGCATCTAATGATGTGGGAAGCTCCTGGGCGGCAAGCTTGTTCTTAATTATCCCAGAGAGGCCTTCCAAAAAGATGGTGACCAAGCTGTCCTCATACCAGTTTAATTCAGAGGCCAGAGTCCTAAATTACACACCATACTCACCCAAGAATCAGGAGTCTTGGTGAAGGTGGAGTAGTGCAGAGGCCATCACTGCTGCATGACCTGGCTTATCAAATACAGAACAAAATTGTTCCATGAACTGCTGAAGGTCGAGTGGTATAGGATCCCCTCATTCCCAGAGGTGTGAAGGAGAGGTGTGAAGCCCTGGCCAATGCATTTCCATCTAATAACAAAAGAATATATGTTGGCTTGGCTTAGTTTTCAGAGAACAGTGAAGTCTTAGCAGGTAGTTCATTCCCCATTGATTAAGAAATCCCTGATATCTCTTGGGAGCCCCAGCATACTGGGGTGGAACTGGCAACTGAGGAACTGGCCTACTGGGTGCAGAAGGAGGTGGCAGCACCGGTGTGGGTGGAGGGGTTGCAGCAGGTGAGGTTAGGGCATCTAAGCTCATTATGAGACTTCCATAGCTGAAGCCAGGCACTCCAAGGTAAGGTACCCTGTCTCACAGCCTGCAGGCTCTACCAGGGATGGCTTGGAGCAAAGCCAAATCCGCTGAGGCCATGGCCTTAGGAAACTGTTGTGTCTCTAGACCCTTGGGCTGAAGTGAGATTAGCTGTAGCTGCAAGGAAGAGCACTGCAGTTCTCACTGTCAGCAGGCGGACCCAGGCGAAGCTGAAACTGGTCAGAAGCTTCACCTTTACCAGCCCGTGTTTGTCTTGGGTTGAGCATTTGGGTGCCAAGGCCAGCAAGACTTAGATGAGGGTATTTGCTGATGACTGGAGATGTAATCCAAGGCCAGGCTAGGGTTGCAGGCAGGCAAGCAGCACTCAGGTATGTCATGGGTCCAGGCAAATGTCAGAGGCAGGCAGCGATCAGTCATATCTAGAGCCCAGGCAAGGATTAAATCAGGTATCCATCTGAGGAAGGGAAGAGGGATGGATAGGGCTGGATTAGGCTGGGCAGGTAGAGAGGGGCCAGCTGGAAAGAGTGAGACTGGAAAAGGATGAGACGAAAACTGGAACAAGCAGGGCAGATGATGACTGGAATAGGCTGAGACAAAGACTGGGACAAGTTGGTACGAAGATTGGAATAAGCAGGGCAGACGAGGTCTGGAACAGGCTGAGTAGCAACATATTCTACATGAGGTAGCTGGACCTGTTGCTGAGACAAGTTGCAACAAAGACAATACCCTTGTATAGGGCAGTGCTAGTGATGTCATCACTAGGCACCACGGGGACCTGCTCACCATAGTTCCTTTAAATGGGAAGACATCATGCGTTTGTGCCTAGAGAGAGGCACAGTGAGTTGATGCTGCCAGTGTCCTGCCGCATGGAGTTTGGCAGTGCCCTGGCATTCACTGCATTGGAAGGCGGAGTGACCGGCCCTGCCAAGGAGATAAGGATGGTAGTTGAAGAGTTTCAGGACTCTCTCCTGTCTTTGTTCTCTTCTCTCCCATTACACTTTTAACATTTCCTCTGGTGGTTCCTCCTCTGCTGCCATCCTGCTATAAGCTGGTGTGCCTCAGGGTTTTCTCCTGAACCTCTCCTCTTCTCCTTGTATATAATTCCCTTGGTGTTCTGATTTCCTCTCATGACTTTCAATACCATTTCTATGTTGACAGCTCCCAAATTTACCTTTCTATACCAGAAGTTCACCAGAAATCCACTCCCGAATCTTGGTCTATTTGTCTGACATTGCTGCCTGGATGTCCTGCCGCCACCTTAAACTCAACATGACCAAGACAGAGCTCCTTATCATTCTCCCCAATCCCACCTCCCCTCTTCCTCCTTTCTCTGTTTTTGTGGATAACATGGTCATCCTTCTGGTCCCATCAGCCCATAACCTAGGATTCATCTTTGATTCCTCTTTCTCCTTCTCTATGCATATCCAAAACTCTGCTGAAACATGTTATTTCTTTCTTTATATCATTGCCAAAATCCATCCTTTCCTTTCTGAACACACGACCTGAATCCTAATCCACTCTCTCATTTTCTCCCATTTACACTATTGCAACCTTCCTCTCACAGGTCTTTTGGCAAACCATCTCTCCACTGCAATCTGTGCTAAATTCAGCTACAAGACTTATCTATCGCCAAAGTCACTATGCTCACATAACCCCTCTTCTGAAGTCACTGCATTGGTTCCCTATCTGTTCCCGCATACATTTCAAGCTCCTCTTTCTCACCTACAAATACCTTTGCTCTGCAATACCTCTCCTCTCTTATCTCGTCCACTCCGCTCGTCGGAAAATCACTCCTATCTGTGCCCATCTCCACTACTGCCCATTGCTGACTCCACCTGACTGTGCCATGTGCTTGGAATAGACTTCCTGAACCGGTACGTTATTTTCTATCTCTCACATTATTTAAATCCCATCTAAAGACCCAGCTTTTTGAAGCTGCTTTTAAATCTTAGGCCTGATTGTTCTTAGCCTCATTAACTGTCTTTTCTTTCTTTCTTTTCTAATCATTGTCTTGCTTAATGAAATACCCGAGTCCTATAGATTACTTCAATGCATGGCTGAAATCTTGGTGTAAGGAAGAAAGTTCTGGATATATTAGGGGCTGGGACCATGTATGGAACAGGAAAAGGCTTTATGTCAGAAATGGCTTACATCTGTCTGTGGCAGGAAAAAAGATCCTAAGTTATAAATTCAAATCCTATGCCATAAGGCATTTAAACTAGAGGGTGGGGGTGGCAGAAGGAAAATGGAATGTCACCCCCCAAATCTCAAAGAAATATGGCTGAATAAGGCACAAAAGAAGTCCAAGAAGAAAAGCAACCTGAAGGAGAGAAGCTGGAAAGCTGTGAGCATAAATGCTTAGTCTGGGTAATAAAATCCCAGACCTGCAGGATCTAATGGTGGAGGTGGATGTGGACATTGTTGCTGTTATGAAGGCATAGTTCACGGATTCTCATGATCAGGATACGGCCATACCAGGCTATAACTTATTAAGGAAGGACAGAGAGGACAGGAAAGGAGGAGGAGGAGCACTTTATGTCAGAAGCAATATCCAAGCAATTGAACTGCAAGGATGGATACAGGAAACAATATGAAAGACGGTCTAGCAAAGCCAGTAGGCAAACAAAAAGAAATAGACATGTCAACTTAGATGTAGGGAAATTGTATATTTAGTGCAATTTCAAATGATGCTTGGAATTATGTCCAACTCAGGCCGCATTAGGGGCTAAAAAATACTTTAGGTAAAAAGTAAATAAATTAATTAAAAAAAGGTACAAACATTCAAATTGTGTAGACAATACATTATACCAAATGATAAAAAGAAAATTAAGCACAAACCGCTAAATCACATATAAACAAATGAAAAGAAAAATTAAAGCTAAAAACCAGAAAAACATGTGAAAATACATATAAAATGTGACACGTGTGGCTGTGTACAATTTGAAATACTGTAAGAGAAACAACATAAATGTAACTGTGAGGGCAGTGATAAAAATGTATATATAAAGGACACTAAAAGGAAATTAATGAATTATTGTTGACAAATCTTACCAAACTAAAATTTATCGTGATGATTTGTCTCTTATAGCAATGGTAATAAATTACGGGAGGTGAAAATGAAACTTACTCTGAAGAGAGAGCCATGTTAAGCGGAGAGCCACAGGGATCGGTATTGGGACCGGTTCTGTTCAATATCTTTGTGAGTGACATTGTGGAAGGGATAGAAGGTAAAGTTTGTCTATTTGCAAATGATAGCAAGATCTGCAACAATATCTCAAAGGGGACAGCGACAGGATGGAGGCAGTGCAGAGAAAAGCTATCAAAACGGTGTGGGGTCAGTATCAGAAAACCTATGAGGAGACTCTAAAGGGTATGAATATGTATACTCTGGCAGAGAGGAGGCGCAGGGGGGATACTTTACAGACCTTCAGATACCTGAAAGGTTTTAATGATGTGCAAATGTCAAGCCTTTTCCGTTGGAAAGAAATCAGTAGAACTAAGGGTCACGACTGGAAGGAGGACGCCTCAGAACCAACGTCATAAAATATTTCTTCACCTCCAGAGGAAGTGTTGAAAACCAAAAGAATTCAAAAGGACATGGGGTAAATACTATGGATCCTTAAAGGCTAAAGGATGGAAATGAAGAAAAGAGTGCATAGAGTGACTTGATGATCCAGCACTTAGTACCCTTAACCAATAAACCTTGATACTGTTGATGCAACTCCATCATTGCTCTCTGCTTCAACGGCAGGGGAGAAGGGGAATTGGATTTGTTCAGCAACCAATGAGGGCCCCGACTGGGGAAACAAGTATGAGGGCAACTTGCTGATGCGGCAGTTATTACCCTTAACCATTAAGACTAACACTTTCATGCAACTCAAACATTGCTCTCTGCTTCAACAGCAAGGCATAATGGGAATTGGATTCAACAGCAATGTGTGAAGGCTCTGAATTTTACACTGTTGGAAACTGATAAGAACGAGGGTAATGGGGAATTGGATTCAAACAGCAACCAAAGAGGACCCTGACTTTTATAAAAGCCCTGCTCGCGTAAATCCGCCCGGATTTACACGAGCAGGGCCTTGCGCACCGGCGCGCCTATTTTGCTTAGGCCGCCGGCGCGCGCAGAGACCCGGGACGTGCGTAGGTCCCGGGGTTTTTTGAAGGGGGCGTGTCGGGGGCAGGACCGGATGACGTGGCATTTCGGGGGCGTGGCGCTGGCCCGGGGGCGTGGTCCGGACCAGCCCCCGGGTCGGAAGACGGCACGCCAGCAGTCCGCTGGTGCGCGTAGATTTACGTCTGCTTCTCGCAGGCGTAAATCTAGGGACAAAGGTAAGGGGGGGGTTTAGATAGGGCCGGGGGGGTGGGTTAGGTAGGGGAAGGGAGGGGAAGGTGAGGGGAGGGCGAAAGGAAGTTCCCTCCGAGGCCGCTCCGATTTCAGAGCCGATCCAGGATTTTAGAGGATACGCGCGGCTATGCGCATATCTTATAAAATCCAGTGGACTTTTGTTTGCGCCTGCTGCGCAAACAAAAGTACGCGATCGCGCTTTTTAAAAAAATCTACCCCTAAGAGCAGGGACTGTCTTATTTGTGTGCTTGTACAGTACCACCTCGTATGTTGTGTAGTGTATAGAAATGTTGAATAGTACTTACACCCGTGCCCTTCCTTTGATTAATCATGAACATGTGTCAGTCAGAACATCACTGTGTTCTTTTCGCACAGAAAGTCATGAGCAGATGCAGGATATTGACATTTGCACAACGTTCCATGCTTGGACAGAGTCTTAAGATCTCCCAGATGACGACAGCAGGAGAGCTGTTACCTGAGGTCCTGGGCAGAGCTCCTAAATATACTGTGAATGCCCCCCCCAGGACCTCTGTCCTGGGGGGGGCATTCACAGTATATTTAGGAGCTCTCAGCACAGAGCTCTCTACTCCGAAGCCTTTGTGTATTGTAGTTCAGGCTCAAAATACAACCAACCCAGCCATGAAGATCGCAGTTGCCTTTCTGTTGGTGGCTCTGAGCCTCTGCTATCAGGGTAAGTAACCTTTAAATTACTACAGAATATGGAGCAGAAACCTCCATATTTTCTGGTCTGGCCTTTCACACTACTGGAGGCAGAGAATTGCTGAGTGGACAGTTCATGGGATGATTTGCATACAAATGCCCATAATGCTGAGATCAGGGTATATGGGGATCTGCTGTGCAGGGACTGAATGTCAGTCAAATGTTAATTTTATTTATTTATTTATTTAACAGTTTTTTATACCGACCTTCATAGTAAGTAACCATATCGGATCGGTTTACATTTAACAAGGGTAAAACTGGAGTAACAATTTAAGTAAAAAACGAAAGATAACAGTAGGTAGGAAAAAGGTCGAAAAAGTTACAATCAACAGGGAAAGAGAACTTGGAAGCTTGCGACAAGCTGGATGCCCACTGAATAGTTAATGCATAGACGTATGCATTAAATAATACTTGCTGCCCTGCATTAGGGGCTTAGAACATAGCACGATAATTAGCACCGTGCCTGTTAATTCTAACGCACTTGTAATGAACAGGTCTCTATGTCCTTACAAAGCTTCAGCCTCCAGGACTGAGCACAGTGCTCAGGGTGGGTCTCCCCAGCATCCTGCAAGTGGACAATAATTACGTTTTATATCCCAGTGGTTCCCTTCCCATGCCCCTGAGCAGGACCTTTCCTTTTCCTAATGTTCATTACACTGACTGAGAACCTGCAGCTCATCAGAGAAGATTATTCCTAGGTCCCCTTCCAAGCATCTGTCAGGTTAAGGACTCAGGCTACAGTGCTGTCCTGGCATTGGTCAGTGCAGTGAAAGCCATTAGTTAATGTGATGGAGAAATAAAATTATTCAATAGTGTCACCCAACCAATCTTGTTAGATGGGAGTGAGAACAGGGATCTATCACTAACCACAAACTCTACAGAATGGGACAAACCACAGTATAAACTCTGTGCTCTATTACTGCAAACACACGCTCCTTGTCCACAGAAACTCCCAGCAATGAGAACAGAGCAGAACTAGGATACTTCCCCTTACTAAGCAGCATACAAAAATTAATATGCACGGTCTGCTGTCACCTCAGAAACAGCAACCGAACTCCCTCCATTACCAGGCACTCTTGGAGAAATAAGAGCAAAATATGTTCCATCCTGCCAAAAGGCCAGAACCGTAATCTGACCAGGGACAGAGAATTCCCCTTTCTATATCCTGGAATTTTACCAGACTCATTATTATTTTGTAAGTTTTTCCCTATTAATTTAATTACCTTGGGGTCATTCTACATGTAAAACTGTGGCTCTTTAGAAAATAGTGCGATGGACAGGCGCAGATATGTCCACGTGCCCGCAGTGTATGCGTAAAGGGGAGAGGCAGAGTCTAGGTCATGCATACATTTTTATTTTAGAACCAGGAATGATAACCTTAAAATGAACGTGTATTTACGTGCGAGCTCACATGCACTGTAACTTTAAATCATAAACACAGTTGCACTATATGATATAAAATGTGTCTACCATGCGTATATGTGCTCCTAATTTTAATCGGTTACTTAAACAAATGTAATTTGCATCTCTTCCTTAGTATGTTTTCAGATTTAATGCTCCCAGGAAGGCGGATTTTAAAACATGCTCACTTGAAAGACATTCCCCAGTTTGGCCAGTCCATCTTGAAGTCATCCAGACCCCTCTGTTTCTTCTGCCTGCACTCCCCCACTTGACCACATCCCTCATCCAATCATTTTAGGCCTAAAATAGATTTCTGCAGACTTCCACCTCATCAAGAGCAGAGGGAAACATGCGTGGCTAAGAGCTGCCGCAAACTGCAAATGCCGGATTTAAAAATACGAATTCAGAATGCCCTGATGCAATCCAGCTCCACCCCATTTTTTACTCACGCACGCATGTACACACGCATAATTTGTGGCTTTTAAAATATGAGTTGCTTGTCCACTCCCCATATACTCGCATGTACGGCCTTTTAACGTGAGCAACTCTTTCAATATTCACCCCTATGTGTGTAAATTCTTTTGGCAAACTACGCAAACCAAATAGCAGGTTGAACTCTGCGCTTGATTATGCTGTAAGTCTGCTTTGAAAAATGTTTGCATGTGATTTCTGCATGAGTTACTGGCGATGTGTTAAAATACCCCTCTGAGCGTATCACTTTGGAAGGACACATAAAACTTTCACACCAGTAATGATATCTGAATCCAAGATATCTGGTACTGGGAAATGGTTTATTTCCATTATATAAATAATTTTATCTTTTGGTTGGCACTTGATAACAACGTCCAGTATTTTTGTGGAGAAATTGTTGCTGCTGTGAATAAAATGAAAGAATGATATGAAAATGAGAGCTTAAGTGAAAGTAAAAGACTTGTTTCATCTCTTTCTCATCCAGATACCAACACCTATGTCACCCAAAACAAAGAACGCATCAGTGCGAAGGTGATTGGAAAGAATTCTCCAAAATGTAAGCTCAAACTTTCCCAGGCTGCAAACTGTCTGCTAATGCCGGATTTAAAAATACGAGTTCAGAATGCCCTGACGCACTCCAGCTCCGCCCCATTTTTTACTCACGCTCGCATTGCACACGCATAATTTTTGGCTTTTAAAATACGAGTTGCTTGTCCAAGCGCCATATACTCACATGTTTGGCCTTTTCACATGAGAAACTCTTTCAAAATTCACCCCTATGTGTGTAAATTCTTTTGGCAAACTACGCGAACCAAATAGCAGGTTTAACTCTGCGCTCGATTTTGCTGTAAGTCTGCTTTGAAAAATGTTTGCATGTGATTTCTGCATGAGTTACTGGCAATGTGTTAAAATACCCCTCTGAGCGTATCACTTTGGAGGGATACATAAGACTTTTACACCAGCAACGATATCTGAATCCAAGATACCTGGTATTGGGAAATGGTTTATTTCCATTATATAAATAATTTTATCTTTTTGTTGGTACTTGATAACAACGTCCAGTATTTTTGTGGAGAAATTGTTGCTGCTGTGAATAAAATGAAGGAATGATCTGAAAATGAGAGCTTCAGTGAAAGTGAAAGACTTGTTTCATCTCTTTCTCATCCAGATACCGCTGCCTCCGTCACCCAAAACAAAGAAAGCATCAGTGCGAAGGACGCTGCAAAGGTTTCTGCCAAACGTAAGCTCAAACTTTCACAGGCTGCAAACTGTCTGCTAAAGCCGGATTTAAAAATACGAGTTCAGATCGCCCTGACGCACTCCAGCTCCGCCCCATTATTTATTCACGCACGCATGTTCACTTGCATACGGGCAGATTTTCAAAGAGTTACGTGTGTAACCCCCGAAAAGCTGCCACTGCCTGCTCCTGCGTGCGCCGGGCCTGTCTCTTATTGGCTCAGTGGTGCGCACAAGCCCCGGGACGCGCGTATGTCCTGGGGCTTCGAAAAAGGGGCAGGAAGGGGTGGGTCTGGGGGCATGGCGGTGGTCTGGGGGCGGGTCCGGGGGCGGGTCCGGGGGCGAGGCGGTGGTTCGGGTCGGTCCGGGGGGTGGTCCTGAGTCCTCCAGCACAGTGGCCTGTGCCAGGGAATGGCGAGCAGGCGTAACTTCGGAAATAAAAGGTAGGGGGATTTAGTTAGGGCTGGGGGGGGGAAGGTGGGGGGAATCGCAAAAAATATTCCCTCCAAGGCCGCTCCGATTTTGGAGCGGCCTTGGTGGGAACGGGGAAAGCCATCGGGGCTGCCCTTGGGCTCGGCACGCGCAAGGTGTACAAGTGTGCACCCCCTTGCACGTGCCAACCCCGGATTTTATAACATGCGCACGGGTGCACGTGCATGTTATAAAATCGGGCATAGATTTGTTCACGCTGGGTTGTGCGAACAAATCTACACCCGCGCATAAGTTTAAAAATCTGGCCCATAATTTGTGGCTTTTAAAATACAAATTGCTTGTCCATGCCCCATATACTCACATCTACGGCCCTTTAATGTGAGCAACTCTTACAAAATTCACCCCTATGTGTATAAATTCTTTTGCCAAACTACATGAACCAAATAGCAGGTTGAACTCTGCGCTCAAATTTGCTGTAGGTCTGCTTTGAAAAATGTTTGCATGTGATTTCTGCACGAGTTATTGGCGATGTGTTAAAATACCCCTCTGAGCGTATCACTTTGGAGGGATACATAAGACTTTTGCACCAGCAACGATATCTGAATCCAAGATATTTGGTAGTGGGAAATGGTTTATTTCCATTATACAAATAATTTTATCTTTTTGTTGATACTTGATAACAACATCCAGTATTTTTCTGGAGAAATTGTTGCTGCTGTGAATAAAATGAAAGAATGATCTAAAAATGAGAGCTTCAGTGAAAGAAAAAACTTGTTTCATCTCTTTCTCATCCAGATACCGCTGACTCCGTCACCCAAAACAAAGAAAGCATCAGTGCGAAGGTGATTGGAAAGGTTTCTCGCAAATGTGAGCTCAAATTTTCACAGGCTGCAAACCGTCTGAAATATTTAGTGGTAAGTATGCATGAGCAGCACCAAAACAGAGCTGGTGAAGGAATGTGTGTTTAGGTTCACTCTTTTTATTTTATGGAAATATCATTAGCTTCAATGCTCAAGTTATAAAATTGTAACTAGGGGAACCCTCGTCCCCAAAGCCTTGATCCGCACTTTCCCACTCACTACCCCCCACTGCCTTGATCCACCACTGACCTTCCTCAGACCCCTGCCTCTTCTCATCCACAAAGCTACTCTGCCTGCTACTGTCTGGTCCTTACGCTCTCTCTCGTGTCCTGTCTGAGTCTTTGCAGGAGAGTGAACAGGGTCCTGATTTCCTTTCTCTTCCCTTGTAGCAAGTTTGTCAAGGCTAATTGTATTTTTTTCACTTTACTTTTTGTGTCATTTTACCCTTCCTGCATTTCTCTACCCCTCTTCTGTCTGTCTCTATGCTCTTCTCTCTCCACTCCCTCCCTCTCTGTCTGTGCTGTATTTCCTCCCTCCCTCCCTGTGTCTTTCCCGGTATGTCTCTCTCTGTTCTTTCCTCTCCTGTCCCTCCCATCTCTGCACTTATTTCTCCCCTTCCTCCGTGTAGCTCTGTATTCTCTGCTCTTCTCTCTTCTCCCTTCCCTGTCTGTCTCTGCCCTCCTTCCCTATATCTCTTTTGCTCTCAGCTCCCTTCCTCTATGTATCTGTCTGTGCTCTTCTCTCTGTGTGTCTGACCTTCTTCCTTGTATATTTGGTCCTCTCGTTCCTTAACTCTTTCTATTTTTGAAAAATAGATACAAGAATAACTTGTACAGAACAGGGTATCTAGTATAAAGAGAAACACATCAGGATAATTACCCTATAATGTCCACAGCAATGAGAGAAATCCAAGAGAAATTTAGGGACAATCCTAAAATATAATAACAGAAAGTCACTCTATTTAGAGAAACTAACTCTCAGTATGGTATATATACTGCTCGGGAGAGACCCTGCACATAGGCCCTAATATATCTATCACATTAAACATTGGAAGTACTGTCCCAAGAACCTCTGGAGTCAATAAGCAGCAAAGCTGACAAGCCCCCCCCCCCCCCCCCAAAAAAAAAACAACAACAAACTTCTCTTTAGAAAAGGAAATTAGACATTTACATGGAAAACAAAGTAAAAATCTGGCCCTCAAGGTAATAACCTCTTGCTTCATTGCCAAATCTTTTTTCTACGTTCCTGTGTAGCCCTACAAAAGCCAGGAAATATTCGAATCTTACAACCCATAAACAAAATATTAATTGAATGAAAAAATAATGGATACACCAGATCCCTATCCTGTAATGAAGAAAAGTGAGTGAAAAAGTGTCCCGATGAGCTTTGTCCTCTGTGGTGGATTCTAACAGTGCGGAAACATCCAGATCTTCCATCGCATGTTTCGATTAATCCTGAGCAACGTCCCCATCCCACCAGATCTCTTCACAGGCAGATAATAGACTTTGCAACTTTTTTGGCATAGCCCCTCTTTATCCCATTCCTCTCTGTGTATCACACTCCTAGGTCTCTGTTCTTCTCTTTCTCCTACCTGTGCATCTCTGTTCTCATTCTCCTCTCTCCCCAGTGTGTCTCTTCCTCTCTTTCTCTTCTCTCTTCAGTGTCTCTGCTCTTTCTCCTCTTCCCCCCGTGTGTGTCTGCTCTTCTTTTTCCTACCTGTGCAACTCTGCTCTTCTCTTTCTCATCTCTCCAGTCTCTGCTCTTCTTTTTCTCCTCTCTCCAGTTGCTGCTCTTCTCTTTCTCCTACCTGTGTGTCTCTGCTCTTCTCTTTCCCTTTCTTCCCTGTATATCTCAGTTTTGTGCACCTACTTTTAGCTTTCTCCTACCTATGCATCTCTGGTCTTTTCTTTGTCCTCTCTCTAGTGTGTCTCTGCTTTTCTCTTTTCCTTTCCCCCTGTATATCTCAATCCTGTATCTCTACACTTCTCCTTCTCCTACTTGTACACCTCTGCTTTTCTCTTTCTCCTTTCTCTCCAGTGTGTCACTGCTCTTCTCTTTCTTCTCTCTCCCCAGGGTTACTTTCATCTTCACTTTCTCCTACCTGTGTGTCTCTGCTCTTCTCTTTCTCCTACTTGTACACCTCTGCTCTTCTCTTTCTCCTTTCTCTCCAGTGTGTCTCTGCTCTTCTCTTTCTTCTCTCTCCACAGGGTGACTTTGATCTTCACTTTCTCCTACCTGTGTGCCTCTGCTCTTCTGTCTAATCTCTCTCCCCATTGTGTCTCTGCTCTTCTCTTTCTCCTACCTGTGCATCTCTATCATTCTCTTTCTCCTTTCTCTCCAGTGTGTCCCTGCTCTTCTCTTTCTCCTACCTATGTGCATCTGCTCTTCTTTCTCCTCTCTCCCAAGTGTGGCTCTTCTCTTTCTCCTACCTATGTGTCTCTGCTCTTCTGTCTCCTCTCTCTCTCTCCAGTATGTTTCTGCTCTTCTTTCTCCTACCTGTGTGCTTCTGCTCTTCTTTTTCTCCTCACATCCTATTGTGTCTCTGCTCTTTTCTTTCTTCTCTCTCCCCAGTGAGTCTCTGCTCTTTTCTTTCTCCTCTTCCCCCAGTGTGTCTCTGCTTTTCTCTTTCTCCTACCTCTGTGCATCTGCTCTTCTTTGTTCTCTCTCCCAAGTGTGATTCTTCTCTTCTCTTTCTCCTACCTGTGTGTTTCTGCTCTTCTGTCTCCTCTCTCTCTCCAGTATGTCTCTGCTCTTCTTTCTCCTACCTGTGTGCTTCTGCTCCTCTCTTTCTCCTCTCACCCCATTGTGTCTCTGCTCTTCTCTTTCTCCTCTCACCCCATTGTGTCTCTGTCCTTCTTTTTCCCCTGTTTCTCCACTTTGTTTCTGTTTTTCTCTTTCCCTTCCCTCCTTGTAAATTTCCGAGGTGGGTGGAAATACTGTGAATTGTAAGTTGTGCATAACTGAGATGTGTGGTAGTACAGAGTGCACACTGAGCTCTGATGAACTGTGAGGTAGTAGAAAGAGGATTGGACAATTCAGAGAGATAGAAGGGCAGAGCTGGGGAATTGAGCCAGTGAGAGGGGTGGAGCTCAATTTCCTCATATGGTAGTAGAGAGTGGATTGGACAATACAGAGAGTGGGGTGGAGCTGAAGAGAACAGGGAGGAAGAGGAGAAAGCTCAATTTTAATACAGAGAAAAGAGAGACCTGGAGAGTCATGAAAATCTGGAGAGTACAGGGATGGAAGGGGCAAAGCTAAATTTGCACACCAGCCTTGAAGGCACAGGGCAACTTTCCTCCTTATTATAGACAGATATACTGCAATTCATTATTTGTCATGCAAGTGGTGCACAAAATAATCTACAGTGCCCAGGACATCTCCCCAGGGAATTCTCTGGGCAACAATGCAATTCCCAGACTGCACAGGAAAACAAAACCACACAGTACAAAGTTTTATAAACAATTTTACTTATGAAGCAAAAGAGGGAAAATGGAGAGACAAAAAAGGCAGAAACCATAAGAGAGCAATGATAACTGCACCAGAAATATGCACAGACAATGAGTAACAATTTCAGAAATCTACTTCTCCCTTCTACTCCCCCACCCTCCCACCATAGGGGTAAGGACAGGGGGACAATGTGGAGAGTGAGAGGTGTAGAAAAATTCCCCCAGCCATAACATTCCCCTTCCCTGACTCTCTCCCACCGCATCCATAGCACTTCTCAAAAAAAGCTAGAAAGTGGAGAGTACATACCTCCCCTCAACAGAGAGCTGGGGAGGAGGGGGAGCGACTCCACACCTTCACAAACACACTGCTGGGGAATATGAGAATGAACATAGACACATACTCTACACACTCACTCCAACTACATCACCACCCTCTCCTGCAGATAGGAGCGAGGAAGGAGGTAGCTAAAAAATGGAGAGAGTGAGGTCAGGATGAATAGAGCATTGGCTGGAAGTGAGAATACTGGGCAGGGGGGAGAGAGGGGGAACAGTAATAAACCTGGGGAGAGAGGATTGAGAGCCCAGTGGGTGGGGAAGTGGCAGGGATGTAGGCTGAGAGTATTGTGCAGGGAGGAGTGTGTGGTGAGAGCATGGAATGGATGTGACAGCATTGGGTAGGGGGAAGAGAAGGACCAGAACACTGGATAGGGTGGGGAGAGAGGGGGTGAGTGCCCTAAGCAGAGAGGCAGGATGTGTTGAGAACACTGGGCCACTGGACTAGAGGAGGGAGAGTGGGTGGGTGGGAATGCAGGATGAGGCCACCGGGCAGTGAGGAGAGAGAGAGCACTGGGTATATGTCGTCTTTTTCTCCCTGCTGCAGTACACAGTTACGATTTGATCTGTGGTTTTACCCTCTCTGCCTCCAGTTTGGGAGCCTCCTTGCTTCTCACTAGTGTCTGAACTCAGTTATTCGTTTTTACCCCCATACATGATAAACAGTCAGAGTCTTCTCCAGTACTTTACTTATTTTTACTATTGAAACAGAAATGTTACAGATATCAGCAGAATCCCCCCCTCTGCCCATTTGTATCTGCTGACTGCTGTCACAGGTCTTACTTCATCTCCCTCCCTCCACCCTAGTGGTCTCCCCCTCCCTCCACCACTAAGGTCTCTCTCTGTGAATTTTGCCACTAGTTTGACTCCTATAACCTCTGCAGTTACCAGATGGCTCCAGGTCATCAGGGAGAGGCTGACCAGTCCTGGTTTTGCCCCAGTTATCCATTTACATTGTTGTTTACAGAGAAGAGCTAATCACCTAATTATCATATGAGATGCATTAATTATCCTGCAGTTTGTAGCCATGGTTTTCTTACCAGAATACAGGACTGGTGCCAAGGGAGAAGCATGAATGAAGGTGTCAGATTGCATTGAGCAGAGTTAGTCCAATGTTGCAGGGGTGGTTCTGTGTATTACTGTACAGACAATGACGGAGCGCACTGTTAACCCGTGATTGGACACGTGTTTTTGACGCGCTAGCTTTACCGCTTATTCAGTAAGGGGTAATAGCGTTTCGAAAACGCACGACCAACCCCCTCCCCCCCCGCAACATGCAAATGCATGTTGATGGCCCTATTAGTCATTCCCACACGATACAGTAAGTAAAATGTTCAGCCAAAGGTAGGCGTTAATTTTTGCCGGCGCTGGGGTAATACAGTAAAAACTGCTTTTCTGTGTGCCCTCCGACTTAATCTCATGGCGATATTAAGTCAGAGGCCCCAAAAGTAAAAAAAAAGTAAAAATAAAAATTTTAAATGGACCCGCGGCTCGCGGGTTGAAAACCGGAAGCTCAATTTTGCCGGCGTCCGGTTTCCGAACCCATGGCTGTCAGCGGGCTGAAAAACCGACGCTGGCAAAATTGAGCATCGAATGTCAAACCCGCTGACAGCCGCCGCTCCTGCCCACTCTCCCGCGATTTTTACTATATCGGCCCAATAGTTGGTTATTTTATGTAGAAGGGGCTGAGGAGGTTCAAGCGAGGATCAGGAGTGGGGGTGGGTATTGGCAGCGGTGATGGTCTTATTTGGTTTATTTTGGTTTTAAAATGAAATGAAACAGAAAATGTGGTTTACATTTCCTGTTTCCCTTCCAATGAATGCACATTCCTACTCATTTTTACAAACTGGTGGTGAGATTACTAATGAGGAAGAAGCCCACAAATAAAACCCAGAGGAGCTGCCTCCCCCTGGAAGATCCACCTGCCTGTAGGATAGCATGAGGAATGAGTGTTTTGGGGTCTCGGTGCTATGGAAGGCGTGTAAGTCATAAATTTAAAAAAATAGGTTATTTAGTGAGGCTTAGGGGGTCCTACCTAACTGGAGAAAAGGTAGGCTAAGTAATGGGCGTTAACTGGGAAAATGGGTTCTACTGTTGGCAGGCGTGTCTAGTAAAATCTCCCCCCCCCCTTACATGAGCAAGGCGGCATGCACATCGATATGAAATTGTGCACCTGTATATGCACGAATATCCGATTTTAAACCACGCGCACGTATAATGCATGTTTTAAAATCATTGTGTCCATGTGCACCTGTGCGCAGCTCTTAATATGTAGCTCTTAGCCTAAAGCTAGGTTCCTGTGATGTATTCGGTTCACTGCCAATCAATTACCGCTACTTCTAATGTCTCAGCTATTGGATGACCTTATGCATGATTCTGAGCACTCAATATTTTGCTCTCTTTCAGGAATCATTCCTAATTGGTTTTAACATAGTGAAAGGACCAGAATGCATAGCTCTGGAGGTAAGAACAACTCTCTGTTTTATTTGTGTATAGAAGAGAGTGGCTGCTCAGTGTTTCTCAGCATTCCCCCTTATTATGTGACATATTGTGTCCAATTATTTATATATGAATATTTGAATACCCAGCTTCATATATTTTATGCCATGATATACCACAGTTCTATTACATCTTATTTAAGCTCAGAAAATGAGCACTGACCCATCTGGTCTAAGAACCGATCCCTCAGGCCCACCACTAACAACAACCCCCTGCTCACAGAAAACTCCATTTACCTCTACCCTTTGTCACCTAAATGGGGTTTTCTCCTCGGAGGGGGCTGTTACTAGTGGTGGGCCTCAGGGATCGGTCCATGGACGGACTCTTTTCAACATTTTTGTGTAAAAAAGGTGAGGGGGTGGGAGGGGGCCAGATTACAGGCAGAGAATTCATTTCCAAGTGTTCTTTTGATTTCCGGAAGTTCGCAAGTAAACGTACGTGCATAGGCCTGGTAGGATTTCCACGCACAGCCCTAACTTTCAAAGTGGACTCACATGCATACATCTGATCTGAAAATAAAGTCTGTGAGGACTTTCTATGCACACGTGCAGAGTTATAAAATTACCCTCCCTGTGCATAAACCACATCATGTCAAACACTGTAACAGAGCTCCCACTGGGAATCCCTCCCCCTGGGGGCTCAAAATGAGAAGGTTATAAAGAAACACAAAACCAGAGACTGGACTGAAGGCTCCTGGTGACGTAGAGCTCGGGTCTAACACTGGTGTCATCCCTTTAAAGTGACTATAATGCTGTGACCTTCTCCAGTGTCCCTCGTCCTTAAACTCACTGCTCTCATTCTTTCCTCTAGAAAACTTATGACCTGTTCAAGCAAGTGGTAAGCACAAACCTTTCCTCCTGCTCATTGTTCCATATGACTTTGCTATTCTGTGTCCGTCCCATAAAAGCCTCTTCCCTAAACTCACTGCTCTCATTCTTTCCTTTAGGATTTTGGTATTTGCGGGTGACTGGTCTTAAGGTAAGTCTTAACCTTTGCTCCTGCAAACTGTTCCATAAAGTGACTTTGCTATTCTTGCCCGACTCCAGAGAAGTTGTTACAGCTCTGATTCATTTTTTATTTCTTTACCTGTTCTTACATTCTACAACTTTCAAATAGTTGCCCAGTGCAGATTCCAACATAAAACATAGAACTGCATTAAAACATAACAAGAAAATGTACAACATTAAAACAAAACAATCTCCTTAGGCATAAAAACAAAACCCGGCGAGGAAAGTGTGTCCGATTGTGAGTGCTGAGACGTAGAATGATCTCTCCTGTGTTTCACGCAGGCAATAGTTTCACATGGACGAAAGAACACGTTGATTCTGTCCTGAGAAATGCAGCACCCTCATTGATGTAAATCCTTCTAACGATTAGGAATTAGAATTTTAAACCAGACTCGCTGCAGCATTGGCATCTGATGTAATGCTGGTAACCTGGCACTAATACTTTCATGCTGTCCTATACCAGTAATTACCCTGCTTGCCCCATTTTGGGCCATCTGGAGATCCTGGGAGTCCTGCATACTGGGCATACAATATTATACGTTGGTTAAAACAAAAGCTTGAGTCACAGTTCTTAAATCATTGGCTGCAATATAATATTTCAAACAACGTATAGTTTTTAACTTAAAAAGGTAGCTGTAGCCAGAGCTTTGATGTGAGATTTTAGAACCAATGTAGAATCAAGCAGCACTCCTAAATTTTGTGCCTCTGCAGTGATATGTAAACATCAGCAATTTTAATCTGGAGAGATGGTTCCAGCAGAGGACAAAGCAGCAGTTAAAACTCATTTATTCCCTATAGTGCATCTACTGATAGGCTCTAAACATGTTTTTAAACAAATCAACAGGGGTCCTGCTATCTTACAAGCATGAAACAACAAATTATATGAAATATGATATTCCCAGTTCATCCAGTATTTTTCCTAACAGCTGAATCTCAATATATTAACCAGCGGCGAGAATGAAACAGATGCCTGGGGTAGGGATGTGTATTCGTTTCATACGTTTCCTATACAAGCATGTAATATGAAACGAATGAAACGTATGAAACGAATGCACATCTAATTGGCATATAATGGGAAACATATGAAACGAATTAAACGAATGAAACGAATGCACATCCCTAGCCTGGGGTACTCGTGACTCCAGTGGCTTCCATGTTGAACATTTATCTCCAACTCTCCTAGACAGGAATAATCTAAACCATCCTAAATCTGTGGCACCCATCCCAAGAGTTGGTAATTGTTGAATCAGAATGCTCTGACATGCAGCGTTAAAGGCTGCCATGACATTGAGTTGAACCAATAACATTGATGTTCCTTATCCATATGACATCTTAGCGTATATAATACACAAGTAATGTCTCAGTGCCTTGAGCCTTTCTAAAACCAAATTGATCCAGATCTAACAAATTAAGCTCATTTAATAATGCTCTAGCTGCTCTGAAACACACTTTTCCAAAAGTTTACTTAACGTAGGTAAATTTGCAATAGGTTTATAGTTTAGAAAGGAGATCTTTAGGGTTCAGCTCATGACTCTGTCCCTGCTGCACTAACCCAGACCTTTGCTCCTGCTAATTGTTCCATAAAGTGACTTTCCTATTCTGTACCCATCCTATGAAAATCCCTTCCCTAAACTCAATGTCTCATTCTTTCCTTTAGAGCAGAGTTATTGCTTCTTTGGATAAGTGCAAACCTTTGAAATTGAATGATAGGTTTAAATTTTTGTCACTGGCTCTGAAAAAATTCCTCTTTGTAAGCTCTGTTTCTCTTTTCTCCTATAGCTTGGCCTTGGGGTGTAACTGCTGGTAAAAACCAAATTCCCATTTTCCCTAATATGAACAGTTTAATAAGGGTGAGAACTGCCATGCTGAAACAGTAAATGATGGCAGATGAAGAACAATTGGTGTCCCCCCCCCCCCCCCCAGTCTGAGCAGCTGAGAATCTTCCTCTCTGGTTTTCTACCACTTTAGGGAGATGAGCACAGAACTTCCCATACTCAAACCAGCACCTTCCCATCTCCACCAAACTCCTTCCCTACCCCACAGTGTCTTAATTGATATCCGAATCCTTCCTTATCTTCACTAGAATTGTACCACAATGTTCCAGTATTTTTCTCTCTCAGGCCGACACTGCTCTGTATTTATTAATCTTATTTTCTTTTTTAGAGAGGCCCAGCCAGTGCCCAGGATCAGCCAATGAGATCTGAAAGGTGGTGACTGCTGACGGCTGAATCCTTCTGCTCTTTTCTGTTCACTACAAGGGATTTACTTCCATTTCCGCTAGCACACGAAGCATCTTATCCTGTAGAGACGTCTTATGATTCTGCTGTCCCTTGTATCGCTTCTTCAATAAAGTAATAACACTGCAGTTCCTGCTCCTTTTGTTTTGTTGCTCTTTTCCCAGCAGAGAAGGGGTAATTTCAGGGCACTGGTGGGGATTCAGTTGTTCCCCTGGTTTCTAAGGCTTTATACATGGAAATGGCCCAGGGGTCAGTGCACATAAAAATATGCATGCAACATGGTTTCACATTCAGTAATATATAATAAGTAGTCAGATACTCATTTTATTCAAAACCTTCAGAATATACCACAGAAATGTTCATGAAATTTCAAGTTAATGTGAAAAAAAAGAAATCAGAAGGAAAAAATTAAGAATATCTAGGACTGTAGTCCACAATTTACAGGGAGGTGACAGTAAAATCAACTCAGGACACTGAGTGGGCTGTTTGGGGTATAGAGAGCAGGTATTATTTAGTGGAGTTACTTTTTTCCTTAAGTTCCACTGTGTAGAAAGCTGAGGATATTTTTTATACAGAGCAGCTTAAGTGATTTTTTTTGGGACAGTATAAATGATGACTCTATACAGTCCTGTAGGGACCTTCTTGTAGTGTAATAATATTGATCCTTATCAATATTATTACACTACTTTATAACTACAAGCAGTCATGTGTACTTTTATACAAAGTGTGGGGGAAGGTACTCCAGGGGGCAGAGATGAGACTTACATGCTTTCTTTTTGATGTGAGAAAGTGAGCATTAGTGAAGCTGTACAAGTTCTGTGCTATGAGTATCAGGTGTAACTCTGTGTGAGAGATTCTGTGCACAAAATAGGCCAAGTACTTGAACAGTTGTTCAATCTATGTATGGTTGTGGTAGAGAAAAAAAACAAATACAGAGAATGCTGGTATCCCCTGGCCTTCCCTTTCTGATAGGATCTGCCATTCAAGATATAAAGAAGTATCCCTCAGCCTCTTCACCTGCTGACAGGATCTGCTACACAAGAAAACACACAGTCACACTCATTCACACTGTAAGTCATCACACAATAGCAGGATCATAGTGTTTATTATTATTAATGCTGTTGTACTCCAAAAGCAAGGCAGAGTACACAGATATGGCAAAGGTAATAGTTACAATGATAATAATGTAGTACAAGCCTTTCTTACAGTTATTAGGGCAGCTGAGTTGCTTCTGTGGGTGAGGATTCTCTCTCTTATCTGTCCTTCTGTTATTCCCTCTTTGTGTCTGAGCATCTAGAACTACATTTTGAGAAACATATGTCATTTTCCCAGGCAATTGGTATGATCCGGACACCCCTGATTGGGGTGGTGCATTCCACAACATCTTAAAAAAATAAGGTGGTAACCATGGAGCCTTGACGATGACTTCCCTAGGGACCAGTGAAGAAGTGAGTGCAGGTATAAGGTTCTAAGCCGTAGCACAGGATTAAAAGGAGAAATAAGAGACAGTTTTAATAATAAAAATGTACCAAAAATGTTCTGAGGCTGAAAATAGTAAACCCATATAGAAATTCTCTTGATAACACAAAATAAAAACAGCTAATGGGTAGTGCATAGTACTATTTAATAGTGTGACAGCAAAAGTAGGGATCTGCTGAGCTCAGAAAAAGAAAAAACAGTTATAGAATCCAACAGTTGTGAGCCAGAAGGCTAAGCAAGCAGAGGTGCTGTCGAGGTCCTCTGACTTCTCGGCCTATAAAAAGTAGAATAAACCCCAATTCCCTGTACGTACCCGGATCAGTCCAGACAGTGTGTTGAGCCTCCTGTCCAGCAGATGGAGACAGAGAAAAACTCAAAGGGTATCCTATATCAGGGCAGTGCTCCCCCTGTGTCCCTTCAGTATTTCTCTGTCCCCAGCAGATGCAGATAGTTGAACCTGTGGTTCCCTTTCTTTACAGCAGTTTCATGGATTCCGAAAGTTCCTTCTTTCCTTACTTATTAAGGATCAAGCAAGTATTTATTGATTTCAATCTGTTAAAAAAAAAAAAAAAGAAAGACTTTATTGAGCAGGAACAGCAAATTCCTGTCTCCTTGCTCTTACTAGGGCCTAGGGGAGACACTGTCCCCTTGATTCCTTCAGCCTAGGACTCTTTCCTGGTAGCCCATTGCCTGGCTCAGGGGTGATACTGGTGGCCCAGTCCCTCCCCAGTTGAGACCCCTGAGAAGTTCCATGCCTCGGGTCTCTGGCTGACAGAGGGGTTTATTCCTCTGTTTCTTTATTGTTTAAAAAAAAAAAAAAAAAAAAGTTTAAACAAGAGATCATTTTACTTTCTCAGTACCTTGGACAAGGACAAGCAGTTTATGGGGGAGGGAGCAATGAGCAGAGCTATTTTTACACTCTCTCCTGCTCGCAGCCAGGCACAGGGGATCCTTGCCGTTTTTCCTGCAGCAGCTCCTCACTCCCCCCCCCCCCCCACCCCCCCGTTCAGGATGCCGAAGTCTCCATTGTGTATTGCTTGTGGAGAGCCTACCTCACGGCTCTCCCGCGAAGGAGTTTGTTCGAGTTGTTTACCAGGTAGGGAAGGGCCCTCGTTGGTGCAGGAGAAATCAGCTGTTTGAGAGAGAGAGCCGGCAAGCGCACTGCCAGGCCATCCCTGTTCACGAAAACCGCAGGAAGGGCAGCCATTTTGTCGGCGCATACCGAGACTGTTTCTTTACCAGAGGGGGGGGAAGGGATTTGGAATTTCCTCATTCTCCCCCACCTCCCTCCCGATTTGAACCCCGTGGATCCTTCTTATGTGGTCCCTGACCCCCTGAATGAGGTACCCCCTCCTTCAAGGCCAGGAAAAGCCCCCACTCATTTCTCCACAGATTTTGTACTTTTGCTACATAAGGCTTATGTGGCCAGCTGGCTGCAGCAGGAGGAACCCTCCACAGACTCCCCTCCTGTGAAGGTTCCTACGGGCCCTCCACCTGCCAAAGTGCCTCGGGTATCTGCAGACCAGGATTGCCAGTATCTTGCCTCCCAAGGGAACACTCGGATTAGGACCATACCTGGGGGGGGGGGGGGGAGGCAAAACCCGCCGGATCCTCCTACCCCACCCCCTTAGATTCCAAACTCTGACCCGGATGCTGATTCTCTCACTCTGAATTCGCGGGTTGAAGGGTACGACCTGCGGATCTTACGCTTGTTCCAGTGGGAGGAGCTGGACCCTCTTATTCCTTTTGTTTTGGCCAAGCTGGGCATAGATGTCCCTCCGGAGGAAACATCGACTATCCCGAGTTCCAGTAACATAGACCCTGTCCTGGCGGGTTTGAGACCCCCTCCGCATACCTTCCCTTTTCATCCTAGGCTAATGCAATTACCACTCCGAGACTGGGAAGCTCCTGAATCCGGCTTATGGGTCGGCAGAGCAATAGACAAGCTCTGTCCCCTCCCGGACCAGTGCATAGAGATGCTCAAGGTCCCTAAGGTGGATGCTTCGGTATCTGCTGTAGCAAAGAGAAACACCATCCCGGTGGTCAGAGCGACGGCTTTGAAGTACCTTCAGGATCGGAAGTTGGAGGTTCATCTCAGGAGGATTTTTGAAGTCTTAGATCTCAGCGTTCTGACGACAGTCTGTAACAGTGTCATGCAACGGGCAAGCCTCAGGAGGGTTCAACAACTACTCAGCACCCAGGACATCTCGTCTGCAGAGGCGGAACAGGCGGAGCGGCTGGAAGCCGTGGTTGCATATGGGGCTGATGCCCTCTATGATCTTCTCAGGTTGCAGGCCAGAGCCATGGTTTCAGCGGCATCGGCCAGACAACTCCGCTGGCTGCGAAATTGGGCAGCAGACTCCTCTTCTAAATCGCAGTTGGGTTCTCTCCCTTTTAAGGGTAAGTTGCTTTTTGGGGAGGACCTGGAACAGCTTATTAAATCTTTGGGCGACAACAAGATTCATAGGCTGCCTGAGGACTGCCCTAAACAGTCCAAGTATTTTTTTCCTTCACGCTCTCATTTCCGGGGGCAGCACAGGTACAACAAGCCGCGGGTGGCCTCCCAAAGAAATACCTGCACTAGATCTCAATCATGGTCTCATTCCTTTCGTGGACGACGTCCATTCCAGGATGGTCACCCTCAAGGATCAGCCATGAAGTCCTCCCAATGAGATGCGGCCGGCCCATTCCTCTGTTCCCAACTTAGGTGGATGTCTGTCCCTTTTTCACGAGGAATGGGTCAAAATTACTTCGGATCAGTGGGTACTCAAGGTAATCAAAAGAGGCTATGCTGTCTGGACTGATCCGGGTACGTAGAGGGAAAGGAAAATTGGTTCTTACCTGCTAATTTTTGTTCCTGTAGTACCATGGATCAGTCCAGACGCCTGCCCTGGCTGCATTCTGATTCTCATACGACCACTGAAAGTGTTTTTCATTCACAGGTTTTGGGAGTGTCTACTACTTTTCTCAAAGCACAAGCATATCAGACACTTAAGGCACCGAAAGTATATTATATATATATATATGAAAGAGTGGTTCTTTGTATTGATTTAAATTTCAAATTACAATTTGGATGTTACAGGTTTTACTTGCTTGATTTTTCTCTAGTTAAGATTACAGTTTTACATTTCTCTGCTTTGTTAACGTGTATACTGAAGGGACACAGGGGGAGCACTGTCCTGATATAGGATACCCTTTGAGTTTTTCTCTGACTCCATCTGCTGGACAGAGGCTCAACCCACTGTCTGGACTGATCCGTAGTACTACAGGAACAAAGATTAGCAGGTAAGAACATTCACACAAATAGGGAAGGATTAGTGAATGAATGATTGTGTGGGTTCCTGCTAAAGGTAAGGAGATAGGAAAATTTAAATATATAGCTGATGCTGTTCCACGTTTAGTACAGCAATTAATAGGATTAATACTAGAGTGTGAGTGGTTGTGATCCTTAGACTTGATGAACACTGGAAAACTGAAAATTTAGTATGGTTCATCAAATGAATTGAAGATCACATAAATACACTCCATGCTGAACAGTTTAATTAGAGATACTGTTGAATGACAGAGAAACTGTTGATTGCAACAGTAATAACAATACTTGACAAAGCCAAGTATTGAATATTCTGCTAAACTATCTTTATTTCCTCTGATTCCAGTTCAATAGTCCTTGTTAATTGTAACTGCTTTCTTCGACACGTTATTTCTGTTTTTGATGTATTTATTGCACCCCTGTTTATTTGTAAACCAGCATGATGTGATCATTTCATGAATGCCGGTATATAAAAACCTCAAATAAATAAATAAATAGACAAATAAATAAATAAAATATGCTGATATATATATATATATATATATATATATATATATATATATATATATAAATAAAAATGTTAAATAGTTTGGACAAAATCGCTAATCTCAGAAACCACTGAACCGATTGGTTTCAAATTTGGACACAACCTTCATTTCGCATACAGGAAGGTTCTTCTGTACTTACATTTCAGATATGCCACACCTGTGACAGGTAAAATATGTTTACAAATGTTTTCCAGAAAACAGCGAGATCTGCTGGACGTAAGCGCCATCTGTTGAACCTTACACTAACGCACGCTACACTATTCATTTCGCCAGTCCAGGTCCACATTTCACTTCCATTTTAACACATTCACGCACTTTTTTCGCCATAAGATAACTATTTCCTTTACAGATAAAATACACCCACCACCCTCCTCACACCCCCCACACACATGCCAAATTGATTTACTTCCCACAGCCTCCCAACACACACAAAACCACCCTCCTCACACCCCCCCACACTCATGCCAAATTTATTTACTTCCCAGGCCCTCACAACACACACAAAACCTGACAGAAGTCCGGGAGGCTCCAGCGGGGGGCCAGGACCGGTCAGGGACACATCTCCTGCACTATGGCCGTCGGCTGCCAGCAATCAACATGGTGCCGATGGCCCTTTCACTTACTATGGCACTCGGGGACACCAATGGAGGCAATAGCCCATGTGACATAGTAAGGGCGAGGGCCCCTCGGCGCCATTTTCAGGACTGGCAGCCGGCGGACCTTTGCCCTTACTATGTCAGAGGACCTACCGCTGCCATTGCTCCACCCCACTGACATAGTAAGGGCAAAGGGCCGTCGGAACCCATTTCAGTTCTCGCGGCCGACGGATCAACGCCAATACATTGCTCCCGGACTGCTCCTGAACGACCGCTCCACCGACTGACATTTTTATCAGGTCTCGGGGGGGTCTGGAGGGTGGGGGGTGGTGATGAATTTATTGCGAACATCTTGGGGAGGGGACACGAAGGGGGGGCAGGTTTCATTCATTCAGCAACTCTGAGGGTGGGGCTGGGGGATGGGCTACTGTTTTCGCATGGCTGGGGGGGGGGGGGCAGGAGAGTGTGGGGTGGTCATAGGGTTGTTTTTTGGGGGAAGGGGGAGGTTCACACACAAATACATATACTAAAATAGCACGATCTCGGGAACACACCAAAATAGCCCTCCCCAGACAACAAAACAAATTTGGAAGGGCAAATTTGGTTAGGCACTCCCCTATTTGGCTACATAATGCGCACAGAAGCCCAGAGACAGACCACAGGTAGCACCAACAATTTTAATTTCCCAGGTCTTGGGAGGGGGCAGGAGGGTGGGGGGTTATTATTTGATTTAAAGGGTTGGGATTGGGGGGGGGGTTGGGGGTGGGGGGTTCCCACAGAAATAGAAAGACAAAGATTTTCTGATTTGAAAGGTAGGCAGTAGGCGGGGGGAGGTGACAGTGAGGGGAGGGAGAATGAGGGGGGAGGTGAGTGTCAGGGGAGGGAGAATGAGGGGAGAGGTGAGTGTGAGGGGAGAGAGTTGGAGTGGGGACAGGGGAGGGAAGGGGGGAGTGAGTGACCAAGGGGGAGGAGGATGAGTGACTGAGGTAAATGAGCAAGGGGAAGGGGGAGGGAGGGTAAAGAACCTGACTCTGCCACTGCAACGCGTGGCCTGATATATATATATAAGCCAAAGTCCTTACCTAATGTAAGGGATATTTAAATTTAATGTAGCAGGAAAAGAAGGACCAAAGTTTGACTGACAATAGTGATTTTATTATTTTGTGAAATTGTTCTTTAATATAAAAAGAAAAATAGGGATGTTATAACTATCTTTTGATTTATACTAGCTAGATATTCAGTAACAACAAGCTACAAATACATTTACATTGAAGGAACATACTAACTAGCTTACGGAAGACCTGGAGAGGTTGTAGGGAGATAGTTTCTTTTGTTGATTTTATTAAATAATAAGTTAGGAGAAAGAAGAAAAAAAGAAGAAGAAGAAGACAAAATGGAAAACTGCCCAGCACCGACAGAAGAAGAAACAGATAAGTTGATATACCAAAAGAACATTTAACACTTAAGTCAGGACTGAGCACACACAAACATCAATTTTGAGTTATTAAAGATAATATACAGGAAATGGCAGTGAAAGAATAGAAACTAAGACAAAGTGAGAAAAGAAAAGACTTTATTGAAAGAATAATACTTACCTGAATCCCAAGGAAAGAAGTAGAAATACTGGACCTAAAAACAAAAGAGAGAAAAGGAAACTCAAATAATCAATTCTTTTTAGTTAAAGAAACAATATATGGAACATTATCTACATTACAGAGATAAAAGGAGAAAATAAAGAGTAATACTTATCTAATAAGTAGCTGAAGTAGAAGCAACAAAAGATCGTTCTTGTCATTTCTTCTTTAGTTGTAGCTTGTAATTTCTTTAGAAGAAAAAGAGAAATATATATGTTAAGGTTTATCGGGCTAACTTGTTTAAATGTGCACATTGTTATTGAGAAACAGTATATTTTCTTTGAAAAAGTGTTTTAAATAAAATATCAAACTAGTACAGTATTGTTCTATTTATCCTTGCTTCTACTCTTTACCGCCAAGAGACGTCACTGGGTGGGTGATAGTATCGCAAATCCTATGCATTTGATTTTTCTCCAATCCCTGCGGGAGACCCAGAAGGGAGGAAGACATTGAACTGCACTCTTCTGTGGGTAACATCTGAGAGCTTGCTGCCCATTCAGAAGACTACACTTTCAACACCAATCCTGGTCACAACAGCAATCCCATCACAGTGGGGGGCGGTTTACACTAGTATCTGCCGCTCCATGCAGGTTACCTCCAAGCCTCGGGGGGTAATAGTCCCATTTACCTGCTTCACCCCACCCATCCTAGTATCTGTCGCTCCATGCAGGTTACCTCCAAGCCTCGGGGGGTAATAGTCCCATTTACCTGCTTCACCCCACCCATCCTAGTATCTGTCACTCCATGCAGATTACCTCCAAGCCTTGGGGGTGATTGTTCCCTGTTTACCTGTGTCACCCCACACATCCTAATATCTGTCGATCCATACAGGTTACCTCCAAGCCTTGGGGGTGATTGTTCTCTGTTTACCTGCGTCACCCCACCCATCCTAATATCTTCCGTGTTTTGACACACTATTCCGCGCTTTTGATTCTTACACTGACTACATTATTGTTTTCTTAGATATTTCAGCAGCTTTTGATACTGAAGATCATCACATACTCATTTCAGGTCTCAAATCCATTGGTATTACAGGTACAGTCCTAAATTGGTTTACATCCTTTCTTACAGATCGTCTTCAGCAAGTTAACATTAACCATTACTCCTCTAATCCTTACACAATTTAATCCGGTGTTCCTCAAGGCTCATCATTATCCCCTATACTATTCAATATTTATCTACTACCTCTTTGTCACATTCTCTCCTCCCTCAATCTACAATTCAAAATTTATGCAGATGACATACAATTCCTAGTTCCCTACAAAACATCCTGGTCTAATACTCTTTCTATGGTCTCCCTTTACTTATCTACTATTAATTCCTGGCTCTCTCATAACCGTCTGAAATTGAATCCATCCAAGACCGAAATAGTCCATTTATCATCCATCTCAGATACTTCCATAGGTCCACCTTCACATTGGTCTATAAACGGAACATCTATCCCTATAACACAATACACTACAATCCTAGGAGTTATCATAAACTCAGATTTATCAATGAAACAACACATCTCTTCCTTAATAAAAAAATCCTTCTATAAACTACAGCTCTTAAAACGTCTTCGTCCCCTTCTCTTTTATCAGGATTTTCGAACTATTCTCCAATCTCTAATCTTTTCTGGCCTAGACTACTGTAATGCTCTTTATCTAGGACTTCCCAATTCTATAATTCATCCCTTACAAATCGTTCAAAACAGTGCAGCTTGTATTTTATCAGGTACTCCCGCTCGAAAACATATCACACCCATTCTTCAATCCCTTCATTGGTTACCTATAAAATACAGAATAAAATACAAAGTTCTCACTATCATTCACGGCTTAATACATAACTCATCTTCCACATGGCTCTGTTCACTACTTCGCATTTATAAACCAGCCTGACATTTAAGATCTCTAACTCAAAATCTATTAGATATTCCCTCCCCACGACAGGCTAGACTTGATATTACCAGAAGAAGGGCCTTTTCGGTAGCAGGACCCTCTCTCTGGAACTCTATACCCAATCCACTTCGTCTACTATCCAACTCTCAACAATTTAAGAAATCATTAAAAACATATCTATTTCAAATAGCATTCAACATCCCTCCACACCACTCTGCCTCTAACCAACAACACTCTACAACCTAACATCCCCTCACCTGTTTCCACAGGTTTATTTTTATTTCTTTTCTCCATTTCAAATTCCCCCCTTACCCTCTCTCTTCCCCATGATTATCAAATGAATTATGGCCCGGCTCCATTATTAGATTTTTGTTACCTTTTAGGTATATACCAGTTTTTGTATTTTTAATTTTATTTTAATTCCATTTTATTTTAATTTTATCTTTTATTTTTACTTTGTAAACCGTTTTGACAAAAAAAACCTTGCTTTGAAAAATGGTATATAAATACTTTTAAATAAATAAATAAATGCAGGTTAACTCCAAGCCTTGGGGGTGATTGTTCCCTGTTTACCTGCATTACCCCACCCGTCCTAGTATCTGCCACTCCATGCGGGTTACCTTCAAGCCTTGGGGGTAACCACTCCCTGTTTATCTTCTTCTCCCCACACCTTTATCACATTTCCTCTCAGCTACCTCTTCTGCAAGCTGAAGAGAGCTAACCTTTTTAGCTTTTCCTCACAGAGGTGCTGTTCATCCCCTTTATCAATACGGTTGCCCTCTTCTGTACCTTTTCTAGTTGTGTTATGTCTTTCTGAAACGGGGTGAGCACACAATATTCAAGGTGCACTTGGATCAATACAGAGGCGTTATGATATCCTCTATTTTACTCTCCATTCTTTTCCCTTCTGTTCTATTTGCTGTGCACTGAGCTGATGATTCACAATATTGTGCAAGGTGATTGCAAGATCCTTTTCCCAGGTGGTGAGCCCTAATATGGAACTCAATCATGCACCTATAGTTCGGTTTATTCTCCCCTATGTGCATCACTTTGAACTTGTCCATATTAAATTTTCTTTTTTATTTTCTTTTTATTGAATTTTAAACATATTGGAAGCATTCAATATGTACAGAACTGAAATATACATCTTTACATAAAGACAATAAGAAAACATAATTATTCTGTATATAAATCATTCATTACATTCAAGGAAATAGATGGAGAACAAGATGTGAAGGAAGCAGTTATCTATAAAGAAAATGAGCACATAAGCACAAACTGTTTTTATATGCTATGTAGCGAACTCCACTATTACTTAAATCATACCAATCCCCAGTGATGGTCTTTAGGAATGGGAATCTAAATAAGATCGTAATTGTTCAGGATCGCTAAACATATATTTAGAATCTTGATATGCAATCATACATCTACAAGGAAATCGTAGTACAAATTTAGTGTCTCCCCCCTCATTGCTATAAACTTTCTCCTAACAGGCCTATACAGAAAGAAATGCGGGAGAGCAGGCGAGTGCCTACTCTCCCGACGCGCGCACAGGCCAGTGCCCGCTCTCCCGACGCGCGCACAGGCCAGTGACACTGGCCTAGTATAAATCAAACGTGATTTATTTATTTATTTGCTTTTATATACCGACATTCGATCGAGATATCACATCGGTTTACATATAACTGAGTGAATAGGGCAGGTTGTGCCTTATTTTACATTGTAACATGGTAACTTGTCAAGGAAATAAAGAGATGAGTATATATTTTGACATTTAAAAGATATTAAGGTAATAGCAATTCAAAGAGACATTTATAAATACGGACTTACATCGTATGAGGTATTTTGTAATTTATAACTATTTACATTGCAACAAGGAGACTTGTGTTAGGATTGGAGAGAAATATTTCTGATGGGATAAGATAATAATGGTTGGGAGAGGAGGGTTGGAAGAGGGTTAAGGTGGGGGCTTCAGGAGGCTAGCTGGAGGAGGCTTCTAAAGAGGGTGGAGGGGGAGGGGGGAAGAGACGAATATAGGGAGGTTGGGGGGTTACGTCGGTGGGGCGTGAGCTGAAAGTGGGTGGTTTCGTAATGGGATGAGGGAGGAAGGGTGGTTTATTTAGGGGTGTGTGTTGACACCGGGGGTGGAGTGAGGAATCTGGCGGGAGGGTTTCATTGGTGGCGAGGAGTTGAACAGGGGGAGGGGGGAATTAAGAATCTGGCGGGAAGGCTTTTCTGAATAACCATGTTTTAAGTTGTTTTTTGAAAGCTTGGGTGGAGGGTTCATTTCTGAGAGAGGGTGGGAGGGAGTTCCACAGAGTTGGGCCTGCTATTGATATGGCTCGTTTGCGGGTGGAGGTTAGGTGTGCTGTTTTGGAGTTGGGGACGGTGAGGAGGCTGGTGTCTGAGGACCTGAGGTTTCTCTGTGTGGTGTATGGGCGTATCGCAGTGTTTAGCCAGTTCATTTCGTTGTATATTTTTTTATGGATAAGGGTGAGGGTTTTATATTGGATTCTCTGACTAATGGGCAGCCAGTGAAGTTCTTTTATTGTGGGTGTGATGTGATTGCATTTTTTTATGTTTGTGATGGTCCTGGCAGCAGCGTTTTGCAGAACCTGAAGAGGTTTGATGTAGGTCTCGGGGAGTCCAATAAGTAATGAGTTGCAGTAGTCGAGTTTTGAAAAAATTATTGATTGTAGGACTGTTTGAAAATCCTGGGCGTGAAGAAGGGGTTTGAGTTTTTTTTAATGTTAGCAGCTTGAAGAATCCATCTTTTATCATGTTGGAGATGTGGTGTTTGAGGTTGAGTTGGCTGTCGAGAGTCACACCTAGGTTTCTTGTGGATGGTGTGAGGTTGACCTCACACCATCCACAAGATACAGTAAATACAAATATGCTAATTAGAGCACACAGCAAAAGGAGGCACTGGGGACACTAGCGCGTCCCTAGCACCTCCTTTTTGACAGGAGTGGTGGCTGTCAGAGGGTTTGACAGCCGACGCTCAATTTTGCCAGCATCGGTTCAGAAACCAGACCCCAGCAAAATTGAGCGTCCGGTTTTCAACCTGCGAGCAGCGAGCTGATTTTAAATTTTTAAATTTTAAATTTTTAATTATTTTTTACTTCTGGGACCTCCGACTTAATATCGCCATGATATTAAGTCAGAGGGTGTACAGAAAAGCAGTTTTTACTAGAGATGTGCAATCGTTTATCACGAATTAGGCAATTGCAATGAAATTGCCTAATTCGTCGTGGTTTGGGGGCCCCAAAACCCGAAAAGGATTTTCCCCGAACTTCGGGGAAACTTCATTTTTCGGGTTTGTGTGGGGAGAGGGACACATTTTTTTTTAAAAATTAAAAACCACCCCAAACATTAAGATTAAGAATAATACAACCACCCTCCCCCCATCCCGATCCCTCCCCAAGACTTACTAACATCCCCGGGGGTCCAGCGGGGTCCCGGGTTCCATTTGTCCCTCCGTGCCCGGTGTGCTACTGCAAGCCGTGCTCCTCAAAATGGTGCCGAATAGCCTCTGAACTACTATGTCACAGAGGCTACCGGCGCCATTGGTCAGCTCCTGTCACATGGCCATCGGCGCCATCTTGTGCTCATACCATATGACAGGGGCTGACCAATGGCGCCGGTAGCCCCTGTGACATAGTATGGGCAAAGGCTATCAGCGCCATTTTGATTCCTGGCATCCGACGGCACGAGTGCAGGAGATCGCTCCCAGAGCCCAGCTGGACCCCCAGGGACTTTTGGCCAGCTTGGGGGGGGGCCTCCTGACCCCCCCCCCCCAAGGCTTGCCAATAATCCCTGGGGGTCCAGCGGGGGTCCAGGAGCGATTTCGTTGTCGGCTGCCAGGAATTTGGTTTTTTGATGCTTTTGTGGGTCAGCCAAGTGGCAGACAGAACAGGTAGAGAGAAGTTAGCTTTTCAATGAAGCAGAATCGCCCATCTACATTTCACACTGTTGCCAATGGTCGGAGTACAATCATGAAGGGGTTATATAATATTGCTCTACCCATCTTCACAGCAACGTCTGGACCTCTAATTTATTCTCTTTTTTTGAAAAAGAAAGGCTTTTGCCCCGAGAATCAATTGCAGATGTACACACACCAATGGATCTCCATGCAGGTTTCTGCATGGATGTCTGTGCATTTTACTACATAGGGCCATGAGCATGCGTTACTGAGTGCATTATGGTGTGTATGTTTGCTGTGCGTGGATTTTATGTGCATATCTAATTAACATACGCAGCCATTATCACATCCCGTGCTTCCATGGGTTTTTGTTGCATGCGCCAAAAAAATCCACGCAGAAAAATCAGCGCGGATTTCAGCACGCGTCTTATTACACTGGCCCCAATATGTGCATACCCCCACCCTTCGAAAAATGTGCTTGCTGCACACATACATATCTGACAATTTTACATGCACAACCCCTACATAAATCTGTGAAAATTACCTCCATAATGTTTGGCCCTGAGAGGATTAGTGGGACTGTAAAATATATTTCTTGTCAGGATCATTAGTGGCATAGAATGTAATTATTTTCAGCAAGTAGAAGTGGACTGAAATATTCTGAGTAGTCAATGAAGCAGAATAAACAACAGATCATATCCAGCCAAATGTACAGAAGTTACATCCTTCAAAATAACATACTTCATTAAAAGATTCTGTTGCTTTGTATGAGAAACAGATAAGAAAATGCTGTACAACAGTATTGCTTGAGAGCTAAAAACCACATAGTTAAAATGAGCGGACCATTCTGCCAGTGCATGCTTCCATTGCAACAGTGTCTCCTCTCAGGGGCTTTGAAGCAAAGTCTCCCAAGGAACCTGCATAAGAAAGTCCTTCTTCTTCTTCTTCAATCAGACCCAAGCATCAAATGATATTCACCACTTTTCCCTCTGGGCTACCTTAAAAATAAAACTGCTCTGACATTATGTTAGCCAGAGGGGACCCTGATGAGTACCGGCTGATGTAGCAGTCCAAATGCAGAAGGACATTTCTTTCTCCATGTTCCGTGTAGGAGTCTGTTTAAACAAAACAAAATTTAAAAAAACCCAAAAGTCTATTTGAGTACAAACATAGATTAGGGAAATAGTTCAGTGGAGCAATGTTAAATATTTGAGCGGTCGTACAGCTTTTTCCTAATTATTTTTGGGTAGAAAGAAATTTTTTTTAATGAAATTGCTTTTCCTGATTTAGAAGTCAATGAGACAGGGCCTTTCTCAGGTATTAACACTTATACATTGATTTATCAAATGATTTTCCTCAATTTAGACACAGGATGGAGATGGACCAAACTCTTGCAATCATGCCCTAAATCACACATATTCTGGCTATCTGCTGGCAGGTACTGATCACCACAAAAAGTCCCTGGGAATCACGAAAAATGTAAGCTTTCCTGAAGGTGCCAACGAATTGTCTATGTCCCACTGGTGTAATGATTGAGGGCCTGAAGCAAGGCCAAATATCCTTAACCCATGAGTTGTTAACCCAAGGACTGAAGAAAGCCCAAAGACCCTTAATCCATGAGCTGTTAACTCAAGGACTGAAGCAAGGCCATAAGCTCTTAACCCATGAGCTGTTAATGGAACAGGTTTAGCATGTGTAATGAAAAAAGTTTACCAAAGGCAGGACAACAGAGCAGTGTATTTCTCATAATCAAAAGCCTTTATTTCTTATGTGCATAAGGAAGTCAGCTCCTAAGCCTGAGAGACTGACTTAATTAGATATCTAATTGAATGTACTTAAATACACTTTTGCCCAGGATGTTAGTACAACCCTCCTTTGATTTAAGATCACAAGGTGAAAAAACATTTTCTGACACTTCTAAACATCCTTGAGAACTCCAATTACCCTTGATTTTATAACTCTTCATTGTATCTTCAAAGAGGTACATCTGTCTTTTCTGCTATCTAAGTGTGAGATAATTTGAGAGACAGTTTCAAGACAGAGCATTGCTTCCTGGAGCCTTCCTGATAAATTTCCACTAAATATGGTCAATGTGTCCTTCCTGATAATATGGTCAATGTGAGCCTTCCTGATAAATTTCCACTAAATACGGTCAATGTGTCCTTATTGTAAGGAATAGTATTTTGTTCTAAGGTTACATCGTTATAACTTTACTTTTATTTTATTCATTGTACATTGTTCTTGTTATAATGTTTCAGTGTATCACCCACTTGAGTTCTTTGTAAACCGGCATGATGTGCTGCACGAATGTCGGTAAATAAAAGTTAATAAATAAAAAAAAAATAAAAAATAAATAGGTGCCTACAATAAATTTTATTATCACAGTCCCTCCTTTTGGTCCAGGGGGCAATGCATGTCCTAAATGTCTACTATATTTTTACTCATAGGGGCGGATTTTAAAAGGAGCGCGAATAGCCTACTTTTGTTTGCGCTCCAGGCGCAAACAAAAGTAGGCTATTCGCCCCCCTCGGAGAACCCCGGGACTTAAGCGAGTCCCGGGGCTCTGCGCGCGCCGGTAGGCCTATGTAAAATAGGCTTCCCGGCGCGCAGGGCCCTGCTCGCCTAAATCCGCCCGGTTTTGGGCAGATTTAGGCGAGCAGGGCTCTGAAAATCCGCCCCATAGTGCATAACCTATCAAATTCCTCATCTGAGGATACATTCTGGGGCATTGCAATTATTGTGGAGATCATTATCTTGGGAATACTTCTTTTACATAACATGACAATGCATTGAACGGATGCACATAAAATAAGAAGAAATACTATTATTGTTATAACCATCATCAGCAATCTTTGGCCTCAAAGTCCTAACATCTTTCCCAAACCAAAGACATCCCATGAGGGGTTTTCTGTGTCAGTGAAATGGGAAAGGTGTGACAGTAAAGTATCTGTAGTTTGCATGTGATTTCTAATACTACCATCATTATTAATATAGGAACAACAAGAAGAATTAATAAATTGACAAACCCCTCCTTTGTCAGCAAGCAACATGTCTAGCGCAATACGATTATCTAAAACTACTTCTTTTAAGAGACTTGATCTCTAGTTGCATTAGTCCCATATTCTTCATTGTCTCATTTATTGTGACTTCCACAGTAGCAGAAAGATTTTTTAAAGCACTTTCAAGGAAAAACAGTCCTCAGAATATGATGAAAGGGGTCACTGTCCATCTGGAAATCGAATAGTGACCTGCGTCTTCTCTTAGGGGCAAATCAGTTCTGACGATGTTTGTTGAGAGAAAACAATGGTACAATGTATCCAAAGGAAAACTGAGCAGTAGTATTAAAAGAAATAGTCTTTACTGCTCCCCACAGTACAAAGAACCACAGTCCTGAGGTATCATAGACTAATAGTCTGCTGTCATTCTCTTTTTACCTCAGAGGTGGTGAAGTAGATTTTTGATATGTTCCCTCCGGTTACAACAGGTAGGCCCAACACAGAGCAGCCTTGCGCTTCAATATAAGCCTTGGCAAGCAGAAACATGGGAGAAGGGGTGTACTCATCATGAGTATAATTCCCAGTACACCTGAGTTTGTGTCCATAACCAGTAGGGCAGTTTCCCCGAATCCTTTTCTCAGCCTCCTTAGGGCACAGCTGGCGAATCGCATGGACTGACAGGTTGTTCTTGCTGAGGTCACAACGAGGTAGAGTCGTGTTAAAGCATGGAGGATACCTGAGGCATTTATGCTTATAGTCCCCGCAGTATGAAGGATGTGCCCCGGGGAGAGCCACCACCTTGTTGTAGACCTTATACAGGTGAACAGTCATGTTTAGTTCATGGTCAAAATATTCACGCACAAAGCTTCATCGTGCAGACAGACGATATTTCACCACACAGTAATAACCCCTTTTGTAGGTGACAGTCGGTCACCTACAGTTTGCCCAGTATGTGACATCCTCCAGCTGAAAACACCGCCCTGCCTCTTTGGTGCGCAGGGGTAGGGCATAAGGGTTAGCATGGGCGAGAGAGACAGCAGAAGGCTTTTCACAAAGTTCCTCATGAGAGGCTTCTAGAAAAGTAAAAAGTCATGGGATAGGTGGCAATGTCCTTTCGTGGATTGCAAACTGGCTAAAAGACAGGAAACAGAGAGTAGGATTAAATGGACAATTTTCTCAGTGGAAGGGAGTGGACAGTAAAATGCCTCAGGGACCTGTATATTTATAAATGATCTGGAAAGAAATATGACGAGTGAGATAATCAAATTTGCAGATGACACAAAATTGTTCAGAGTAGTTAAATCACAAGCAGACTGTGATAAATTGCAGGATGACCTTGTGAGACTGGAAAATTGGGCATCCAAATGGCAGATGAAATTTAATGTGGATAAGTACAAGGTGATGCATATAGGGAAAAATAACCCATGCTATAATTACACAATGTTAGGTTCCATATTAGGCGCTACAACCCAAGAAAGAGATCTAGGCGTCGTAGTGGATAACACATTGAAATTGTCAGTTCAGTGTGCTGCGGCAGTCAAAAAAGCAAACAGAATATTGGGAATTATTAGAAAGGGAATGGTGAATAAAACGGAAAATATCATAATGCCTCTGTATCGCTCCATGGTGAGACCGCATTTTGAATACTGTGTACAATTCTGGTCACCGCATCTCAAAAAAGATATAGTTGTGATGGAGAAGGTACAGAGAAGGGCGACCAAAATGATAAAGGGGAATGGAACAGCTCTCCTGTGAGGAAAGACTAAAGAGGTTAGGACTTTTCAGCCTGGAGAAGAGACGGCTGAGGGGGGATATGATAGAGATGTTTAAAATCATGAGAGGTCTAGAACGGGTAGATGTGAATCGGTTATTTACTCTTTCGGATGGTAGAAAGACTAGGGGGCACTCCATGAAGTTAGCATGGGGCACATTTAAAACTAATCGGAGAAAGTTCTTTTTTACTCAACGCACAATTAAACTCTGGAATTTGTTGCCAGAGGATGTGGTGAGTTCAGTTAGTATAGCTGTGTATAAAAAAAGATTGGATAAGTTCTTGGAGGAGAAGTCCATTACCTGCTATTAAGTTCACTTAGGGGCGGATTTTAAAACGAGCGCGAATAGCCTACTTTTGTTTGCGCTCCAGGCGCAAACAAAAGTACGCTGGATTTTAGTAGATACGCGCTAAAATCCTGGATCGGCGCGCGCAAGGCTATCAATTTCGTATAGCCGGCGCGCGCCGAGCCGCGCAGCCTACCCCCGTTCCCTCCAAGGCCGCTCCGAAATCGGAGCGGCCTCGGAGGGAACTTTCCTTTGCCCTCCCCTCACCTTCCCCTCCCTTCCCCTACCTAACCCACCTGCCCGGCCCTGTCTAAACCCCCCCTTACCTTTGTCGGGGGATTTACGCCTCCCGGAGGGAGGCGTAAATCCCCGCGCGTCAGCGGGCCTCCTGCGCGCCGGGACGCGACCTGGGGGCGGGTCCGGAGGGCGCGGCCATGCCCCCGGGCCGCCCCGGGCCGTAGCCACGCCCCCGAAACACTCCCGACACGCCCCGAAAACGCCGCGCGGTTCGGGCCCGCCCCCGACACGCCCCCGACACGCCCCCTCCGAAAACCCCGGGACTTACGCGAGTCCCGGGGCTCTGCGCGCACCGGTAGGCCTATGTAAAATAGGCTTCCCGGCGCGCAGGGCCCTGCTCGCGTAAATCCGCCCGGTTTTGGACGGATTTACGCGAGCAGGGCTCTGAAAATCCGCCCCTTAGAGAATAGCCACTGCCATTACCAATGGTAACATGGAATAGACTTAGTTTTTGGGTTCTTGCCAGGTTCTTTTGGCCTGGATTGGCCACTGTTGGAAACAGGATGCTGGGCTTGATGGACCCTTGGTCTGACCCAGTATGGCATTTTCTTATGTTCTTATGTTCTTCTTATGTTCTTAGGTGTAATGTAGGTATCTCAGTTAAGGATGGAGGATTCATTAAAAGGTACGGGAACAAACCCAGAGCCATCCAGTTGTAGAGGATAACATAGCCAACAATCTGAAAGATTCAGGGATTTCTGCAGTGTTTTAGTATAGGCCAGGTCTTCAATAATATTTGTTGACAATTTGTTTCAATGTAAACCGGTGTGATATTTTGAATTGAATGTCGGTATAAAAAAGCAAATAAATAAAAAAATAAAAAAGAGAAAGTGATTATGAGAGTGAGAAGCCCATATATGTAAGTGGAACACGGGAGTGGGAAGCCTGTGTGTGTGTATGGCATGAGAGAAACTGTTCAGGAAGGTGACTGGTGTGTTTGTCAAAGACTGTTTGGGAGATGATTGGTGTGTGAGAGACAGAAACTGGTCATGGGGGCATGACTGGTATGGTGTGTGTGTGAGAGACATGGGCCCTAAAGAAGAGGACCATGAGTATAGAGCTTAGCTTCTTTTTTTTTAAATTTATTTGTTTATTCAATTTTACATATTTATAAACAAAGAATCCTTTGCGTACAATCTAGGGGAATATATTAAAGTAAAATATTACACCATTCATTGTGATAATACAACCATTTTTAAACTGAAATAATTATCCCCATTAATTCTTGGTAATTGGGAAGGAGAAACAGAACAAGATAATAAAGAAAAAGGAGAGAAAATTAAACCACTGCTCTTTTAACTACCCATTCCTACTTATAAATTTAGAACCAGATCTTTTAGGTTATGGGGGTTTCCTTTCTGGCATCTATGAAGCCTCTTAACTGTTCTGGGTTAAAGAAAATATATGTATTCCCAGAGTGCTTTACTACGCATCTTGCTGGATAACGTAAAAGAAAATTTGCACCAAGAGATATGACTTCAGGGCGCATTGTTATAAAGGATTTTCTGTGTAGTTGTGTAACCCTGGAGAGATCGGGAAAAATACGGATTAATCCACCCAAATATGTTACATTAATTGCTTTGAAATAATATCTCATAATTAGGGCTCTATCAGACTCTGAAAACAAAGACACAAAGAGTACAGTTCTTTCACTAATTTCAAATCCAGAGCTTTCCAAATACTCAGATAAGTTATTAAAATTCCCAGCATCCCCTACTGGGGATATCTGTATTTGGCTCTGTCTTTGTCTTAAAAATATAATCTTCTTTACAGCTGGTATCTGCTCTTCTGGAATCTGCGGAATTTCTTTCAGGTATCTCTTAAAAGTCAGTAATGGGATTTCCCCCACCACTTTCGGAAAGTTCAAAACCCTTAGGTTTAACTGTCTGAGGTAATTTTCCACAGATTCTAGCCGTCGTGTTAGGACCACCTGGTCTTTCACACATACAGCATTAATATCAGACATTTGTTTTACATCTGTTTTTACTTGCTGTAATTCTTGCAATTGTTCTGTTCCCCTCAAATGTAATTGCTTTTCGATAGAGTCCATTTTGAGTGAAATTTCCTCCGTTTTTAAAGTTTGCTCATTAAACGCCATGGTTAACCCCGCAACCAAGTCCCAAAGGGACTCTATTGTGATTTCCGCCGGTCTTTTCACCTCTATGGGACCTCTTATTAGGCCACCCGCAGCCTCTCCTCCACCCGCAGTTGTTCTAAATCTCTGCACCATATCCTCATTTTGATACTCACTCCTTGCTGCAGCTTCGAGAGGGTTCGAGGTATCGGGTGATCCCTCCACATTCGCGGTACTTCCCGGTAGTCCGCCCAGAGAGATCGCTTCTGTGACACTTTGCACTGGCGACTCAACTTGCCCGGCTGTACTCGCAAAGGTAGCATTCGGCGGTAATCGTGGTTCTGGGGGGGACAACGATATTTCCCCAAGCGGAGAGGGAAATCCTCTTCCCATACCGCTAGCGGGGCTCGTTGTTCCTAATGGAATGGGGGAGGCATATTCAGTAATTACTCGCTGTCCTGCAGTTGGTGAGGGCTCGGGTGGGTAAACCCTCACCTTCCCCTTTCTTTTATGCGGCATTCTTTTTTATTATAAGAAAATCCAATTAGGAAAACAAAGGGCAGGAGCGTCTGAAAATGCTTCAAGTTAGAGAGCGGTCTTAAATCCTCCCCTATTTTCAAACAGCCTAGTTCCCCAGTCTGTAGCGACACGCGCCGGACGGCGACAAGCGCCGAGGGAGACCGGGTTTTATACTACCAGTCCCCAGCTGATGACGTCGGCGTCGTCGACTCGTGGGCGGGGCTCCAGGGGCCGGGAAGAAGCGTCTCCTCCACCCCTCCAGAAAAGGTAACCAGGCTCAGGTAACCAGGAATCCTTTTTAGCGAAAATGTCCTCTGCTCCATCCACCAAACGCCGAGGGAGACCGGGTTTTATACTACCAGTCCCCAGCTGATGACGTCGGCGTCGTCGACTCGTGGGCGGGGCTCCAGGGGCCGGGAAGAAGCGTCTCCTCCACCCCTCCAGAAAAGGTAACCAGGCTCAGGTAACCAGGAATCCTTTTTAGCGAAAATGTCCTCTGCTCCGTCCACCAAACGCCGAGGGAGACCGGGTTTTATACTACCCGTCCCCAGCTGATGACGTCGGTGGCGTCGACTCATGGGCGGGGCTCCAGGGGCCGGGAAGAAGCGTCTCCTCCACCCCTCCAGAAAAGGTAACCAGGCTCAGGTAACCAGGAATCCTTTTTAGCGAAAATGTCCTCTGCTCCGTCCACCAAACGCCGAGGGAGACCGGGTTTTATACTACCCGTCCCCAGCTGATGACGTCGGCGTCGTTGACTCGTGGGCGGGGCTCCAGGGGCCGGGAAGAAGCGTCTCCTCCACCCCTTCAGAAAAGGTAACCAGGCTCAGGTAACCAGGAATCCTTTTTAGCGAAAATGTCCTCTGCTCCGTCCATAGAGCTTAGCTTCTACTGCTGCTTCTGGTGTGTGCCATGGCCTGCATGGAAGGGGAGTAGGAGAGCTGCTGGAGGGGGTAAGTAAAGGTGGCTTTTTAAATTTATTTTTCTTGATTGACTGCCATTTTAATTATTTAATATTATGTGATGTGTCTGCTTTTTTTGAAATATTTTATTGGTGTTTGGAGAATTTTTAATAGTTTTTATGAGTTTTTAATTGTTGGATGTTATTCTGTTCATAGTTGTTGTGAAACATTTATTCTGCTTATTAGTATAGTTTTACAATTATTTCTGTGTGGGGATCTATAGCTGCTTGCTAGTTCTGTTTTCCTAATAAGAGGTGTATTGGTATTTAGGGCCTGATTTAATATTTGTAGTGTTGCCTTTTCATAGATAGGGTTGCTCCTGTTTGAGTGTATTCCATAATACAGGTGTAACTGTGTGCGGATTAGTTTATGTGCATTACTACAGATCCTGGGAGTATGTTAGGTCGGTTCTGTGTCTGTTACCGAGATATTTTGCTAGAATGTAAGCGTTTTATCAGTCTTATTTGTTATGTTTTCTCAAGAGGACATGCATTGGTGGTAAACTGCTGTCTTTTCTTAAGTAGGGCTATTGACCCTGGAAGTAGAAGGAGTTTGAGTTGCTGTTACTGAGATGACACCAGAACCAGAATATCTTTTTTGTAGGGTGAGTTGTATGGGGAATGTCATAATTCTGCTTTACATCCATTATTGTGGGTCAGGGAGGTTCCCGTGGATGCAAACTGTACATTTACATCTAGCCCTGTGACGATCATGGGTCAATGTGTCACGCATGTGAGAACCATCTGTCAGGCGTGTCCCGACAGAAAAAAGGTTGAGAACCACTGGTCTAATGGGATAATATAGAAGTCAATAATATGGCCGAATATTCATGAAGTCTTGTAGTGGTAAGGGAGATGTGGGCATTCCCTAAAAGTATTCTAACTTCATGGGAAGTATGTAAAACAATTAAAATCTCTGGTACATGTGCTTGCAATTTACAGATAGCTTCTGCACATGCCACAATTCACAATTTGAAAACCCAAACGTACCAGAGAAATAAGTTATGGGGGTTATATTGTCATGCTGAGAAACAGCCGCTACCCATCCTTCAGACCCATAAATCAATCTCATAACTTAAATCAACAAGAGCCAAACTAGGTGCATTCAATACAAAATGCAATATATCTCCTATGTCTGCTGTAAAGTCTTTTAAATTTATTGTTTACAAACTCAATAGCTTATTAACTTCTAACCAAATTCAATGTTAGCCAGCCAGAGAAAACTGATGAAACCAATCTTTCTGAAATAATCTACTAAATTAAATCTCTTACTGTAACCTTTCCCCACAACTTTAATTCCTCATCAGTCTGCTTATATCTTTCAAACAAAAGCAAGTCAAGTAAACCTGTTACGAGCACGACCTCCGGCAGATATAGGGACAGAGGGCTTGGGGGTCTTCGGATCCTGTTGTGACCCGAGGGCTCGGCGGCCTTCGGGTCCTGTTGCGAGTATGACCTCCGGCAGCTATACACTCCGAGGCAGGGAGGCACGGTCATCTTTGAAGCTGGTGATGTGAGCCCTTGAGCCACGGCATAGCCCAGGGAGGAGCCCCAAGCCACATCGTGGGAGGTGAACTGATACGAGCATGGGTAACGAAAGCAGGACAAGACTGAAGCAAGGACTAGGATGCAAGGTCTGACCCTCAACCAGACCTGCACGCCCCAGGATAACCAACAACGCAATGTTGATTAATGAACAGTCCTCCGACCGTTCTAAGCCCTTTCGGACCTGCCGCTGGGTACGACAATGGGCGGCAGGCCGGACAGAGGACGAGGGCAGATGGAGTCCTTAGAACACAGAAGACTTTGGACAAAGACTGAAGCGAGAACATAAGAACATAAGAAAATGCCATACTGGGACAGACCAAGGGTCCATCAAGCCCAGCATCCTGTTTCCAACAGTGGCCAATCCAGGCCATAAGAACCTGGCAAGTACCCAAAAACTAAGTCTATTCCATGTTACCATTGCTAATGGCAGTGGCTATTCTCTAAGTGAACTTAATAGCAGGTAATGGACTTCTCCTCCAAGAACTTATCCAATCTTTTTTTAAACACAGCTATCCTAACTGCACTAACCACATCCTCTGGCAACAAATTCCAGAGTTTAATTGTGCACTGAGTAAATAAAAACTTTCTCCGATTAGTTTTAAATGTGCCCCATGCTAACTTCATGGAGTGCCCCTTAGTCTTTCTACTATCCGAAAGAGTAAATAACCGATTCACATCTACCCGTTCTAGACCTCTCATGATTTTAAACACCTCTATCATATCCCCCCTCAGTTGTCTCTTCTCCAAGCTGAAAAGTCCTAACCTCTTTAGTCTTTCCTCATAGGGGAGTTGTTCCATTCCCCTTATCATTTTGGGAATGGAACAACTTCTCTGTACCTTCTCCATCGCAATTATATCTTTTTTGAGATGCGGCGACCAGAATTGTACACAGTATTCAAGGTGCGGTCTCACCATGGAGCGATACAGAGGCATTATGACATTTTCCGTTTTATTCACCATTCCCTTTCTAATAATTCCCAACATTCTGTTTGCTTTTGTGACTGCCGCAGCACACTGAACCGACGATTTCAATGTGCTATCCACTATGACACCTAGATATCTTTCTTGGGTTGTAGCATCTAATATGGAACCCAACATTGTGTAATTATAGCATGGGTTATTTTTCCCTATATGCATCACCTTGCACTTATCCACTTTTATGTTCCTCTAATAATCCCTCAGCCTCATAAGCAGGGCAAGGGCTTTAAACCATAGGCTAACTGGCACGGTTGTTAAACCTCCTTGTATAATTTTTCCAGTACACATTTATTAACAAGTATACAGACAAATAATTCACAATCACTTTTAATAAGTTCTCCTTAAGCAGAATAGTCTACAATGGGCATCCCCAAAGTAGATGAAAAAAAATAGTGCATTTGGCCAAAAAGAAATCTTTCAAACCAATCTACCTTAGCAGAAATTCTGTTAACTGCCATAACTTTTCTAAAGGTACCTTCAGCTGGAAATATCCCTTTAGTGGCATGATGCCATTCAAACATATATCGGACTGATTCTGGTCCATAATTTTTCCACTTATAATGGGCGGGGGTTTTTAATGGTGGTTCTGGTATTTCCTTGCTGGGTAAATCTCCCATTCTTTTTTTTCAAGTAGCAATCCTTTGTCGGATTACAGACACTCTCCTTTCGTATCACAAATACTCCATGTATTCAAGATTTCCCAAGAAATCAAGATTCCTGTTGCTATCACCTGATATCCTGTTTACATTTTTATGGTCTACTTTTATTGTATTTTTTGTCCCCCTTTTTCTCTTTTTTTTCATTTTCTGTTTTTGTTTGGTTTTTTTATAACATAAGCAGGGGTACACTTCCCATACTTATTCTAGCCTTTTCCTAGGCTATAGTCCCAGGAAATTCGTCTCCCCGTATCCCAGTCCTAGACTTTCCCAGATAATTCATCTCCCTGATTTTGGTCCATCTAGACTGTGCCAGACTATTTACCTTAGGCTGTATATCCAGGGATTTCACCTCCCTGTATTTCACTGGGCCCAGTATTTTTCCCGGGAGTCTAACTCCCTAAATTCCTTTTCCTGGAGCCTTGCGCCCTGTATTTAAGCCGCCGGCTATGTCAGGTACCTTGTAATGCTAAACACTTTGTTATTCATAGGAACACACAAGTCTCTTTATAATAGTACAAAAACAATGAGTAAGCACATTTCTCTTAAAGGTCTCAATGTTAGTACAATTCAAATGGTACAGCACAAAAAAAAACAAAGAGAAAAAAATTAAAAATACCTTCAGGGATCCTGTGTCCTGTATTCCGTTCAAATCGAGAAAAGGGCTTCTCAGGCTGTGCTGTCCTGTTGCAGGCCAGGCCACAACCAGCACTCCCTTCTTTGATTCCCGGAACAATGCACCATCTGTAATGAAAAAAGTTTACCAAAGGACAGGACAACAGAGCAGTGTATTTCTCATAATCAAAAGACTATTTCTTATGCGCATAAGGAAGTCAGCTCCTAAGCCTGAGAGACTAACTTAATTAGATATCCAATTGAATGTACTTAAATACACTTTTGCCCAGGAAGTTAGTACAACCCTCCTTTGATTTAAGATCACAAGGTGAAAATACATTTGCTGACACTTCTAAACATCCTTGAGAACTCCAATTACCCTTGATTTTATAACTCTTTATTGTATCTTCAAAGAGGTACATCTGTCTTTTCTGCTAAGTGTGAGACAGTTTCAAGACAGAGCATTGCTTCCTGGAGCCTTCCTGATAAATTTCTATTAAATAAGTGCCTACAATAAATTTTATTATCACACATGGTCCTTCAATCATCGGGCATTCATCCCACAATGCACAGGGGATAAATAGAGACCAATTCCAGGAGCATTTAATATAAAATAACAAGTCTGTGAATAAATCATGCGTGAAGCATAAAACAATTTTGTGGGTTAACTGTTTACCAGTCAACATGCTAAGATGAGAAGGACTCAGGAGGATGGGAAACGGGGAAGATCATGGAAGAGGTGGGGAAGGTAAGAGGAGGAAGATCAGGAATCTGAATTCAGGAAGAGGAGGAAGAGAAGACCTTGGGTCAGGGATTGGGGGCGGAGGTTTCAAAATCTGGGGAGAAGGGAGAGTTAGTACTGCTGTGTGAAAACTGAAATTGGCACCTCCCTTGGCATCAGCTCTGGCACAGCACTGGCAGCGGCTCATCTCTTCTATACCCCCCATGCCCCCACTCTCTAGCTATCCTTGCTCTCTCTTTCCTCCTGCCCACACATTCACTAGCACCCCCTTGCTCTCTTGCCCATTTCTTGCTTAGCAGCATCCCTCTTCTTTTTTCTGCACTCCCTTCTTCCTTCTCCCTGCAGGTTGATCCTTCCCCTGCCACCAAAGGCAGAAGATTTCTTCCTCCTGCACAATTTCCCTGCCTGCAGACATTATTGGAAAGATAAAGGAGAGCGGGAGTAGTATCCTTCCCCTGAGCATGGCACCTATGCGGCCACGGATGTCACATGTCCCAAAAGCTGTCCTTGGGTGTGTTCATGCCACTATTGTTATTGGTGCCCTTCCCCTCTTTTGGGTATTTGCTGACAGTCTTATCTTTCTTTAGATTTGTGAATCTGGGGAATGACAGGGGGCTATAATTTGCCGGTGGTAACCAGAGTTATCATGGCATGCTCTAGGTGGGTACCAACAGGTTCCTCTACTTTAAAAACTGCATTGGCATGGCAAGTTTAAGATCCATATTTTTGCTTTTAAGATTTTAAGAAGAATTTGTCCCCCACTTCTTAGGAATTGTCTGCACTGGTCAAAGTCTAACAGATCTTTAATAAAACAGATAAAGACAAATGGTCCATCCACTCTGCCTCTCAAGCTTCTGATGATAGTAACTGCTGCTTTGTGCAGGTTACCCCATACCTTCTGTTAAGGGTAGTAACTGCCGCTCCGTGCAGCTTACCCCCATGTGTTCTGTTAAGGGCAGTAACTGCTGCTCCATATACGATACTCCCTGCCTTAAGAACATAAGAAATTGCCATGGGTCACACCAAGGATCCATCAAGCCCAGCATCCTGTTTCCAACAGAGGCCAAACCAGGCCACAAGAATCTGGAAATTACCCAAACTCTAAGAAGATTCCATGCTACTGTTGCAATTAATAGAAGTGGCTATTCCCTAAGTAAACTTTAATAATAGCAGTTAATGGACCTCTCCTCCAAGAACGTATCCAAACCTTTTTTGAACCCAGCTACACTAACTGCACTAACCACATCCTCTGGCAACAAATTCCAGAGCTTAATTGTGCGTTGAGCGAAAAATAATTTTCTCCAATTATTCTTAATTGTGCTACTTTCTAACTTCATGGAATGCCCCCTAGTCCTTCTATCATTCGAAAGTTTAAATAACCGATTCACATCTACACGTTCTAGACCTCTCATGATTTTAAACACCTCTATCATATCCCCCCTCAGCCGACTCTTCTCCAAACTGAAAAGTCCTAACCTCTTTAGTCTTTCCTCATAGGGGAGCTGTTCCATTCCCCTTATCATTTTGGTAGCCCTTCTCTGTACCTTCTCCATCGCAATTATATCTTTTTTGAGATGCGGCGACCAGAATTGTACACATTATTCAAGTTGCGGTCTCACCATGGAGCGATACAGAGGCATTATGATATTTTCTGTATTATTCACCATTCCCTTTCTAATAATTCACTAGGGATGTGAATCGTTTTAGGACGATTAAAATTATCGTCCGATAATTTTAATATCGTCTTAAACCGTTATGGAACACAATACAATAGAGATTCTAACGATTTATCGTTATAAATCGTTAGAATCGTGAGCCGGCACACTAAAACCCCCTAAAACCCACCCCCGACCCTTTAAATTAAATCCCCCACCCTCCCGAACCCCCCCCCAAATGACTTAAATAACCTGCGGGTCCAGCGGCGGTCCGGAACGGCAGCGGTCCGGAACGGGCTCCTGCTCCTGAATCTTGTTGTCTTCAGCCGGCGCCATTTTCCAAAATGGTGCCGAAAAATGGCGGCGGCCATAGACGAACACGATTGGACGGTAGGAGGTCCTTCCGGACCCCCGCTGGACTTTTGGCAAGTCTCGTGGGGGTCAGGAGGCCCCCCACAAGCTGGCCAAAAGTTCCTGGAGGTCCAGCGGGGGTCAGGGAGCGATTTCCCGCCGCGAATCATTTTCGTACGGAAAATGGCGCCGGCAGGAGATCGACTGCAGGAGGTTGTTCAGCGAGGCGCCGGAACCCTCGCTGAACGACCTCCTGCAGTCGATCTCCTGCCGGCGCCATTTTCCGTACGAAAACGATTCGCGGCGGGAAATCGCTCCCTGACCCCCGCTGGACCTCCAGGAACTTTTGGCCAGCTTGTGGGGGGCCTCCTGACCCCCACGAGACTTGCCAAAAGTCCAGCGGGGGTCCGGAAGGACCTCCTGCCGTCCAATCGTGTTCGTCTATGGCCGCCGCCATTTTTCGGCGCCATTTTGGAAAATGGCGCCGGCTGAAGACAACAAGATTCAGGAGCAGGAGCCCGTTCCGGACCGCTGCCGTTCCGGACCGCCGCTGGACCCGCAGGTTATTTAAGTCATTTGGGGGGGGTTCGGGAGGGTGGGGGATTTAATTTAAAGGGTCGGGGGGTGGGTTTTAGGGGGTTTTAATGTGCCGGTTTTGCGATTTTTCGATTTTTCGATTTTTCACGATTTTTCACGATATTTTACCCCCCCAAACGGCAACAATACGATTCCCTCCCCCTCCCAGCTGAAATCGATCGTTAAGACGATCGAGGACACGATTCACATCCCTATAATTCACAACATTCTGTTTGCTTTTTGACTGCCACAGCACACTGAACCGACGATTTCAATGTGTTATCCACTATGACGCCTAGATCTCTTTCTTGGGTTGTAGCACCTAATATGGAACCTAACATTGTGTAACTATAGCATGGGTTATTTTTCCCTATATGCATCACCTTGCACTTATCCACATTAAATTTCATCTGCCATTTTGATGCCCAATTTTCAAGTCTCACAAGGTCTTCCTGCAATTTATCACATTCTGCTTATGATTAATTTTGTATTATCTGCAAATTTGATTACCTCACTCGTTGTATTTCTTTCCAGATCATTTATAAATATATTGAAAAGTATGGGTCCCATTACAGAACCCTGAGGCACTCCACTGCCCACTCCCTTCCACTGAGAAAACTGTCCATTTAATCCTACTCTCTGTTTCCTGTCTTTTAGCCAGTTTCCAATCCATGAAAGGACATTGCTACCTATCCCATGACATTTTACTTTTTTCCTAGAAGCCTCTCATGAGGAACTTTGTCAAACGCCTTCTGAAAATCCAGGCTGTGGGGAAGGGGACTGGGAGGGTCGATGGGGTCCTTGATGTCTTGGGGGGCCGGTGATCAGGTCCAGGAGATTGGGGATGGGTAGGGTGGGGACTCCCGGCCTGAAGGACCCCCTCGTACGGGCTGGAGGGGTCGGAGGTAAAAAAGCCCCACATGTCACTGAGCAGTTGACTGGCTATGTATGGGTGCCTCATGCCCATGTACCGGGCCAGCACTTCTGAGGACACCCAATGCCACCGGTCTATGCTCAGGAGATCTCCAACCCACGTGGTCCCAGACTCTATGAGCCATCGGTGCACCTGAGGGGATTCCAGGGCCTTTACAACCAGAGCAGGGTTGTGAAGAAGGGGCTCTCCCGGAGAATCTAAAATCAAGGGCGCCGAGCAGCCTCTTGTTCAAGAGACCACCCTCCAGGCTTTGAAAACATTCTGGTAGAAGGCTGGCAGCAACGGGAAGTCGTGTGCATACACTTCCATAATGATCACCAAAAGCTGCCAGTCGTACCACAACCTGCCCACTTGTTGGAAGAAGAATTCCCCCAGTGGACGCCACTGCGGAGGTGGGTCTGTGTACTGGAATCTCCACAAGGCCTGGAGATGCAGAGTGTGGACTCTGCATTTTATGTCCACTACCATCTGCCCTCCCTCCCTGAGAGGGAGCCCCAGGATACCCACGGAGATCCACTGCTGCCTCCCATCCCAGAAGAAGTCCAGCAATTTCCTCTGGGTCCAGGAGATGAACTCCGAGGGCGGCCTCAGGGCGGCCAGCCGATGCCACAGCATGCTGGACACCAGCTGGTTCACCACTAAGGCCCTCCGCCGGAAGAACATTAGATAGACCTCACCCTTCCATGCCCCCAAACTGCGATCTTTGCTTCCAACTCCTTCCAGTTCGCTGGGGACACGGCCTTCGCAGCGGTCAGGTGGACACCCAGATATTTCAGGGTCCCCCTACTTCATGAAAAGTTATCAAACTGGCTAGGAGGTGCGTCCACCTGTTGCGGCCCTACCCAAAGTCCAGAGTATTTGGTCCAGTTGATTTTGGCGGAGGATGCGGATGAGGAACCTGCTAGCAGGTTCGCACCCTCTCCAAATCAACTGGGTCTTGGACAGGTGGCTGCTGATATGCCACAAGACTAGATCTTCTGCCTTGACCGGCTGCCTCCCCCTTGGGTGGAGCCCTCATGTTCTTTGGATGCAGCATGAAGCCGGAGGTACTGTAGACTAGAGGTGAGGGGCATTGCAAGGGCGATACTTTCTGAAGACACACACTACCAGAATGATTGTAAACATGTTTATGAGACTAAAGACAAGAAGACCATAAGAAGGAGCCTAAGACAAGGTCTTCATGATAGTTAAGAATGTATGTTCTTTTTATCAGTAACAAGATGTGCTGTGCTAGCTTGCAGAAACAACCAAAATAAAAGCTTGAGGCACGATTGAGCAACCAAACCCCTGGCGTACTGCCTCGTTTGTGCAGAAAAAATATTTAATTCTTATGAATTAAATTAATTTCAAAATGCTACTCAAGTCTACTTTTGACGACATTGGTAATAAAGATGATGACATTGTACTGAAATGGAGCCTGGTATATTTTTGTCCATGAGCCTAGAGGGAATAACCCCAGCCCCCACACCCTGCACCATGAGTCTGGAGCTTAACTCTCACTGGGAATGCTTCCCCAGGGCTGTGAGTGCTTCCTCCTCAGCATCCCCTACAGTTTGGTGAAAAGGTAGAGAATCTGGATGTCATCAGCATAGAAATGAACAACGGATCTAAATTTCAGAATGATATCCCTTAAGGCATGAACATAGTAGATGGGACACAAAGGGGGTCCTGAGGAACTCCACATCCTGTTTTTCTTGGTCTGCATAGATCATCCTCTATTTTTCATTGTGCACTGCCTTCTCATTAGAAATGAAGGCACCCATTTCTTCAGAATAACCTTTACTCTCTTACTACTTTGAATTTACAGCTCAATCAGAATCAGCCTCTGTTGGACTACAGTGTGTCGAACCTTTGTTTACAAAAAAAAAAAGTATAAATTTGTAACCTATCATTAAACTCATCTATTGTACCTGAAGACTGGAGGGTGGCTAATGTAACCCCAATATTTAAAAAGGGCTCCAGGGGTGATCCAGGAAACTACAGACCTGTTAGCCTGACTGCAGTGCCAGGAAAGATAGTGGAAAGTAGGGATGTGAATCGTTTTTGAACGATTAAAATTATCGTCCGATAATTTTAAAATCGTTCTAAACCGTTAGAGTACACGATACAATACAAATGCCCACGATTTATTGTCAGGAGCATTTATATTGTATCGTTAAATAGGGCACGGGAATTATTTGGGGGAGGGTGGGAAAACCGGCACACCAACACAACCTCTAAACCCACCCCGACCTTTTAAAACAAATTCCTTACACTCCCCCACCCTCCCGAACCCCCCCAAAATGTTAAATTACCTGGTGGTCCAGTGGGGGGGTGGTGGTCCCCGGAGCGATCTCCCGCTCTCGGGCCATCGGCGCCATTTTGGCTACCACTGATAAAAAGGCGCCGATGGCCCGAAAAAAACCCCCCACCCCGACCCTTTTCAAATTACCCCTTTGCTTCTCCCACCCTCCCGACCCCCCCAAAAACCTTTTAGATGTACCTGGTGGTCTAGCGGGGGGGGTCCAGGAGCCATCCCTTCAATCGTGCCGGTGCCGGTGCTGGAGGTTTCAAAATGGCACCGATCGCCTTTGCCCTTAACTTGTCACAGGGAGCGACCGTCGCTCCCTGTGACAAGGTAAGGGCAAAGGCGATAGACTGCCAGAATGGCGCCGATCGCCTTTGCCCTTACCTTGTCACAGGGAGCGACCGTCGCTTCCTGTGACAAGGTAAGGGCAATGGCGATCGACTGCCAGTATGGCGCCGATCATTGGCTCTCCTGCAGGAATTGTCTCGTGTTGTGGCTTTCTTCCGTCAGACTTTCGATGATCTTGGGAGGCAGGCCGTGGCAAGCACCAGTCATCTATGTTTTCGGCAAGGTCAACAAGCCCTTAATGATTACACCATTGAGTTTCGAACTCTCACTACAGAATTATCTTGCCAAGATGATTGCCTCCGAGCCATCTACCTGGACGGTTTGTCCTCTCAGCTAAAGGACAAGCTTGTGGCCTGCGAACTACCTTCCTCCCTTGAAGATCTTATCGACCTGGGATGCCGTATTGACCATCGCCTCCAAGAGCATCACTGAGAGGTACGGACACCCAGACGATCCACCATGGAGCGTTCCCGCTCACCACCAGCAGCATGGTCTGCTGTTAGCGGAACACCGCCTTCCATGAAAGTGGAAGAGCCTATGCAGTTGGGTCGTGGGCACTTGTCTCTGGAGGAATGCCTCAGGCAGAGGCATTCAGGTCTGTGCCTGTATTGCGGGGCTCCCAGCCACCGCCTCCAGTCTTGTCCTATCCGTCAGGGAAACGTCTGGGCCTAAGTTCGGTTGGGGTCCTGAACTTGGGCGCTACTTCTCCGGCACCTCAACTGTCCCTGCCAGTTACTTTGACCTGGGACTCTCGCTCCTTCCCAGTCCTGGCTCTGATTGACTCTGGAGCACAAGGGAATTTCATTCTTAAGGACTTGGTGCATCTCCTCGGTATCTCCACTCGCCCTCTTGAAACATCTTTATGTATCGCCTCAATTTATAGTGAGCCGTTGCCTGGCAGGATCTCCCTTGTGATGGCGCATTTCCGTCTCCTCACGAAGAAGAGGTTGAACTCCTCATTCTGGAAAAATCCATCTATCCACTGGGCTTGGGATTGCCCTGGCTTCAGCGTCACTCTCCGCAGTTTGACTGGGGAACTCTACAACTCACTGAGTGGAGCCCAGCCTGTCCTCGGAATGCCTGAAAAGGTGGCACCTCCTACTGCGATTTCCTTGGCAGTAACTGCCTCTGGCCTTCTGTCTCCGTACATAGATTATGAAGATGTTTTCTCCCAGCAGAAAACTGATATCCTTCTGCCTCTACACAAGTTTGACTGGCCCAATGAGCTTCTACTGGGCACGATGCCTCCTAGAGGTAGGATGTACCCACTTTTGGTGCGCGAGACCCATGTTATGACAGAGTATATTCAAGAGAAACTGGCTAAAGGGTTCATCTGCTCCTTGACTTCGCCTGCGTGCACGGGCTTTTTCTTGGTCACAAAGAAGGATGGGTCTTTAAAGCCATGTATTGATTACTGTGAGCTAAATGCCATAACCTATAAGGATAAGTATCCTTTACCATTGATCACAGAACTGTTCGATCGTCTACCTGGCGCCTTCATATTTGCTAAGTTGGATTTGAGAGGCGCTTATAACCTGGTATGCATACGCCCAGAAGATGTATGGAAGACGGCATTTAATACTAGGGATGGACATTATGACTACCTAGTCATGCATTTCGGCCTTTGTAATGCTCCTGCGGTATTCCAACGCATGATAAATGAAATTTTCCGTGATCTCCTTTACACCAAGGTTGTCAGATACTTGGATGACATCCTCATCTTTTCCAAGGATCTATCTACACACTGTACTGACGTCTGCACAGTGCTCCAACATCTCTGTGAGAACCACTTATTTGCTAAACTTGATAAATGCCTCTTTGAGCAGTCTAGCCTACCCTTCCTAGGGTATATAATATCTCAGCAAGTGTTCACCATGGACCCAAGCAAGCTCAAAGTAATCCAAGATTGGCCCCGGCCCGTTGGCGTCCGGGCGCTCCAGAGCTTCTTGGGGTTCACAAATTACTACTGCCATTTTATAGCCAGCTATTCCTCGCTGGCAGCGCCTCTCACGGCCAAGAGTCATAAGGGCAGCAATAGAAGGAACTGGACACCTGAAGCCTCGCTGACTTTTGAAAACTTGACGCTTTCCTTTCTGGTCCATGCTTGCGCTACCCAGATCCGAATCACCCCTTCGTAGTGGACGTAGATCCCTCTGCCATAGGAGTTGGGGCAGTTCTGAGTCAACACTCGACCCAAGGAACCCTTCACCCATGTTCTTTTTTCTTCCGTAAGTTCTCTCCGGCTGGGCAAAATTACAGCATCAGTGACAGAGAGTTACTTGCGATCAAACTCGCTCTGGAAGAATGGCATCCTTGGCTGGAGGGCGCTCAGCATAAATTCACTATCTTCACTGACCACAAAAATCTTGAGCATCTTCGTCAAGCAGATCGTCTCAACGCTCGCCAGGCCCACTGGGCATTGTTCTTCTCCAGATTCAACTTCGAACTGCAGTATCGTCCAGCAGATAAGAACCTCCGGGCGGATGCTTTGTCTCGCTCCTTTGAACCAGATGATATCTCTGAAGAACCTAGCCATATTATTGGCCCTGCATGTATCTGTTTGTCTGCTTCTAATCCAGTACCAGCTGGGAAGACTGTAGTAGCTCGCTGGCTTCGAGAGAAGGTTTTATGTTGGGCGCATGATTCCAAGATTTCTGGTCATCCAGGATGCACCCAGACACTCTCACTCCTCCAGCGTATCTATTGTTGGCCAACCATGGTTACCAATACTGGAGCCTATGTGGAGTTTTACTCAATGTATGCTCAGCAAAAACCACCAGTGGGTCGACCTTGGGGCCTTCTCCAGCCACTACCTGCACCTGTGGAACCGTGGACCCATTTATCTATGGATTTAGTTGTGGACATGCTTGGTTCTAGAGGAAACAGAGTCATCTGGGTCATCGTGGACCGGTTTTCCAAAATAGTCCATTTCATCCCATTGCCTGCCATACCTTTGGCTCTGGAGCTAGCACATCTCTTCTTCCAGCATGTGTTCCGCCTGCACGGCATTCCCATGGACATAGAGGCCCCCAGTTTGCCGTCTGCCATTGGCATGCTTTATGCAGCAAATTTGGCATCTCCATCACCCTGATGACTGCGTACCACCCTCAGGCCAATGGCCAAGCCGAGCAGATGAACCACTCATTCAAAAGCTTTCTCTGTGCCTACACCAACAATCGATAGGATAACTGGGCGGAGTTACTTCCATGGGCAGGGTTTTCCCACAACTCCCATATCGCAGCGGCTACCGGAGTCTCGCCATTCTCCATTGTTTACGGCTGGCAATCCCGGCTTCTATTACCAATTCCACTCTCGGTGTTCTTGCCAGCAGCCCAGGCCACTGTTGACGCCCTTAAAGCACTCTGGACTCAAACCAATCTTTGTTTGCATCAGGCTGTGGCTCATCATCCTGCTCCAGAATTCCAACCTAGTCAAAAGGTCTGGCTGAATACAAGCTATATCCATCTCAAACTCCCTTCTCAGAGATTTGCACCCAGATACATTGGTCCGTTCCCTGTCACTCGACGAATAGGACCTGTTACTTATCAGCCCTGACTACCTCTAACTCTTGGCATCCACAATTCTTTCCTTGTATCTCTACTGAAACCAGTGGTACTCACTTGGCCTTCCCGAAAGGCACCTGTGCTATCTCAAGTTGTTGCTGAAGCAGATACTGTGTATAAAATTCAAGAAGTCCTCGATGTGCCAGAGGTTGCTGCTGGGAATATCTCCTATCTTGGGAGAGCTATGGCCCCGAGTAAAATTCATGGGAGCCTGCAAACAACATACTGGACAAGGGGCTCCTCCTCTGTTTCCATCATGCCCATCTGGGCAAACCCAGGCCTCCAAGAGGGGGGCCTAAGAGAGGGGTACTGTTGCATGTGCCACCCGCTGCAGGCCTGTGTCTGGGCTCACTTACCCTTGGCTTCCAGCTCCTGCTCCTGGTTCGACCTCCCTTGCGGCAGTAGGCAGCCGCCTGCGCATCCAAGTTTCCTCTGCCATCCCTGGCTCCTCTGCGGACTCCTCGGTTCCTGCTGCCATCGTGCACCATGGTGCCCACTAGGCGCAGGCGCGCCTTGCTGGGTTTTAAAAAGGCTGCGGGGGGAATCCATCATGCGGCCCCGGATGATGACATCACTTGGTCCCGGTATATAAGGCCGGGCGCAGCCATTAGTCCCTTGCCTTGTCAACAGGTCGCCATGCTTGTCGTGTGCCCGTTGCTTGTACCTGATCCTGTCTATGTTCCTGGTTCCTGATCCTGTCCAAGTTCCTGGTTCCTGCTCTTGTTCCATACCCAGTCCTTGCATTCCTCGTTGGATTGACTTCTGGCTATCACCCCTGCTATGCCTGACCATGTTTGGATCGACTTCTGGCTTTGACCCTTGCTACGCCTGACCATGTTTGGATTGACTTCTGGCTTTGACCGCTGCTACGCCTGACCACTTTTGGATTGACTTCTGGCTTGACCCCGGCTATGCTTGACCACGCTCGGACTGACTTGTGGTTTTTATCCTTGCTCGTAGTCTCCGCTCTAGGTTAGACCAGGATTAGAATCGTCAGAGAGACTTCTCGGTCATTTAAATAACTTAAAAAGCGCGCCAGAACTGACTGTCAATCAGATTGTGGGAGTGGTTGGAAAGAACCCGTATGTACACACTGGGTCTGCCGCAGAGCGGAGACTACGCGCGTCAGTACTTTATCTAAGTAAGTAATGAATATGGTTTTTGTTGATTTGAGATGATTCATAAGGTGGTGCTATCCATGTTGTTTCTGCCAAGAAAACACTGTTTTGTTTATCCAATATTTGGCGTGATTCAGTAATTAATATACACCAGAGCAGGACATATTTTATAGTCGCTATATTTTAAAGAGGGCATCTTTGGCCAAATTGTCAGCAAATCGAGATGTTGGCGTTTTTAGACGAAGCTCAAGCTATTAATACTGACTGGCGGAGATGCATCGTTCTAGTGCATCAGTGTTAAATAAGCTGAGCGAGTCAATTACACTGTATATTCATCGGGTTCTCGGCGGCTGTCAGCAGCACTCTATCCAGAGTGAGTTTGTAATTTATATCATAGTTTTTTCATGAGAGCATTTTTTGCAAATTTTTAAAATGATTGATAATACAAGTTGAGATGCTCTAATTTACATGCAGCTCCCATTTGCATATTACTTATAAGCCCGTGCCTGTTTTTAGTGGACAATTCTTTTTATAAATATTCCTTTTTTTATAAACATTATTTTTATAAATACAATCGTACATAGATTTCACATATACTTTCATATTTATATTTACTTAATTAAGAATGTGACGTATGTGTTTTAATTAAGGCTTTAACTGCTGCACATATAAATCATTGCTGGTCACTATTTTATCATTAAGTATAGTTTTGAGTTACTAATTTTATCATGTTTAATATTTTTTTATATATTTGCATCCAGTAGAATTATTAATGTGTTTATTAATTTCCAGATTATTAGATAATTGAAGTTTTAATCGTAAGCGCATTGTTGTGACATAGAAAAAGAGAACCTCTCCATACAGGTACAAATATCATTGTTTTGATTTTTTATAGTTTGAAGTATTAAGCATCTTGATTTTAATTGATTTTTATCAAGTGTGATTTAGATTTTAGTCCTTGGTACCTTTTAATGTTATTTTAATCATAATTTAGGTTTTAACGTATTTATGTCTGTTTATTTATATGACTTATTTGTTGTTTTAGCCCCTGAGGCAGCCCCAAGAGGGGCGAAACTCGGCCTGAGTCGGGCACTTGAATGAATATATGTCTCCACTCAAATAAAAGTTACAGTTTGGACTATTTTGGTGTCTAATCTACATTATTGCCCAAACGGCATTCTTAGACAACCTACCCTCCTGCTTCATCAGTCTGTTCAAGGTTCATACACAATGTTTAGCCCTGTTTTCTGTTGAAGTTCCCCATGTGCTCTGCAGAACAGTCTTGCCCCATCCCCCATCCCCCAGACTGAGGCTAGCAGTATGAGGTGTTCAAGAAAAGCTTAGAACTGTGAACGGTTTCACTTCCCCCATGTACTCTGCACAGCCCAGGGTTGGGCCCTCATCCCCCATGAAGGGGGCCTCGCATTGACCCGGACCCGAATGAAGGCAACTCCTAACATCAGGACCCGAGGCATCAGAACCACCCGTTCCACAAGGGGGTCAACTGTCTACTACAAGGCTTACTGATAGGATAGTGAGAAGCAAAAATGTATTAGCCAGTCTGCTAGTAAGCTGTCATGCTTTTCCAGCTTTCACGCTGTTTTTATTAATGCTGATGTCTTAGGTTTCGTTTATGACTGGCCAGCAAGCGAACATGCTAGAACAACCGCCTGCAAACTAGTGCGCAGGAGCAACCGAGACAAAGGAAGCACTGGGTATACAAGGTAGTGCTACTGTTACAAAGCCGCAAATCATCATGCCCTCCGCAGGACTGCAAGTCCCGGCAGTACTCTCACTTCCTATGAATCCGGAAGTGCCACGCTGGCAAAAGAGGCAGTACCCAGCCTCTCGATTAAAATGTGTGATGCTTGCTCACTAACGTTTAGAACGCATGTGTAGAGATAAAGAACTGTGAAAATGTATATAAGGCGACACCTTTCTGGGCGGGGCATGCAGTCTTACTGATACATGTCAGCTGCATCTATTGCTAGCAAATAAACTTTTCTTTCTCGGATCAGTGCCTGAAGTCTTCTGTTTGTTACCTGTTACCTTTTGGCGAGGCAGCCATGAGGCTCCGGGAACGGGGTTTTCCCTCGCCCTCCTTACATTTTTTAATCGACCCGGTGGGATAGCCAATGGCTGGTGCCCCAGATGCCCGGTGAGTGTGCACCGCTGATTTCAGTGACCGAGCCTCAGGGGGCTGCCATACGGTGGATCGCACCGAGGCCAAGGGGATTGGTGGTGCTGAGAAAGAACTGACTAGAGCGAAGATTCCAGAACCAGGCGAGTATACTCGGGGTAGACTGCCGGTCCATAGAGGGACCAAAGGGGGGCCTGATCAACCCCCAAAGAGGGTGCTAGTAGGAACCAGGTTCCGAAACCCGCCTGCCAGGTACTGGGAGGGACAGGGAGGGAGGTCTTCCTGTTGTATGAAAGAGAGTGTGTGACATCGCGTTTCTGGACCGGGCGACCACGTTCCAGCCGGTGGGAGTGTCGATCCTATTGTGTCTGGCGGATCAGGACCCCTTACCAGTCCGCAGTCCCTTCCCCCCTTTGTCTGTAAACCTATCTTTTGGTAAACCACAGGATGGGAGGGGGTGGGTCCACACCGTTGCCTTTAATGACAAAGCAGTTTGAAGAAGTTTATGACAAGTGTATGCACAAAGGGCAGCATGATTCAGAGATGCCAGGCTATGTGGCCCGGCCTCAGACAATTGGTTGATTGGCCCAAAGAGGACTCCTTCGACTTTAGTCGGGCTGCCAGAGTCCAGAATATAGTTATAGTCGAGGAAAACCCCGGTAGCCCAGACGACATTCCCTACTTAGAGGGGTGGATCAAAGTCATCCGCAATCCACCTAAGTGGGCCAAGTCCGGGGTAGAAAAAGCAGCTATAATTATGTTTAGTACTCTCAAAAAGAAGGAACCCGTGAAAAACCCCATCCCAATTTTTCCCGTCGTAAGTCCCAGGACTAAGCGAAACAGGAACGGCACGCCCAAACCCGATACAAACACTCCTCATACTTCTAAAGCCACAGACACCAGCCAGAAACACGAGCCAGTTAAACCCATACTTCCTTCGAGCCATGAGGAAGACCCACTACCCCAGAGTATGTTCCAATATATCCCGATTTACCTACGAATCACAGGAGGGAGGCAGACGAAGCGGAGGTCTCCGACCCGGATGTCTCAGATTATGATGACGCTGTGGGAAACATACTCCCGTCTCCTTAAGAGTCCCAGGATCCAGTTAGTTCCTCCACTAGGCCAGCCCACAGGAGGAGGGCTGCGGAAGTACGTCAGGGCACACGCAGGGAGCCATCTCAGAGCCGGAAGGGAAAAAAGACCCGAAAAACAGCCGAACCTCCAGACCAGGGGGGCCTGTCCCAGCAACCAGGAACCACGGCCCATTTGTTCCCCATTAGGCAAACCGTGACATATGTTCCACAAGAAGGAGAAGGGGGAAGTTTGTTACCGGTTCCAGTACCCGTGTACACCTACGTGCCCTTTAATAGTAGTGATCTGCTCAACTGGAAGTTACATGGACCATCTTATGAAGAAAAACCGGAACAATTTATAGAAAT